>NW_020450396.1:625827-892725 GCF_003343035.1 Apteryx rowi | reverse complement strand
ACACAGACACTTCCATCTGAACATGAGGAAAAACTTTTTCACTGTGAGGGTGACAGAGCACTGGAACAGGTTGCCCAGAGAGGTGGTGGAGTCTCCTTCTCTGGAGATATTCAAAATGCACCTGGATGCAATCCTGTGCAATGTGCTCTAGGTGACCCTGCTTGAGCAGGGGGGTTGGACTAGATGATCTTCAGAGGTCCCTTCCAACCTCAGCGATTCTGTGATTCTGTGATGCCTCTGCAGGTGGGCCAGGTGTGTTCGAGGCATGTCCTTGCCGGGGCTGTGGCAGAAATGTGCAGAGTTGGGTGCTCCTTCAAGCTTTTTTGGTCCTAGGCTCGCGTTTAGATGCAGCAAGCACCTTCTGGCCTGAGTGCCTGATACAGCTGGTCACAGACGAGCTGTGTCTGATGTCTCAGAGCGAGAGGCAGCTATCCTGAAAGTGTGTGAGACAGGGGAAGTGGGGAGTCTGGGGTGCAAGGAAAATGGGCGCCTCATGAACATGAGGAAAATGCCTTAGTGTATGAGACAGGGCAGGTCTGCAGTTCATCACCTAAGTGACAATATTTTCCATAATACTCCCAGCCTGCACTGTACAACCTATCATTCTAGTTGCATATATTCAGCACGAAAACAATTCATTGCAGTCTTTCCAGGTCTTGCCTTCCCCCTTTTCCAGGTTTGTGTTGCAGGCTGGTAATATAAAACACATTGGTGGGCTGTTGCTGTCTCAATTTAAAAATAAACAGAATTTCCTAAGTTAATTTGAGCTCCATGGGTGAACTTCAGGAGGATTTATTCTTTCTTTCATATCCATTCAGAATTACGTATCACACCATCTCTCAGAGAAGTTCTGCTTCCCATATAATTTTTGAACTTCCTTTTACTTGGGATCTGACTAAACTGCTATTAAAATCAATGGCAAAACCTCCCCCTGGAGTTTACCAGAGCAGGGTAGAGTCTTTAGGTCTTTTCAAAGTCTACTGAAACTGCTGAAATCAGTAGAAGACTCCCACTGGGAGGGCCCCTAAAGCCCTACTAGGGAGGAGGGATGGGAAACTCAGCTAATGTATATGTAGCCTGCAAGGGAAGAAAAGCTGCTCATGGCATCCCAGGTTTCCCTCTTTTTCATGCAGACTGACTAATTTGCTAAACCAGATGTTTCTGAGCCTAGCAGATCTATTAATCTGTATATTTTCCAGTTTGCCAAACATTAAATTACCAGAAAAGTAAATGGAAACTGTCATTCATCTCTAGTGCTTAAAATCGCCTAACGTAATCTAAAAGTGCTTCAAGCAAGAAACGAAAGGGACTAACCAAAGCCTACGTCATCCTTGAGTTCTCATTCATCTCTGCGGTGCCGGAGCAGCCTTCCTCTTCTGAAGGAGCTCGTGCGGGTGCCTTAGAGTCATTTCCTCTGGCAGTTCTGTTCATAGGGAAGATTATTCCTCTAGTTACTGTATTTCTAGAGGCACCCTTGCATAAAAGCATGCCTGCACTATTAAAGAAATCATGTTAATGGGCCTAAAATGTTTCAGTGGGGGGACTGGAATATTTAGCGAGGATATTACCATGCAGAAGCATTTCATTGTTGGGATGTGTCCACATGTGGGCTATTCCCTCATCTGTGTTTAGCTTCTTATAGCATTTGTCTTGACCTTTCACTTGACTCCCTCTCCTGTCATTTTCTTGGTATGAAAAATTTTAGCCTTTCATTTGACCTGTGTGAACTCATAAATTCTGGTTGCTCACACACGTAACCACAGAGCAAACAAAGCACCTGGAAAAAGCTCTTACCGAATAACGCCAAGGGAAGTTGTTACAGGGCAGGCAGAGGAGACTGCGCAGCATCCTGCTGCTCTCTGGCAAAGAATGTCATTTCTCTTAGAAATACCCTTCACTTCTTATCCGTATGCCTACGTGGTATGTCGTATAGCTTGAAATAGGCCATAATTTCCCAGTAACCTGATCAATATGTAAATATGTCCCAATTTAGTCATTACACTGAAATACACCCATACCCTAGATGAAAACTCAAGAACATCACTATTTAAGAAGACATTAGAAGACTTGGTGCCTTATTAATGCTAAAAATAGAATGCTATCCTCTTATTCCAAAGTCATATATCCTACCTAGTCAAATTTTACACTTTAGGAGTAAGAATTTTTACATACAAGATTCATAAAGGCTTAAACAAGTGATATGAAAAGCTGTTTGGTTTTTTTTCCTACTGGTCAGAAAATTCAGCTTGACCTTTCTGGATACTACTATTTCAGTCACACTGGCAAGAAAGAATTTCTAGGCTCCAAAAAGGGATTTCTGGAGAAATGTAGTGTGGTCCTTACCTGTCACTCTCATAGTATCTTACACTGTAAATAGCATCTTGCATTATGAGCAGCCTTACTGCAGGTCCTTTCTTCAAAATAAATTGGTAGCTGCTTTCTCTTCCAAATACTTCAGCTGCCTCTGTCTCAAAAAACATCCTTACAATTAGCATTTTTGAAGTGTCAGAAGATGATGGGTTTCTCCTTCTAAAGGTGGCATATTTTCCCAGTGGTGGTAATTTCCCCTGTTTCTGTATCACATTTCGACATTGCTTGTCATGTATGCATCGTATGTCTTTAGACACACAGAGGGGTGTAAAAGTCAAGACTGTCATTCTGATATCTTTATGACCACTGAATTTATTGGAAACTTACAGGTAAAAAGAGTTTCCGAAAAATACTTGCAGCTATTTGCTTAACTTTCAGCTTTTTTATAACACCTTAGTGGACAGTTTGAAACATACTTTTTTTCTGCACCTAGCAAATTGATTTTTCTTTGAAAATAATACTTCAGATAGGTGTAAATGGAAGGGTTGGTATAGTCAGATTGTAAAAATGTCCCTATCATAAATTTAGATTCAATAATGCTTTCTCTTCTCTGTTAAAAAAAGAGAAAAAAATGTGTTGGTTAATGTACTCTTCATTTGTGTATCTCTGCTGCCCAAAGTAATAAATAAAATTAGAGTAAGCTTTATATATTGATGGTTTTGGATTTGCTTAGCAAGAATGAGATGCTGGGGCTCATATAACAAGCAAACTTGGTTACTGGGTCCATAATTTGTATTAGGTAGTTTACATCCATTCTATGAAATCACAAGACTCATGAACTCTATAACAGTGGTCTGAAAAATTGCATCAGGAGCAGCTTGACCATCTAGTGGCAGTGAAGTGAATTAAGATGTTGAGGAAGTCAGTTTAGCCTGCACCTTACTCCTTTTCTGAATGAGAGCTGGTGAGAACAGTTTTTTGGATGTTGCTCTGCTTCTGTAAAATATACGAATGTAGAAGCCTTAACTTACAATGGACATTTCTGGTTAATTAAGGRGTTTCATTGATTTATTCTTAGCACTGGATAGTTAGCCAATGTTCAGGGCTAGGGAATTATTGACTTCAGATAGAGCATAGGATAGCTGAGAAGAAGTATTTTTCTCCCCAGGGATAATTTTTCTTTCAGATTCTCAAAATAGGAATTACATATGTCTTCTATTTGTAAATTATAATAATTACTAAATAGTGTAATATTTAAATAACTGGCAGCAATTTTATAACAAAAATTTTCATTACCGTATTTAATAAAGTGGTTACCATTACTTAACAAAGTATTATTAAAATTTGGTTTTGGAAGTGAGCAGGGATGAGAGTTCAATGGATTTGGATCTTGACTGAGTAATTATTTTTAAAGGAACACCTGGCACGTGTTTGACAGCTTAGCATTTAAGTGTATGCTTATGAATCAGTTACTGATGGCACAGCTTTTCAGACTGCATTGTAACAATGCAAGTGCCTGGAACCTGAACGCTCATGATGCAAGGTTTCAAAAATAGAAACTGTGCTATTTACAATACCTATTTGGCTATGCATGGAATGATATTGAATAAAAGGTTTGTGTAGAAATCTCCTTCACATTTTCATAGCAAATAATGAGCATACATTAAGAACAAATTACATGTATCTGAACTTAATGGGTGAGGTGTCCCAGGCTGCTGCAAATGAATACTAATGGAAGGAAGCTGTAATATATATTGAACATTTAATTAACTTTCAGGGCAAGACTGTCAGTGCGTTACACAGAGGCAGCACATGTAAGCAAAACAAACAAAAAAACAAAACTCCAACCTGTATTTACAAGAAAAGTTCTGAAATGGGAAGCAAGAGACATTTTAGCAGTAATTTTTCCACAGAAGAATCCTAATGATTTTGTGATGCACTGGCTGGTAAGTACACATGTGTTACTCCCTGCTGTAAGAAATCCAAATGAAAGAGATTCATTTTATTAAAAGTCAGATGGACTATGATTGAGATGGCCATAGATTTACTGTGCAAAACAAATTTATGCAAAAATAATTTTAAAAAATTAAGCAAAATTTAAGCTTCTGTGAAGTGTCAGACAACCTAGCTGTATTATGTCTGCTTGGGGCCTGTGTGTGTGTGTGTGTGTGTGTGTGTGTGTGTGTGTGTGCATGTATGCATGCGTGTGTGTATGACTAGAGTGAACCCACATGCAATGGCCCACAGTTGTGTAAAATCAAGCTGCTGACGTGTAGCTGATATTTTCATCCTGTACCAGTTAATGTCACCAGCAAGCAGAGGAGAATCAAAATTCTGTTTTTTCAATCCCTTAAAACTCAAAATGACCATGAATATGTTACATTGTCACATTAGGAAATGTATATAAAATACAACTCTAACTCAAGCATTTGCCTCTATGAAAAACTAGCTAAAATATCTCAATGAAAACAGAATAACAAAGGAAATAATCAGCCAGGGTATTTTCTCATCATACAAGCAGTTCTTACAACATTATCTATTGCAGCCAATGACAGTTCAGTCTAAGAAATTTGCTTGTGTTATGAAATGGCAAATTAAGCTTTATTATATAAGTAGTGACACTAGTGATCCCTGCAGTCTCTACTAGGATGCTAGTAAAATAGGTTTTAATCAGTTAATTACAAAGTAGATAAGGTACTGCTTACTTATTTGTTATTTAAGAGGTTTCTTTTACAGTCTTTGCAATATTTGCCTTAACTACCATTTTTAGAGTTCATTGATGCACTAGTGAAATAATACCATGTGTTTCTAAGCAATTGTGAAGATGTGAGAAACAGGTCAAAGAAGCAGCAGACTGATTACTGCATATTAAAGCTGAGTTAATCTGCTGATGGTTAGTTAGTGTACAGCTAGGAGTTGATTTGCTGAGTGACTGCAGGCAAATGATACGTAGCAGCTATTCCTAGAAGCTAAATTTCCTCTCCATCTTGAATTTTGTGAGTAGGATTTCATTTGCCATCATTAGCTGTTGATTCCATCTTGGTTCATTTTGTTGCATTTGGGAACTCTGATTTGCAATTTGGGAGGATTACTGTGTTTCATCAAGCAGTTTTGAGGATATGGATTTCTAGTATAGCAGTTGGACCTTTGAAAGTAGGGCAGATTTCCCTTTAAGTGTAAGTGCAATGTTTATTGTCACTGCATATGCATTTTTGAAAGAAGAAATTTGGGGCAAAAACAGTTCATTCTGCTTTTCGGGCTCTAAACATCACATTTCTCTGCTGCACCTGTGGTGACTCTGACTTACTGCTAATTCATCAATTAAGCTGTATGTCCCCTCTGACCGCAGCAGAGCGTCGGCGCGTCAGGGACGGTGCTGGTCGCTCTCCCCGGAGAGCTGTGATGCTGCGGAGGCAGAGGGGCAGCGAGCGGCAGAGAGGGGGCCCTGCTCTCTGTCCTTGGCGTCCTGCGTCCTCTGACTTCCCCGGCTGCCTTGGAGACCTGTGGACTTTGCATGTCCAATCCTTTGCTCTGCCAGGGGGCAGGCGAGGCAAATCCGGCTTTCTGCACAGAGCCGCTCACTTTGCAAACTCAAGAGCAAAAACATGTTCACACAAAAATCTTACTAATCTGCTTTTACATCGCTGTATAATCCACATAGCCACCTTTCCCGCACACAGGGCAGTTATCTGGGTTCATTTTGTGGTATCTGGCACTTGCACTAGATCTTATCGAATGTTTACTCCAGACACATCAGGTGCTGCAGTGAACCACGGGAAGCAACCTGCTCCCCTGAGTAGTACCTTCTCCCTAGAAATGTGTGTTAGGATTTGACCTGACTGTAAGTTTGGGCAAGTTGCTGATTCTCTGCTCTCCTGAGTCAAACACAAAGGAAAAAAAGGTTTTACTTTATGGCCTCAACTAGAACAAGTCAGAGATGGGATAGCACATTTTAGGTTTTGGCTGGGGAAAGGGAAAGAGCTAATAATTCACTGACACAGTGTTGTTATCGCCATCAGAAATGAACCTCTACATAGCAGCATTTGAACTGGCCCTCACCAGTTTCACATTAACACGTGTTTGAATGAGGGCATGAGGGACAAATTCAGAGACAGCAAAGGGAATGTTTACACTCGAAGAAGAACACATCCTCACTACCCAAAATATGAATTTCATTTTATCAAACTGGCAGAAAAGCCAGCAAGTAATAAGTCACATCCCATTATATTTAGCTGGCAGGCAATAAACAGTGGTCAGCCTGCTGCCTTGTATCACTCACTTTCTGCAGGATCTGTGGCTTGACTGCTTTTTATTACCTGCCAGCTTTTATGCTGGTTTTATCAAATGTGATTTTAAAAGCTTGCATGACCTCCTTAACTCATCTCGCAGTGCCTATGTGTTTCAGGGACTTTACTATGTATATGTGATCTAACTTGATCAAATATAATGAACTATGTATGCTGTGACACTTGTGAAGTGTGTAGAAAAACAAATATTGAATGGAAAAGAGAAGGTAAATCAGGAAGTCCCTGCTCTAACAACAAGGGTGTACAGAGTGGAAAGGGAAGCAAAAACAATAAAAGCCCACTTATACTGCAAAACTTACATTTGTAATATGCCAGAAAGGTCAAGTGATCAGTCATATTTTGCTGTGTAATAATAAATATAAAAGTACAGGAGATAACGTTATATACTTTAGATAACTTCTGTGTGTTACATATAAATAGACCCCCTGGCTGCAGAACATTGGCAAGTGTATTAGTTGGAAGAAGATTCTCTATTAGTAAATCTTCTACAATTATCTGGTTTTTTGAAGAAGTTGGTGCTGGTGCCAGTGACAGGCTGGATCTGTCGGGCAGCTTATGTCCCCTGTCTGGTCAGCACCAGCAATACCGGCAGCATCAGGCAAGCAGTGGGGACTGTCCTGGAATATCACAGCTGGGGCGTTCGGGCTTCCCAGATCAGAGACGGCTCTCACTTGCCTTGCTGTTGTCAGTAAATGTAACAAGAAATACCTGTGTGCTCACATGCATTTATGCAATGGAGCCTTTCTGCCCTGCAGACATTTTTAATGTCTGTAAAAGTCATTAACCTGAAAATGCTAATGAATAAAGCCAAAGGACTGAAATAAGCCCAGGGTAAAATAGGGGACAGTCCCATTGTCTTCACCACCAATTAAACTGAGATTTGCTGCAAGATTCAGTTGGGTCAAGGCTGGATTTTTCTTCCATCAAATTAAAATTTGTTTTCCACCTACAGATGGGCCAGATACTGGCTTACGAATGTTCCTCATCAGAAAATCCACAGGGAGAAAAGGGGAGAAAGCATAACAGCGCTGAGGGAGAAAAAATACAAAATAATTGAGTTGTTCTTTCTCTGTTTCAAAAACTGTTTTTTCTTCCAATTTAACTCACTTATACTATGATCAGCTGTTTTTGGTTTTCTCTCTCACTGTGAATGTGGAATTCAGTCATTTTTCTTACTCATACAAAAAGCATTCACTAGGATAAATTTCAGTGTGGCTCTGTATACATGGCTTTTGACTGTCATGGGAGATCCCTAATTACATTCATGTCATCAAGGATTTTTTTACAATGTATTCACCTAAAACTGTTATGTCAGAAACATTAAGAAAGCTGCTTATCATTGCAGCTGAAATATAGAAATGAAACCAATAATATCAAATCCAGATAATATTTACCGTACCATATTGATGCATTTGATGTAATACAATTATGATTTGTGTTCATTTCCCTTGATCATTACATTCTGAGAGGAAAACCATGTATGAACTAAAGCAAACATACACAGAGTAATCTGTATCAATTCAGTTAGTCTCTCATTTCATGTTGATTTATTGAATATTATTCTAGTTGAATATTATTCTACTGTATGAAAATTTGGCCTTAAATGACTGGAATGATAAAATTGGTCAGGTTTCATTTTGCATATTTGAAGTCTATTTAAAATGTCACACTCCCTACAAGCTACTCCATGGTTTAATGAAAAATCTCAAGAAACAAGTGTTTTTTTCAGGACATAGATTGTGGTGGAAATCTGGCTAAATGAAAGGTTTTCCAAGCAGAACACTTAGGAAGAAACCATTGCTCTAGCTGACTAGATCCCATTCAGTGGAATAGAGCTTTTAATAGAGCACTACTTGTGCCTCTGACAGTAACTTATAAATCATGGAAATAATGATCAATGCGACACCATTAAAATAGGCTCCACAACAGCTAATCTTAAGTTGGAATTTATAAGCATCTCCCACTGCAAGCCTGGATGCAGCCTGGCAGTCAGCAGAGCGTCGGGATGAGGGGAATAATGCTCCTGAGCAAAGGGAATCCCCAGAGAATCGAGCCCATCCTTCCTGCGGCTTGCAGGCATCCAGCTGCCCCGGGAAATCGGCAGGTGAATGTACACACACACCTGCACACACACATGCCCTCTGTGTGCACTCCCCGAGTTTCTGATGAAATAATTCAACCTGTTCATTTTAAAAGGAATTGTGCATGCCTAATCTTAGAATTTCTGGAACAAGCTTTATTCTCAATTTCAATATTGTAAATCCAGGGCAATGTCAGAATTACAATCTATAACTGATGAAGATGGGATTCTCAGAAGTGCTCAGTATTGCTTTCTCCATATCTGTGGAAATCAATATACATTTAACATTTTCAATAAGCAATGAGTATAGACGTAGGCTAAATCTGAGCACTTTTGAGAGTCTCAGACAAGTTCTGGAAGGCAATATATTCAGAGCTTATACCTAAAGTTAGACTCAGAAGTAATAATTTACACAACTAAATAAAACTGGCTTGACTTTTCCAAGGAATTGCAAACCTATGATATCTATTCATTTTAGGGGTTGTGAACCTCTGGAAAGCAGAGGTATATGGATATAGAATCCTAATTTTAGGCAACTGGGTTTGAAGAATTTTGTTTCAGATCTGTGCAATAAAGTGTGAAATCTTTTGTACTAGTAATCTCAGACGAATGGTGCTTCAGTATATACCAGACAATCTTTGAAAAAATACAGCAATAAAATAATGGAAAATAACTTTGGCCTATAGGTTAAATTCTATACACTAAATAAAACTGGACAGACTATCATTCAAGAAAATGGTGCAGAAAAGAGAGAATTTTTTCTAGTTGAATTAATAGAGGATATATCTTGAAGATTTTCTTTTATAGATTGAGACTGTTTTACAGGTTACCAAACTCCATAATATCTGAGTCTTTCATCAGAAGTGGTCCTTCTGTGCTGCATTTTAAACATATGGAGTGGCTACTTGCCTTGTAAATGTCTTCATATGGACAACTAATTAAATAACAAAGAGATTGCCGAGTTACTGTATGATGTTGCTATGTTGTTTTAGTTATGTAGAAAGTGATTTCTACATTCAAAATGCTAATCTGTAGTGTTTGACACCAGTCATAAGGTATCGAATTTTGAGCCTTCTGCATAAAAGACACTCAACTCCTTAACAAACCATGCTCATTTTGATGAATGCACTTCTACTTGCTGCTATTTCAGTGTGAAGAGGAAGGTGACAAAATGCTGCAAGTTTGATGGCAAAAACATCTCTCCTACTGTTCTGTAACCTCCATGCACCTGGTCTCCATGGTGCTGTAGGATGTGGAGGCCAAGAGGCAGGGAGCTTTAGTTATCAGCCTCTTCAGCATGCTTCCCGGTGTGGAGATGGGGCAGGCAGAGGTTAAGCAGCAAAATTTCCAACAGCATCTCCTCTAACATTACCCAGGTACAACTGAAGAAAAATAAGGAAAAAAACAGCAAGAAAAGCTCAAGAGGCCTTGCTGCTCACTTGCAAAGACAGAAAAAGAATCCGTGTGTTCCACTCTGCAAAAAATCCATACGAAAAATCAAATCTCAGAAAAACTCCTTTGGTTTTCACCCTTGTCTGAACAGAGGGGGTTTCTGTGTCTTTCTGCTCCTTTTGTACAGACACGTGCCTGCATTGCATACCATGACCACAGCCCTTTTCCCCTCGCGCTCCCCTCCCTTGTCTCAGGGCCCAGAGCTGTTATTTCATGAGCAGCTGGAGCAGAGAAGAGTGACGTCAGGGGAAGCTTCGGAGGTATTTACCTGTTCTGGGGTTTGGCTATGTGGCAGTGGTCGCTCAAAACAGCTCTGTTGTGTTGCCATAAACAGGACTCCTGCACTCTGTCACTGTAGTTTCAGCTGTGGCTCTTCTACAATGAAAATAAGGATGATGGAGATCTTTGGCCTACAGGTTATTTCAAACTTTATATTTTTTATATTCAAAATTGTTGTTCATTTTTCCACTCTGATATTTTTTAAAGGGCATAATAACCTGTTGTCAATCTCAAATGAAAAGCCTAGTATTTACCAATTTGGGAGAAAGCAGCTCAAACATATGTGGAAGTCATTATTCTACGAAGATGTTGCTAGCACCAGTGCCCACCTATGCAGAGAATCTCCGGTTCCATTGCTCAGTGGAGGGATTTTTGGGAAGGGTAAATACTATTGCAGAAATGGCTTCCTGTCACAAAGGCCATTTGTGCATTCCTTTATCAAACTCTTCCAAAATTGCTTCAAAAGAAGACATTATTCTTGGTTGAGTGAAATATATTAGATATTTTCTTCCTGAGACATTTCATTTAAGTTTGGGACATTTTAATATCTATCCAGGAAATATGGACTTCAGCTTCAATTTTATGAGAAAAAGTCTGATGAGTTTTAAAGTGGCGAGATTTTGATTTGGGTGGGTGGTTGTGATTTTTCAAATGAGAAGGAGCCTCATTTCTATCATGAGTTGAACACATGAGAAGTCACCAGCAGATTTAAAACAGACCTGCTCTCAGTTCATCGTTTTATCCCTACATCTTGGAAAATGCTTAAAGCTGACAGACTTGTTTCACTCCAAAAGGGGTTAAAGAGTTGGTGAGAAAAATGCAGCAGGACTGTGACTAGTGTATTGGTGCTGTCTCCAGCACAGAACCGCAGCTGCTGAGTGAAGCGACCCTGAAGAAGAACAGCGTGCCAGCGAAGAGTGTCCTCGCCGCAGCTGGGATGCAGGTTGTAGCCTCTGCTCYCTCAGCAAGAAAATCTGAATGCTGTCTGTGCAGCCACTGTGAAGTTCAGACTGGCGTAGTACATAGCATCCTACCTGCTAGCTGTAGCTTTTCACATTATTTTAATTATTGCAAGCTAAAATATATTCTGTTTTGCAGTCAAATCTTGCCTTTAGTCATATTGGCACAGCTCCCTAACCACAGGGGTAACTGCGGGAAGAATACAGGGTGGGTTAATGAACAGATTTTTATTTACTGCAGGGCAGTAACGTTAATGCAGGATGCATCAATAGATAATACAGCTCTGCCAGTGCTAACCACTGCTTTACTTCCCCAGATCTGGTCAGTGACTTGGGAACTGAACCATGACATTTATAATTCAGTTGAGTCTATGCTCCTGTCTGTTGAGCCACTGTATCAGCCAGATTTAACTTGCAGTTTTTTTAAGCAAGTTGCTTCAATTGAAGCCCTTTATTCTGTAAGCTACATGGACAGTATAAAGAACTCCTAACCAGAGCTGTTGTCTTTATTGGATGGGTTATGCTACAAAGTTATTCCTGTCTTCTCAAATTAAACAATAGGATTGTATGTCCTTTTAAAGTAGAGTAGAACAGAATTAATTCTGTTTTGTGTGGGTGAATTTCCATGGAAGTCAGCTTTGCATTGGGCTGAATTTGGCAGTGTGTCAATGTCTGTGTGGGGAAACTGGCATATATTACCTTTTTATTCACTGGATCTCATTTATATAAGAAAAAGGCAAGTACAAAAGCTCCTTAAAAATGATAGGCCAGTAGATATATTGAAATGGTAGAGATACAGTAGTTTATTTTAGAAGAGATTCTGTTACAAACTCACATTTTAGTTTGGGTTGACATAATACTGTTGTATGATTGTACCATAAGTTTATCATGTTAAACAGCTTGGGGGAAAACAAACAAAAACTATGCCTCCTGCTGGAGGGACCTATTGTCAATATAATCCTGGGCAGAAAATTCAGACGGTGAATTGTGGCTCTCAGAACATCAATCAAGTCTTGTCAGCAAAGAATGAGAAGAGAATGCTTCTATCAACCTGAATTTAGTTGCTGATAGTGTGTTATTTCTTAAAAAGAAGAATCCATTTAAGAAGCAGGTCAGCAGATAAAATACATAATTTTTTCTGTAGGAGTGCGATTTCTTACTCAATTTACGCCTCTACTATGGTTTTTTTTGAATGTATCGTACTGTCCATAATCCAGAATGGTGAACATATTTTAATTTAAAAAACAATGCCATATATCTCACCTGCCCAAGGAGATCAAAGGAAATAATATGTATCATTTTTAATTAATGGAAATATAAGGGAAAAAGGAGATTTTTTAATTCCTAGTGTTGTGATACAATTTGTGAGAAAAGTAATGCTTTTGCTTTGAGATCTGCCTCTCCTTTCACGGTACAACACTGTAGTAGATTCTATAGGGAAAGAATATCTGAGAACACAGAATCATCAAAAGGTGAGGGCATTTCTTACTTCCATTTTCATATAGCTTTTAGAAATAAGCAAGATCCTTGGAATTCTCATCCTATTTGTCGATACAGGAGAAGGGACAGGAAATGTTCTCCAAGGTATAGGTGAGGCAGAGTCCATGTCCCTTGCAAGGCCAGTCAATTGCATGTCCATCTTACATGTATTGTTTTTACTTGGGAGTTTAAATCCCTTTGAAYTGCCCTCGTTGCCATCTGACCTTTTCCCTCTGGTTCTGTCCTGAAGGGTCAGAGGCTGAATGAAACCTGCACCTTTTGAGCAGTCAGGAGGAGACTGTAGCATATTTTCCAGCTCTGCACTGGCTCTAGGTATCAGGTATTTGAGGAAGGAAGCTCATTTAAGCTGATGCTGGTAGGAGCAGTACTAACTTACTCAGGGCCTGCTTACAAATTGGAGGGAAATAGATGACTGGAATTCATTTTCTTCAGGGGACTTTTGGGTGGAAAAAGGAAAAAAAACAACAACCTTTTCATCCTTAAACTGTAAACTTTAAGATGAAAGAGCTCAGTTTAGAAATGACTGAACTGAAGAACATCATGGAATTGCTTTTCAGCTTCTCCATCTCTCTAGTCTTTTCTATAGGTGTGACTGTATGGGCAGACTGTCTTATCCCATGTGTCTCTTGCTTGTTGAGCTGCTGTGGTTTGTCCGAGTAGAAATCATTCTGCTAGCCCACAGTGAGATTGTGAGGCAGCTAAACCGTAACTCTTCATTACAGTAAAGCAGCATTTCTCATATGAAACTTTTGGGGTTTTATTCTGATACTTTTCATGAAAAAATGTGTGGTTGAAAAATTCACAGTTATGTCCAGCAGTTTTTAAATAGAAAATTTTCAGTCAGCTTAGAATGATCAGGATAAATTACATTGATCTACAGAACCTGTTCTTGTGGAATTTGTGTACTGCTCCCAAGGACAACTGTTTGCACTCCTGTTTGCTCACAAAAGCACAAGAGCATTTGGACTTTCTGTTATTTTTAATGTTACTTAGATCTTCTTGCTACTAGAGTTAGTAATGGAAATAGCATCTTTGTTCTGCTAGTCAGGTTGCTGACGGTTGGTGTTTGAGAGTGGGAAAATAGATCTTTGGTGCAGTGGGATTTGAGGTTGTGGGAACAGTAGAAACCTCCTTGTAGGAGGTCTTCCAGTGACCCAAATTAGCTTTTCAGTCAGAGCAGATTTGCCTCTAACTTTTCAGCATCCCAGTATAATATTATTCACATTACATTAGCACCTAGAAACCCTCTCTGTGGAAGTACACAGAATTAGTAGACTTTAGCTAGGATAGCACCAAACTTCAAGGCAGGTGCTTAAATGCTTTGCAGAATTGGGGCCATGCAGGGAAACCCAGATATAAATACTTAGAGCTAGAACTTAGTCTGAACACTAATTAACTACAGTTACTTACAACCATATTTGAGAAACACATAAAAATATAAGCCATATGAAATTAAATGGCCTGCCTTCTTTTCAGATTCTTTCAAACAATATTATACATTCATGTTAATGGACATCAAATGTAATAATTAGTAATTCAGAGAAAATTGTGGGAAAAATCGGAGTTACTCAGAGCACTAGTAGGGAAAGAATAAAGCTTTAAGGTGGAAAATTGCCTTTGATGAATGCCACAGGTATAACACTTTTCAATACACCTTTGCTGGGATAATAGCAATAGATGAGTCTCTGAGGCCAGTGAGGGGGGCTAGGCACTCTTGTAATAACAGTAATTCCAAAATAGTAGGTGAGTATGAGTTTAGAAATGAAAAAGGGAAATCAAGATACTATCTCAGTCTTGTTAAAAGAAGCTTTTAACTTCTTTTAATTTCTATTCAAAAACCCTGAGTTACACAAATTTTTGCTTTATATCTTCTACCATTCAACTGCCCAGAAATGTCATAAATATATTATAAAACAGGCTCTAGAGGACTGTGGACTTTGAATTAAACCTGACAGAAGAGTTAAGGGTCAGAAATCACCAAGGAAGGCCAAAAGTAGGGGGTAAGATCAAGATCCTATAGCTACTCAGTGAGGGATGGACACATTTTGATGGCTCCTTTGTAACACATCTCCTCAGACCTGCTTATTTCCCCCACTCTCCCTTTGTACAAGACAGCAGAAGAAATGAGCTTTGGGGAGGGCTGAAGGAGGTGGAGGAACACAGAGGGAGCAACCCTGTGAGTGGCAAAGGGGACTGTAAAAATGTCAGCAGCATTTATCTGTCAGCTGCAATGACCTGCCTCTCAAGAATGCCTACATCCGACTAGTGGTATGACCTGTGGTATCTATGCAATTGGCTTTAACAGGAAGTTTTGAGGGAGTGACTCCCACATATGGGGGGATTCGTAGCCAGGTTTTTGCAGTTTAAGTGTTTCTAGTTGAAACAGTTATGCTCTGCCATTGTACCATGACTAATTTATTGTGAACTGCTGCAAAGATGCTAAAGAGATGTGGAGGACTGCAACACGTTTTACCTAGCAATATGATAAATAATTTCTTGTTTAGATACATAGCTATTTAAATTGATGAACATAAAATATCTAGCTGAAACTAGTTAGTTGATATTGTCACATATTTGAAACAAAAAAAATGATGAAAAGCAGGGGACTGATGCAGTGGTAACCTATGGCCATTGCTGCACTTCAGCTGCAAGTACAGCACAGGGCTGCCCAAACTAATTCTGTGAAGAGACCAGAAATAGCTGTTACTATGATCGTCTACCCTGACTTTCTGCCTAGTCCAGGCTCTTGAGTTTCATGTGATAATTCTTTCAGCGAGCCCCCAGCTTCCCGCTGGGCCAGAACATCGCTCCACATTCAGACGCCAGGCTTGCCTGGTGTTACGCGGTTCCCCTTTTCCTGCTCACTCTGTAAGTGCTGCTGCTTCCAGTTTGTGCCAGCTGGGGTAATGGGGATTTGGATATTGTGTGGATAGTTGCCTAGAGAAAATGAATGTGAACATTTACTTTACGGATTTTGTTTTTGTTGAGTACATTATCTGTCTTCCAGTGAATCCTCTCTCTGACTGCTCTTGGATGAAATTGTGAATTTTTTTTTTTTTTTAAGTATTGCTATTGTTCTTGTTGAAATGAACTTGTTTCTTTGGGAGAGTAACTGTGTTATGTTCGGAAGACACTTTTTCAATGTTTTGTTTCTCCAGCTGTTTGAAAACAATGATTTAGACAGCCATAGTGGAATGGCAAATGTAGATAAGGAAACCAGCCTGCAGGCACTTGACATCTGCATTTAACTGTAATATAAATGCCAATTAATGCTAATGTTGATAATTTGTTAAATCTTTAATACCTGCCAGAACAATAACCAAAAAAGTTGGATGGAACTTCATTAAAACTACTTTTCAAGTTAAAATAAAATAGTTCATCTCTTCCTCTACAGAAGGACAGTCCTTCAATAACCTGGCTGTCCTCCAGGTTATGGTTTAGAGGCCCCTGTAATTATATTCAGTAGAAGAGGCAGTAGTGAAGGACTGACAGCAGGTGCCAAGTGCTGAAATCTCACAGGTGGAAAATATTGGCAGGTGTTCCCCAACTTTTCCCTTTTTGCTGTCTCCTGGGATACAATATGCCTTCTGCAACTGCATGGCCGGTGTCAGCAGGAGAATGATTGTGCTGTTTCACACTTGCTGCTTTCTGGTAGGAGGTGATAGTCTTCCCGGCTACCTCTCTGCAATAACTTAAATCATAGTCTTCTCCCTGTGCTCTTCCCTATAGAGAGCACTGCTGATGCAGTAGCTTGAGAATGACTCAGGATCTGGGTTTGGTATGCGACCAGTGCAAATGCCTTTGGAAAAATATATATACTGGGTATAACAGAAGTGCCTGCATAGTTCAACACTCCTTGGTAATGTCAGGTGCTGCACCAAATGACAGAGTTACTGTCTACTAAACTTTTGTGCCTTCCTTTACTGTACTTAGAAAAAGAAAGAGGCTTCTGCCCCCTCAGTGATACTTAGCTGGGGTGAAAAGCAATAAAAAGCACATGCCTGCAAAGTGAGCTGAGAGCAGTCTAACTCTGCAGTAACATGACTAGTGCTAAGTGTGTTGCCACTTTGGTTATCCAGATAATTCAAGGAAACAGTAGTTCTCTGTGGTCTCAAAGACATTTTCAGTGTAATCTGGAAGCACTGGGTATAGGGCTTTGTCTCAGATATTGAGGAGGTGCAGATAACTGAGATTACTAAACAGAGAAGTGAGTGTATTGCCTTAGTTTTCTTTGCCCCTATAGGTACATTATCACAGCTAAGTTTTATCTCCAAATTTCTAGCCGCAATTACATGTTTAGAGCTCTGGGCTACTCCTCTGTGCTGCAAAATCCTACATGTAAAAACTCACTCGCTCCAAATCTAAAGATTGAAGTGGAGTATTGGTCATGAGTTTCTGCCATGTGTACTGTAATCACATTTATTTAAAACCTAAATGCTAAAATTAGGAGTGCAAACTTGGCCTGTGAACAACCAACCTCGTGAGCCCACGGCATGGAGCAAGCGGGTGGGCACCGTCTTTTCCGTTTGCTGCTGACAGTGGCTGTGTCTCATTCGTACTTTCTGCATGCGATGGAGCAATTACTTGGGCAGTATGGGGCGGCGAGCACTGCAGCAATCCATCCGTACTGTCAAACACTGCATGAACATGAGCTTCTAGTTTCAGCTGGAAGAGGAAAAGTGGCAGCTATTCCTAAAATAGGGTTTTGTTTATTTTTTGTTCTCGTCTTTCAATGACTGTGGTTGCAGCTGACAATTGAGCCTGCACAACTCATACTCTGTAGAAATGGTTTTCAGCTTATTAACTCCAGAAAGGTCAGAATGTGTAGCTGAATTTAGTAGTTTAAGGGTCTGGTTTTAATTACAACCTCACTACATTGTAAAAGTGAATAAAGACTGATATTTCAGAAGGAGTGGTCGGCARAGCCAGGCAGAGACAAATTTGACTGTCTCAATCCATAGCTGTTTGAAGTAGCATGATCCTAGGAATTGTTTTGGTTTGTCTCCAGCATGTGCTGTGTTACCGTTAAGCTAACTGAAGTTCAGTAAAGGAGGGTCTGGCAGTGTTAAGTGGAGCAGAGCAGAGCGCGGCGCTGTTCTCCAGCGAACGGTCCCCTTTGGGCTCACTTGGGGCGGTTCACAAACTCCCGAGTACTCACGAAAGGATGAAAAGCAATTTGATTGTTTTATCTGGAGTCTGGGGAGAGAACGGGTGAGATCAAAATAAAAATAGCTCCTTGAAGTCACACTTTTCCTTGCAGACTCCCCTCACTTGTAGCTGGAGTTACTCTCCTCCTCGATCTGTGAGGAGTTTCAAAAACGGCGCGTGAGGTCTGCCCACGCGGTGCTGAGATGATCGATCCTGCCGACGACGCATTCGGGCGCTCGTGGGGCTGCGGCGCAGGAAACGCGGCCCTTTGGTGGCCCCAGGCCTGGCCATGGGCTGCCTTCCTCCGCACGCCCCAGCCCGCCGCGGAGGAAGGCCACCGGCCCTGTCCGCCCTGGCATGGGCCACGGCAGCGACGCCGAGGCCGGCTCCAAAAACAGCGGCGTGTTTCGTGGAAAAAGCAGAGGTTGGGCATTCACTCACCTCTGCGCTGCAAAAGTAAGTAAAATTAGAAGCTGGTGTTTAATCCCTCGACAGTTTAAACCTCCAGTTCAGCAAGTTAGGTTTGACAAGTGACAAACGTACAAAAATTGCAGCA
This sequence comes from Apteryx rowi, assembly GCF_003343035.1. NCBI lineage: Eukaryota > Metazoa > Chordata > Aves > Apterygiformes > Apterygidae > Apteryx > Apteryx rowi. The sequence continues at coordinate 874,134 of NW_020450396.1, read as the reverse complement.
GTGAACAAAGAATGAACCGAGAGGGCTTCTATATAATATTCTTAACAGGCACTCAAATGTATTAAGCATACATTTCTATTTTCCTTCTCTGTTCAGTAACGACTCTGTTTTGGAGACAACATGTATAATGCGTCTTCCTATCACCTCAATACATTAATGAGGTTTTTTTATTTTTTTGCAAAAACTTGCTTGCAAAAGATTAAAACACTAATGACTGTGATTTGCATGTTTCTTTTCTGAAGTCTGTATTTGATGCCATACCTTGACAACAGAGGAAAAATCATCAGTGCTGTACATTAATAAATGTCTCACAATTTTGTATGAAAGAAAACAGCATAGTGTAGCAATAAGTTTATTTATGAGAATAAGCTGTTTAATTTCAATGAGGCAGTGTTTCAGGGTAGGATGAAGGGGGAGGAGTTTTTCATGAGTCCTACTACAGTTAGAAGCATCTTTGTTCATTCTGCCCTATCAGGAGAAAAATGACTTATTTTTTTTCTCTCTGAGATAAGTATTCAGAAAAATGGGTTTCATAATAATATTGTATTGAGTACATGAAAAACTGTTGCTATATGTTACCAATTATTTATGGAAAGAATCCTGTAGAAACACCCTGAATATGATACTTCTCTGGTTTTCTATGCTATCTATATTTTGTCAAGTATCACAATTATCTTGATATAAAAGTAAAAATTGTTTCTCCCTCTCTGCCACACAAACATACACACATGGGTAGCTTTCCCTTTTCAATGGATAGGCTCTTTAATCTGGCAAACAGCGCAGAATAAGCCAATGCCTGGAAGCTGTGGCTAGTGAAATTCACTTTAAGTATTTTGGAGTTTTTAAAACAAAAATGACAAAAACTGGTGCAGTTTCCTCAGAGAACTGGTAGGTTTTCCACTGAAGATATGCTCACAATGCAAAAAGTATAATTACAAGCGTTAGGCTTTGTGTAGGAATTACAGAGGAATCAGAGAAATTCTCTATTATTACAGTGTTATGCCTGGTGCATAAGGTTATGCAAACAGAGCAGGTGACAAATTACAGTGGCTACTTCCTTTGCATTCAAATCTATTAATTTATTCTGAGTGCCCAAAATACCACAAAATCATTCTGTTTGTTAGTTCTAATCTGCATTCTTCTTTTGTTTAGCTCTGAAGTTGTTACTTAGGCTTTTGGAATTTTCCGTGATGCAATAGACCATACAGTATCACCAGCAGAGCAATAGTCTGCCTGGGCAATATTGTAAGGCAGCTGTTCTTCAGAAGTCAGTGCATCTTCTCTTTGGTTTATTTAATACTCTTATTTTATATTCCATTGGAATAAATCTACTCAAAGATGAAAAACAGCTAGCTTTTTTCCTTCAAAGCAGACTAAATGCCATTCTCTAGTACTGATAAGTGGTGTTCAAATGTCCTGACTTGCTGCATCAGGAATGCCCAGACATGAGCAAGAACTCAAGAAAGCTAATGGTAGCGGCTTAGCCACTGCAAACTTTGGAAATAAACAYAGAGCAGAACAAAAAAGTGCTGGTTAAGCAACTGGGGAAGTTAATGTGTGGTATGAAATATTGCGTTCATTAAACTTCTCAGTGACAAATGGTATATATGAGATGGTAAATGGTAAGCTATCTTTTATTTTCTTTTTTTCAGAAATGGACAGTTTTATCAAGTACACTACAACAAGAAGAAATGTGAGTCAGTAATAAAAAAACATTAACTATAAGCAAGGAATAAAGAATGCAGTAATAGCTTAACATAGATAAACTGGCACAACATGACTGTAGCATTATTGTTCCTTAATTAAATAATGACAGTGCCTAGTCTTGTGCAATTGCAGAGCATAACTGATTACTCTTGAAAAGCTTAAGAATTTTTAAATATTGCCGTGTCAAAAGATCAAGTACACTCTGCAGCTGAGTCTTTTCCCTACCTTAAATACAGTTCCTCCAGTTAGTAGGAAATAGGTATCTGTGTCAATCTGTAAACTCCTCTAGAAACCTATCTGCATCTTCAGGCAAGATAAGGATCATATCTGGGTGGTTCAGGCTATGCTCACTGTCGGGGTAAGAGAGCTTGCCTGGAAATTTGGTCTTTACCCACAGTTACACCAAGGATAACTGCTGTCTGAATGATGCCTGGGAGCTGCTGCCTCTATTGAAGACGGCAAAAGGTTGCACCTTTTGGTTTGTCAGCCTGTGTCTGTTCTGGACAATTTGCCATGTGACTGGCAGCTGGGAAGAGCCCCGTGGCTCAGCCATCCAGGCTAGGTCTCTCTGTGCGATTACTCCTTCGTCTGCTGTCACCGCTGTGTCTGCCGGGGCATGCGCCTAGGCCCGCGGAGACCTCCCCACGAGTTCCTGGGCAGTCTCTGCTGCTCTCAGCAAGAGTCCTACAGGGGCACTGAAACACTATTAACAGCTAGAGTTGGTGGCTTCCCTGGTATCTGGAAAAAGTGTCTTTGAGACCTCCAGGCATGCACCTAGGAGTCTCGCAGCATTTTTTCCAAGGAAAAATCTGAATTTTTCTTGGGGGGGGGGGAGCATTTTTCTAGCAGAAGACTTTAAAGGGACATGTAACAGCAAGGGCAAAAAAACTAAAACACAGAATTTCTGACCAGTTCTAATGAAAAAAATGAATAAACAATTTTTTTTTCACTAGGACTACTTACACATTTAAACAGAACTACTCCAGTAGATCAGGTCTTTCTTATGTGTGATTTTTTTTATGCCATTACTGTACTTCCTTATATTCTTTATAGAGTATAAATTGCCAAAGGTGGTTACTATATTGTCAGTGCATGAGATTTTATATGTGTGAAATTGTAAGATTCAGAAACTTCCACAGAAAATCTGAATTCATAAATCAATCACAAAGGAGTGTCAGAAAATATGAAGCCCTCAAGAAGTCAAAGAAAGGAGCAAGCTATAGAGCATCTATAAATAATGTAAAACAAAATTGAAAATATTTGTATGAAAGACCATTAAAAATCACCAGTATTTCTTCACAAGAATCCAAGCAAAAATTTGCAGAAAGCTGAAAAGTTCATATYGATTTTTTTTAACCTTATCTAGAAAGTGATTGTTCTGCTTGCAAGCAGCATTCAGCATTTGCCATATAGAGTAGGCTGAGGTACATGTTGGCAGGATTGAAAGAGGAGTTCGGCAGGAATGTAGTGCAGTGTTATTTACGTGTCCATGGCTGCTGAAGTCAAAATATCTCATTCTCCATTCATACCATTGGCAAAGTTGAGGATGCTATGGATTTGTATAGAGGTCTGTGTAGTTCCCCAGCAGTGAAGCAAGAAGCGTGATCAGAGACAGGTACAATGCTCCCTACCATGCAGGACGTGTCAACCTGTGTAATGGTAGCTTGTCCTCGGGAGCTCCCCGAGTTACTGCTCTCTTTGCTCATTCCTGCCGTATCCGTGAGAGCAATGGGGCCTCGCTGGTCTCTCCCTGTATGAGCCCGTAGGGGCTGTAGACAAGGTGCAACTGCCTTGCTCTATCAGGTGTTTAAACTTCTTTTCACAGCTTTGCTGGGGGCTTTCTTCAGATCAGTTTCCTACTCTAGTTATTTGGATGAGTACCAATACGGCCTCATAAGTGGTAATAATTTGAATCCACGTTCCCCCATAACCAGAGTAGTAACCAGACGTTACTGGAGGAACGGTCAGCATCCTGACCTGCTTAGAGGTAGACAAAAACTAACCTCTACTTTGCCCTCAGTTCGTTTCCTAAACCAAGCTGTCACAGGGGCCACACTAGATCTTGAAAGCTCTTCCCATGCTGATCCAGTGAAGATAGCTCAGGAGCTGCTGACCTTCCCTTAGAGAGAGCATTACTGCAGGGAACAAGTACAAGTCCTGTCCTGTGCCTGCAGTGCTCTTTGCCACTTCCTCCCTGCTGCGCGGTAAGTGTGTGCCTTTGCTCCTCTTCCCCCAGCAAACTAGAACATGGGGGAGATTTTAAGACTCAACAGTTTTCTTCCTGATGACAAGACAAAGCCTGCCTGCATAGAGATTGCAAGGAGCACCATGCATTTGCACCTATCCAAACAAGAATTGAATTTGGCCCTGTAAATGTCTCTTTCTAGAAAAGTTATTTAATTTAGTTTAATGCATTATGATAATTTTTGCTGCTGTTGATGTATGGGGGTAAATCATGGTAATGTGGATTTGTAGTTAAAATGATGGAAGTTGTTCACGCTGCAGAATGTACTAGATGTCACTGTCCTGTAGTAGCAAGAGCTAGACTAGCAGACCTAATATTCTAGGTCTTTTACATCTGAGTTGTATGGTTCTATTTTATTGCATGTGGGGGTTTAGGTTAAGATCAGATTGTTGTCCTGGCCATGTCACCTATATTTAGTTACACAAAAGTAAGCAGGCCCAAGGAATTTTCTTCTGACATTATTATTCCATATTTTATGGCATTCCACAGTAAGCAGCTCTGAATGTAGCAGTGACCCATTTACAGCTTTCAAAATGAAAGATCTCGCAAGCCAGAGTTTTAAAAAAAGTACCAAGCTGAAATGAAATTCCCTAAGAACAGTCAGTGTCTCCTGTGTTCCTTTGCACTCTTTTCTGCTTTGGGCACAAAATAAAAAATGTGTCTTGGTTGTGTATAATTAATGTCATGGAACTGTGATCCTGGCATGACATGAGCTGTATCACTGAGAGCAGAAGGTGAAAAGAAATCATGATTGCTCAGCAATTTACACAGGAGAATGAAGGGGAAAGGCATTTTAAATTAATGGTTCTAAGGCCTTGATGTTGCCCTGCCACATTTCATAAATCTTTTCTGAGCAATATCTCCTGTGAAAAGGGGACTTCACAGTCACTTAGGGAATAACAAACAGGTACCTTTTTCAGGAGGAAACTGTTTTTGCATTTGCTTCAAAATGCACCCTGTGGAAGGAAGTAGCATTTCAGCGTATAGAGCAGTGCTTAATGTCTACTGACGGCAAAGACAAGACCTTCTTCTCAAAGACATTTATCTTCGAAACAACATCTATCCCCTTTGATAAAAGGTGGATCTCACCCCATCGTGTTTCAGTGTCACAGCAGAGGACTGTTTGAAGACTCATTCCACTGCTACAAGATAGAAATGACCTCTCGCTGTCACAAAGCCCAACTGCAAGCAAAGACCCCAGCTCTTGATGGCACACAGCGTGTGGGCGAATTTCTCTTTGTAGAGAGTCCTGTAAAATCAGTTACTTCTTACAAGCAGAGCAGCACATTTGAACCTTGCTTTAAAACAACTGGGAAACAGGTGTAGGCACTTCAAAAGCTTTGGGAATATAGCGGGGTGGGAAACACCAATGTGCATGGTATTTGCAGTACTCATCTTCTGTGTTTAGTATATGAGCAACAACACTGCAGAAGGCAGTGCATCCGTCCAATGTTCACCCCCCTCAAATTGCCTTATGCATCTGTTGGCAGGGTTGTTGTCACATGTCTTACAGCATCTGTCATAGGTAGTTGTAATCTTGCGTGTTACACGCATTCCTCTAAAAGGCTTCTGTAAGGAAACAGATAAGTCTTTATGTGAACTGATTGCATTAATTGGCATTTATAACTGAGCATTTAGTATATAGTGAGAAAAAGATAGATTACCTGCCTTAATGTATTCAGTAGCTGTTTATGTTCCTTATAGTACCACTTCCAGTGCATAAAAAGCTTTTACCTCACATTGCCTGCTCTTGAGTATTAAAAACACTCAAGTGATAGCACAAGTGACTCCCTTATGGCAGTTATTTCTCCAAAATAATTCCTTATGCCTCCCTCATGACTGTCATTTGCTACAAAATCATTTCCACTGTGATCTGTACAGAACCACTAATGCATTTTGTGACTAAAAGCAACCACTGCTTAGCATTAGAATCCTAAAAGGATTGCAGAGGAAACATAAATATGAAAAAAATTACATCACGTGTCCGCAGGCAAAGATACAAGGAAGAAGAGCAGCAGTGGAGGGTGAAACTTTCCCTGGTGCTGACAGGCGCTGGCAGTGCAGCTACGCGAGGGCCGTGGTGCAAGGCTGGGGCACCTCTGTGCACTGATGGGTCCCAGCCAGCCAAAACAGCCACAGTTCCTCAGGAGTCATGTAGAGGAGATATAAACAGGTGCCCAGGGATGGAGAGGAAAAGTGGTGCTGTGAGGCAAGTTTAGCATTATCCTGATTAGCGTTATCCTGATTAGCCTCAGTAGAAATGACATGCATCTGGCCCCATGCAGCACATCTGCCAACGTGTGCAGCCCCACGCTTCGATCAGGGCTGCCCTCCTCCAAGCCCAGCAGCTCTGCTTCGCCTTTCTGCCCCGCGCACTGCTGAGTCTGGGGCAGCCACCGCATGAGTGCTGCTCTAGCCAACACTTTGGTTTTGGAGAGGTGGCGTGGTAACTGGACTGTTTTTTTAACAGACGGCCAAAACCTTTTAGAGGACACAGATAAGCTGTGGAGGAGTTTAGCTTTTATATGGAGACAGATACAAGGATCATTCAAGAAACTGCCAATAAACAAATATTCAGACCCCCTCTGCTCCCCTACTTGTCTCTCTCACACTCCTAGAATTATTATATTATTATATAGGATGATATCATACCAGTTGAAACAGAAATGTAGTCTACTGTCCATATGAGAAGCTCTCTCTGTTCCAGAGAACTAGAAAAAATAATCTAGGAAGAAAGATGAAAAGGACTAGTCTTTAGCCTAAGAAAGAAAAGGGACATGTTAAAAGCCTACAAAAACAGCTAAGGAAAAAGCCTCTATACCAAGGCAAGGAATAATCTGGAGCCCACCTTAATGGTGAATAGACAAGAACTAAAATCCTAAAATTGTTTTAGGACTGGGATTAGATACTAAGAGAATCTTTATAACTGTAAGGATGTAGTGGTTTTGGAAGATGGGGGCAGTCTGGGGGTCTCCGTCATCTTTAAGAACAGGTTGTCAGGCATGCCTGGAATGACATAAATATAGTTGATCCTGTCTTGAGATGGGAGAGGTCGTACGGCCTTTCCAGGTCCCTTCCAACTACAGGATTCTAAATGTATTTGCAGATACAATGGAAAAGGATTAATTCTCACTTTATTTAATTGCAGATAAATGAAGTATTTGCTGAACAGTGGTCAATTTTTTCAGTGAATGTTTAATGTTTTATGTTTGGTTGAATCTAGTTAACATTTAATACCCACCATTTCTGTTCTCGTCGGACATCTTTCAGCAGTGGCTAGCAATCTATCTGCATTTGAGCAGACCACATAATAGTTTTTAGTACAGTGATGTGTTACTTGGATAATACACACATTATGGATGGAAATTAGGAAGCTTATTTGAGAAATGTGAAGCATATTAAAATAAAATGAATTCCCAAATGAGATTTGGGTTACAGTAAAAAAATGCTTTCTTTAAAAAGTCAGAATTTACAATGATATAGGGATAGCAAAAGTTTGGAATGAGAAACGTGACTTTTACAAACGTGTGACAGCAGCAGTGTTCAAACGATTGATAAGAAAGGCACTTACTCCTGGAGAAAAAAAAAAACACAGAAAAACTAATGCAGGGAATCCCAGGGAACTTTCCCTTTTGCTTAAATGCAATGGACATTTTAAACCTATGTTGTCTCTAGTAATAGCTTCAATGACAGCAACTAAAAATAAATACTATATAAACACAATGGTATTCAGTGGTGTGAGAAGGCATTTGACTACAGCACAGTCTTTGTAAATTGGGATTCTGATCTGCTGCCAAGACGGTCCTCTTTTGCAGTTAGAAGTGCCGTCCCATAATGTAAATATTGAAAGGAACCRTGGGGCCAGTCACCACCTCTCCCCGAGTCTCAACAAAAATGTGGAGTGTCTTTGTCTAAGCACAATAAAAGGTCTATGACACAATACCATAATATTTTAAGATCTTGCATTGAATGTGGAAGATTTTTCCATTAGGGCAGAGCAAAGACTTAAAAATAACCCTTTTTTCAAAGAGTCAGAATTGAACATGATTTGGGGATAGTAAAAATGTGGAATAAGAAATATCTTAGGGGAAATACTGTCCAAAATCATAAGCATCTAGTTGAGAAAAGGTGAATGTGCTTAGACTATCAAATGGCAATGTTTCTTTTCCTTGTGATGGAATTTTTGCAAAGAGAAACTTTTAGCAGAATCACATGAAAGCTACTAGAAGAGTCACCATCAAAATTACTCCAGAAGTTACTTTTGAAGGTGAAATCTGAAGGAGGATATAGACTTGGCTTCATATGTGGATAGCATAAGACCCACTAAAATTCCAGTGTCTAGTTCCCAATTCAGCACCATTTTAGGTCTTCTGGATCACTCTTCAGAAGCCTCCCGAGTCAGATAGTGCTTGCCATGCTCTGGCACACTTCAGGTGTGTTGGTTGTGTCTGCTTGCAAGAGTCGCACAATTTGGGTCTGTCTGTGTAAGTCTAATAAGCAGCACTCAGAGTAGCCTTTGGTGAGCTCACAAAGCTGCGTGGCCACGGTCAGGAAAGGTGCCTGCCCGGGCATCTAGCTAATTTTGGCAATGAGCTCTGAAACCCCAGGAGAGTGTACAGCAACTGGCTTTGTACAGGACAGCAAATATTCCTCATAGCATTAAAATGAAATAGAGGCAGTTGTTTTAAGAAGTGTAACCTCCATGAGATGCAGTATAATTTTGAGAAATTTTATTTGCTACCTGTGATTTCAAGAAATAATTTTGTTGGTCAATAAACTTTGACTTCCAGGGAAAAGATCAAACGGATCTTAAAAAATTACTACAAAATGTGAATATGAAGTCCTATGAATATAGGAACATGGAGTCTGACTAAGGCACTTTATTAATAAACAGGGGATCTGAGTTGAGTTTTTAGATCTACTACCATGTTATCTAGAAGTTGGTTATGGTCAGATTTTTAAAAGGTTTTCTTTGTACTTCAGTTTACCGTCTGTAAAATGGGGATAATAATGTTGCTTTCCTCTTATTATTAGTTGACTTTATTTATAGCCTCTCCAGGAGAAGTATGTTTCTTAGCTAGTTATTAGTTCCAAAAGAACAGAAGCTCTCAGCACTATCACCCTGATAAAATCATTTATAAAAACAATAGATCAGAAGCTTACTAACTTGCATAAAGTGAGTTAGTAGTTCATATTGTCTAACATGAAAAATAATAATGCTAAAAGGCAAGTCTGCAAAAAGAGCTGGCTGAATAATTCATACTTAAATTGTATCTGATACATTTTGCTTCTTTTTTCCATTGACAGAAAGCCTATATACAGTTTGCCGTTTTTGCAGATTTGTTCTGTTATTCTGATTCATGTGCTCTACAGATTTCTTTTGGAATACTGTCTGTATCGTTTAATTGTGAATGATTACATAAGGCACATGGTATTGTTTCTGTTTCTTGCCTGTATGGAGCTAATGCTAACAGCCAGGACTCTGATACTCATGTTTATGGAAAACAAATATAAAATTCATTTTCCATGAATATTTGAGCATAAAAACTTAGCACTTGCTTTCTATGAATATTGATAGTAGTAAAATACGATGATATCAGTGTTCCAAATGCTCATGGAAAGTTAAGCAAGGTGTTAGAAAATATGACTGAATATTCATGCTGTTTGTTTTCTGTGTTCAGAGCTTTGAGACAATTCTAAGCCATGTGGCTGTCAACAGGACCCTTTTCTTTCTTCACCCTAATTTACATGTCTTATGTGTAAATCCTGACATGGGCTTACAAATGGGAGACTCCCTGTATCTACACTGATGGTGTAAGATGTGATCTTGAAAGCTCTTCCCATGCTGATCCAGTGAAGATAGCTCAGGAGCTGCTGACCTTCCCTTAGAGAGAGCATTACTGCAGGGAACAAGTACAAGTCCTGTCCTGTGCCTGCAGTGCTCTTTGCCACTTCCTCCCTGCTGCGCGGTAAGTGTGTGCCTTTGCTCCTCTTCCCCCAGCAAACTAGAACACGGGGGAGATTTTAAGACTCAACAGTTTTCTTCCTGATGACAAGACAAAGCCTGCCTGCATAGAGATTGCAAGGAGCACCATGCATTTGCACCTATCCAAACAAGAATTGAATTTGGCCCTGTAAATGTCTCTTTCTAGAAAAGTTATTTAATTTAGTTTAATGCATTATGATAATTTTTGCTGCTGTTGATGTATGGGGGTAAATCATGGTAATGTGGATTTGTAGTTAAAATGATGGAAGTTGTTCACGCTGCAGAATGTACTAGATGTCACTGTCCTGTAGTAGCAAGAGCTAGACTAGCAGACCTAATATTCTAGGTCTTTTACATCTGAGTTGTATGGTTCTATTTTATTGCATGTGGGGGTTTAGGTTAAGATCAGATTGTGCATTTGCCCCTATATTCTGTTCCCCGTATCTGCAGTTTTGTATCTCATATATCTTTGTCAAATGTAGTAATTTATAGAATGAATAACTCAACAGTGTATTACTTACCTTCACATCATGTGCTGATACAGCAGGTTTTGCTGATAAGTCTCTGTGGCCAAACAGGCCTGTATTAGCATGATAGGAAGGAGGCAACAGAGTATATTCATACCAGCTGCCTGTCCCTAACTTAGATCCCAAATTAGAAATCTAAGCTCACTAAATAATTGATGGAGAAAGGAGGTATCTGCCAAGCATGCCCAGAGCATTACAACATTAGTTTAAATCCTGACTTCAGTGCTCAAGTAAGAGCTTGATTTAAGTAGCTAAATGAGGTCCCTGAAGCTATGCAGTGGGGATGTCTTGCTGGAGCACGTGCTCCTGACACGAGGATCTGGCTAGTGGCAGGTCAGCTGTGAATACAGAACCTCATAGCTTTATTCATTTTTTAAGATAACCGCTTGAATACCTGCAGTGAGTCAGTGGAAAGCACATGTGTGTGTCGTAGTTCACTCTGTCTGTCAGAGTGCCAGAAAGCCGAGCTAAGTCGTTTTTAAAATGCCACCACAGAAGCAGATTTTTCTGAGTCCCCAAGTAGCAAAGCAATTTCAGGAATACAGCAAGATAAACAAGTAGAAAAATATGAAAGCAAAACAGTAAGAGCAGACAGGGTATTCTCTTGAAACATCAAGTGTTAATCACAGACTGAGGAGAGGGGGACATGGGAAAAGTACTGAATAGTACTTTTCAATTTTGTAATTGCAAATGGTGCGGTGAGTGCCAATAACCTTCATCATACTCTGAAACCTTAGAAACACTGTCTGTGAGTGATGCTTGAGAAAAAAAGAAGTGTAGCTTCTTCTTAGTAAAGAGAGTTCATCTCCCTCTTGGTACTCAACTTCTGCATGAATAGGCCGATGGTTGAGTCAAAGATGCCTCTTGTGATTGTATTTTAGCTCCTGTGTTGCTGGTAATCATAGAGCAGCATGGTCCAGCTGGTATCGCATGTGCAGGGCTCTTCCTTCAAGCCCACCTTTTCTTCAGTGTGTGTGGTGCCTGGCACTTCAGCTGCCTTAACTGCTGCTACTGCTTGTGCCTGCACCTGCCAGTCCCTTTAGATACCAAAGCAGACCACTCTTGTACACAGGTAATATTTCCCCATTGAAACTTTTTCTGAGGAGAAAGACAGTTGGCTCTAGAAACTTTAAAAAATAGGAATTAAGTCAATATTTTATTTTTTGACCTATGTTACTGGATCAGTGGGTTTTTCTGAGAGGTTGTTGAAACAGAAGTGTCTTTTGAACACAAAAAAAATCAAGCATAAATACATTTTGAATTCATAAATTCATATGTTCATACTGAGATGTCTTTCTGATTGATATACAAGGACCTAAACTGTATGGTTTCTATACTGAAATTCAAGATATGCTTTTTCCTGTTGAAGAGTATTTTTTCTGGTTAAACAGATACAGCTTCAGTATGGATGGAATTATTGCTCATAATCTGCTCTTAGATACTTGTGCAGAAACAATACAGACTGTAATTAACATTCTATGCTAATTAGCTAATTCCATGTTAATAGAAGCAGGTTTACCAGTTCCCTCCTCTGGTTACAGTAGCTCTTTGACATTCAAGCTAGGAGCTTTCCTAGCTGGTACTGATACATCAATCTAATTATTGCAGTGTTAGACAAATGGGTAAAACAAAATGGATCTCAGTCTACCCTGCCCCATAGTCATGAGAACATTTCTTTTTAGTTCCCATATCTTTGCATTACAGGTCACAGATCTCATAAACTTTCAAGCCTGCATATTACTAATTACATTTGCTCTCTGTAGTATCATTGAATTCATTTTCTACTATGACACTATTACAAAAATTCCATTTTGTTGCTAGCAATGAACATTCTTATGAAGTCTTTGTCAGCTTGTTATTACAGTAACATGTAGCTTATAACAAGATGTCTTTTAAATTTGTTTTTAAAGTGTTTAAATATGAAGTTGCTTTTACTTTGTCGTATATATAAAAAAACACTGAATATGCAGGAAGAGGTCAATTCAGTAGGCAAAATAAATCAATTCTGAGTTTCAACTAATAGCCTCAATAGTTTGGCAAATCTCATGAAAGTTTCCCTATGATGGGTGCTGAGGCTGTTATGAGAGCAGGCCTAACATCAAGAAACAATTACTGGCTTTAAAGCCAGTAATTGTCTTTATCTCCCATTTTAAGACACATCAAAAGAAAATTAGAAGAAGCAAGTGAGAGGGAATGTTATAGTTAACATTAAATTCCTGAGCATGTGAGTTAAGTTCATTTTACTTGCATAGCTTGAGAGGCTAGGACCTGACCTCTTTGCATTGTATTTTGTAATTGCAGCTTATTGGGATTGATGTAATTGTTTAGAGAGAGGATACTGTTGGATGTCTATGTGAGTGAGTTTCGTTGCACTTGTTCTAATTTTACAGTCATATCTGTCAGCCCTTGACTTCCTAGCTGGGGTCTCAAAGCAAAGAACCTGTCTAAAGCAAGGTACAGTGATATCACAATTCTGACTCCATAAAGAAGCTTGATACTGGCTGATGCTTCCTCCAGATGAGTATGGTCACTTGAGAGGCTGTAGGTCATGGATGCATAGAAGATGGACTAATTCAGAAATGAACAAGATGATGGTGTAAGAGGTATTGATTTTACTCTGAGACTTATGCAAGACCTGTGTCTTTTTAGACCAAGTCAGGTGAAGGTCCCAGGCCCTAGTGCTAAATATCCTCACTTTGGTGGCTCTGCAGCTTAGTCTTAATTTTCTTCTAAAATGGGTTTTGGAAGCTGAATAATACATAGACAGAAACATACACAGAGCTATTTCGGGATCCCCAAACTGGCATGCCTTCAGCCTTCACTCAAATGATAAGCATCTAGCTGCATCTGTGAAGCTACATTCATCAAAACATCCTTGTGCTGTCGTAAATTCTTAACTTCAAACTCAGAGAATTCAAATATTTTATTCCAAAATTCAAAAGCCTGGCCTTGATTTATTGCCTTCTTATGTGCCATATCATATCACTCACGGTACTGTGTGTAGTGTCCACTTGGGGCAGATTTTCAAAAGGCTGTGTAGCAGCAGGTTAGAACTTTTCCTTGAATCCTGGTGTTTGGATGAATAGTCCACCCAGAACTATTCTTAGAAAATAAACATTTTCTGGCATCAATGGAGCACCTGATCTTTCTGCAATAAATGTAACTTGACATATACCATGTATTGAAATCTGTTACTTCTGGACAAAGTCATGACGTATTTTTTGACTTAGAGTGTTCCACAGTTGATATTATGAGCCACTGATATTCCTTGGGAGATGTTTGCAAAGCATTTAATTCTTACTATCATAACTTGATTTGCCATCAGAATAGTTCTTCCTTATAGTCTAAGTCCAAAATACAGAGCTGCTAATTAAGACCTTAGAAAAAGTGGGAGGGAGACAAATGAAAAAAGGAGTGTAATTACTGATCTTGAAAGCACAGAGAGAAGTAGCATCCCAAGTAGTAGAATCAAAATGAAAATGGGAATAATACAAGACACAGATCAAAGCTGACCCAGAACCAACAATACCCTGGTGACAAGCATAATAGTATCTCTATTGTTGTAGATAAGCATTTCCTGCAATAGGAAAATGTTATTTACAGTTCCCATAGGAAAAGGATTGCATTAGGTACTACTTTAAGAAATCTGCACACAACATTAAACCAGAAAGGAGTAAACATTAAGGAATTAGTAATATATGTATTTAGTACCTACACAGCCTCAACAAGATGTTACCATTTTAAGCATGTTGGCATGTGTAGGTTCAATATATCTTAGAGATACCTGTATGTCTTCAGAGTTAAAGTGGTGTTGTAATAATGTAAAAAAAGTTGTCTCTTTTATCCTTGCTGGATAGAACATCGTATTTGAACTTATTGATCAGCAGACAGTTGTATTTTTATAGAATTATTTGTATAAATAAACTAGTTACTAACATGTCAAAAATGTTCAACAAATTAGGCTTTTTTACTTTTCCCCTGTATTTTCTTACTTTTTTTTGGCTAAACAAGTACAAATCACCATAACTCCAGATGTCACCCACACGTACCTGATCATCATATCTCAGACACAGGCTATCTTTCAGATTTTCTGGTTAAACACAAAAAGAGCTCTTTTCCTTATTCATCACAAACTAATCTGGCTCTGCAAAGAAAAGCTCACAGAACTGTCAAGAAGTGGGAGCTTCTTCAATTTCCTGGTGCCATCCGCCTGCCTCACTAAGTTTCCCAGCTCTAGATCTCTCTCTGTATTTTTCTTGCCTCTGTTGCCTGCAGTCCTTGGTAGTTTCAAGACCTGATGTGATGAAGGTGGAGGGATCAGGACCCCACTTTGTTGAAAACTGTAGGAGAGAAAAATCAGCCTTCATGGCAGAACCAGAAGCTGTGCTTCTTAAGACAAATGTGCTACAAAATTGAACTTCTTTCTGATCCTTTCCATAGTTATATTAATGGTAAGAGGTGATATGAGACATGAATAGTTGTAATGTCATGCTTGTCTTTAGTGAGATCATTACTGGAATAAAGCATTATGGTTTGATGTCTGCACTTCAGTGAGAATGTTAAAACTTTTGGAGAAAATTCAGAGATAAGTTGCAAGATTTATCTGAGATCTAGAAGCCATCGCTCAGTGGGATAGACTTAAAAAATTGCATCAGCTTAGACCAGAGTGGCCCAAGAGTGGCAGGAGCAGGGCGCGTTCCCCAGTATGGGCTCCTCTCGTGTGCCACGTGAGTGGCGGAAGCTGAGGCTTCGGTCAGGCCAAGAGTATGAAATCAGATGTGCTTCTGTCTCTTGCTGGTCTCTCCTTCCCCCAGTTCTCCRCACAGAGACATGACGGCAGGTCTGCCAGGACCTTCCTTGCTCTCAGAGGTTTTCCAGGGCTCCTGCCTCTCCTCAGTCAGACGTAGCAGCAGCAGCCACAGCCCAGGGCTCCCTCTAGCCAGAGATGACCTCTTCTCCTGGTTGTTATGCTCAAAATCTTGCTTGTGTGCAAAGAGGAAGCACACTTCTTTATATTTGGCCAAAAATTTAATGTTAATCTAATGGAAATCTCAAGAGTATAATCATTATTAGTCCAGACCTAATTGTTACAGAAAATGAAAGAATAATAATACAGTCAGAGTACTTCTGTACAGAGAAAAGCCTTAATAAGAGTTATAATACAGGTAAAATTCCTGGTGTTATGCACACCCTTGCCTTGCTCCTCGGGATCCTGAGGTTGGTAGTTTCCTTTTGGTGGTGGTGGTGGGGGGGGGCGGAATTGTCAGCATCTGGACTCCTTCACTGGGAGGAATGTGATGTTCATGGTGGTGGTTTCTTCTTCCTCCCTCTAGGATCAACTCGGGGACATTTTCCTGTATTTGCTAACATGCTTTATACCTTTGCCTGTTCTTCATTATCTGCAGTTCCACGTTACATCCCAATTTACTATATATGGTGCCTTTTTTTTTTTTTGCTACATACTATTTCCTTATTCTCTTTGTTACCCTTAAAACCAGTTTTGTCCAGCTTCAGGCCTGCACTTCTTTAACTGACCATAGATGAGTTGTTTATAGCCTTGGGGTCTCCAGCGCAAAGTGCGCCCCATCTCTTACCACCCCACGCCTGCGTTCCTCTGCGCCCCATCCTGTGTCTCCCCTTCTCAAGGCTTCTGCTGCCCTACCAGGCCTCTGTTTCCCTGCCCTACATCTTTATATTATTTGTAAGTATCTCATTCTACACAGAAAAAGTGCTTGTTCTGGCTATCTATATAGAACTATGGTTGTACCATACAAAGATAACCAAAGTAAAACAAATTAGCCATAGCCACTTGGTTAGTTAGAGAAATTTCTGTCACAGCTAAACCAAGGAAAAGAAAGCTGCAGGCAGGTCAAGGAAAGTTCAGACAGAGCAAGACTGAGAAACCTCAGACCTGAGGACTCACAAACTCAGTACGAAGCTTATGACTGGTTATTAGCAACGGCAGTGCCATGTTACAGGGCTGCACAGTTACATTTTCTGTGGGATGTGGCTGCAGCTCGAGCGCCTGCACACGGGATGTATTTGCCTGCCCTGGCCAAAGGTTCCTCCAGGCAGCTACAGCCTGCTAGGTTGTGCCACACCAAGGAGGGTCAAAAAGGCAATTGAAAGGTCTGAAAGTACACTCAAATAAGCAGTAGTGGTACTGGAGGGTATTTGTAATCCAGTAAACAAAATCATAACAAGCTCCAAAGGTTGGACAATAGAGTGTAAAATCTGAAGTAAGGGCGTATTTTTAACAGTGAGGATTATTTTATGTTTGAAGAAGGATTGCCAAGGAAGGATTCACCATCCCTTGTCAGCTGTAGCCGTGCTCTATGCCACAGTTCAGCCCACAGTAACTGGTCTTAACGTAGGAATTACTGACTGTTTTTTTCTGGCGTGGGTTAAGCAGCAGGTCAGACTAGGTGACAGTCATAACACCTTTCTGTCCTTAAAATCTGCAAAGAGTCAAAGAAAGGTAATTAAAAAAATTAAATTGAAGAAATATGTGTGGAACTGCCTTACCATAGTTTTAGTGATTCCTATACAATTCTACATATATTTCTTCAATTTAATTTTTAACACGCTGTATTATAGCTACAGAACTGTCCCTCTAGGAGCATGAATCCAACATTAGATAATTACAGTTCTTAGCTACTTAACCTTACAAGTGCCTCAAATGTGTAGTGGTCTGTAACCTGGTCCATCTACATGACGCAGTGCAGTACTGCCCTGAAAGCAGTTGGATTCCTATGCAAGCTGCATTGCGCCTAAACTGAATGGACTAAAGGGGTTTTAGAGGTAGGTTCCTCAGTGCTCTCTCGAGGACTCCTGCACCATCTCTACCACAGGCACCCACACAATAAAATTTAAGTGTCACTGATTTGGACCTGCAGGTAGGTCTGACTAGATCAGAAGTTTAGAAATGGGTTAGAATATAGGCCCCTTCTATCTTTTATTTCTGTTATTCCTTTTCCTGTTCATGTTTACTGTCAGCACTCATGACCTTATGTTGTCTAGGACCATTTGTGAACTCCCAGCATTGCTTCTTAGATCAGGTTTTCAAGAGAAGTGTTTGAGTTATGGAAACATAAGAAGTATTACAGCAGCAAAAAGTGCTTTTTTCATTCAGCAAAACTCATCAGTTGAGAACTATTTAAATTATGTTGTTTATGTATTCATATCTTCTGTTTTTGGATAAACAGAGAAATCGGGTGCCTATTTACAATAAGTTTGAAAGTTCAGTAATTATCACTAGAAGACATCATTAAAACTCTGGATAAACAATGGAATGTCACTTGGTTTGACAATGCAATAGGAAAAATTTCTACTAATTATTCTAGTGATGAATTTGGCTCATTACCTTTTACTAGAGGACGAGGAAACTGAAAAATCAGTATTTCAGTTCACCCTTTTTTTTTTTTGCATCATCTGGGACTGCTAATTATATATTTTACACAGTAATAAAAAGAACCAGAGGGCAGTCAATGAGACTAAAGTGTATTAAACTTAGAACCAATAGTGATTAACAATAGATGCAGCTATTACTAGAATTCAAACAAGTGTTGCTTTAGAAGAAAGTTCTGTCCTTTACAGTCTTTCTTTAGAGACTAGATATTTTCTTTTTCCTTAAAACCATTGTATTGATGGCATATTTAGGCAAATTATCTAGATTAATTTCTGTGCTGATGTAACACCACTTCTTTCTTCCTTTGCCTGTATGGTGTCTAATTGTAACATTTGTTTCTTCCCATTTTCTCTTCCTAAGGTCTTAAGTTTGCTACCCATTTTAGCTGTGCATTTAGCTTTGCATTTGCATTTTTAGTACCTTCACTCAGTCCCACCAATGCTGATGTAAGAACTTTCTCTTTTGCAATTCTCTCTGAACACAGCTAGAAAACATGAACAATCAAAGCTTTTAAAACACAGGCATTTTAAGCTGGGGGAGTTGCTTTGGCTGGGAGCATTGGTCAGCAGAGGGTTCAACTTAAACTATAATTCAATTAACTGGGAAGCTGGAGAACAGCTGAGAGCACATCAGGACTGTGGAGTGCCGGGGGCAAGGCACCAGTCTCTGCAATCTTTCAGGATCTATAAGTCTTAAATACGTCTACTTGATCTAGCATGTATCGCGTGCTAGACACAATAACCAAAACCAAGATCAGTGTTGTTGAAAACTACAACAGATCAGAAATTTTCTGACTGAATGTTTTGCTGTCAGAATATGCTGATTTAAGTGCTTAAAACCGTGCGATGCTGTGCGGCCACGCACCAGCACCTGCCCCAACCTACCTGGGCGCTGCCCGGGCTCCTGCCTCCTCTGCAGCCGCAGCTCTGACAGCCGCAGAGATGTTTAGAGAAAGTCAGGACAAAGGATAGGATTGATCTTGTCCTATTTTGGTTGTCAAAAAGAAAGACGACTACATCTGGGTTATGCTTAGCACCCTGTATAGTCATTGCATAAAATGAGTGAGCCAGAGCAGATCATCTGGCCTATCTTAATATGCTTTTCTTCAGCTGAAAGGGCCCTTTGGGAATGCCTGTTTCTTTCCATTGATCATAAAGCCTAGATTAGACTTCAGCATGTAATTTTTAGACAGAAAAGCTGGGACAGAAGAATCCTTTCCAAAATGGCACGTAAACTCATATATATATGCACATATACATATACATACACACATACACATACACATAAGTGTATGTACATGTGTGTATATATACTTGTATAAATATATATATATATGAGTATATATATATATTCATAATTCCAGTTCTGCAAGAAATTTTAGATATTGGTTTTACATTCCTTTTTTGGAAGTGTATATTTCTGAAAACTGGGATTTCTTGAGAATGGAAGTTCCAATTTTCATAGAGTTCTGTTTATAACAAATATCCTACTTTGTCTTTTCTGTAGACGATGAAATCTGAAGTCTACTAATCACAATTGTGAATGATCTAGCATTCCAAGAATATCAGAGAAAACAGAACATGAAAATCAGAGTATTTCAACAGTTCAGATAGGAAAACAAAAATTTGCAATGTTAAAAATTATTTTCAGGGATCACTGCTAGCTGGGTGTATTCAAATGCTTTCTATCAAAAGTGACACACATAGAAAAGAATGACCCAAATGCAAGACATATTTTTCAATCTCTCAATATGACTATCTTATTATGAAAAGAGAGGCTGATTGTACACTAATTTACCATTGCTAGTTGAGCTATTTCAGTGCGGCAATGAATAATTAGGCAATAGGTACTGAAACAGATGTTACGTGGCAGTACACTGTTTCCAAGTGTGTTATTATAAAACACTTGCTTTCTTAGTTTCCAATATAGAGAGGGCTTTGGGCCATATAATCCATCAAAGAAATTGGTAACTAAATGAAATCCTTATTCTATCTAGATTTGAAACTCTTTAGATAGCCCTCTTGCTGTACTATCTGAACACCTCATAGGACACAGGTACTCTATATTTAGGAAACTGAGACCCCCTGAGTGACTTGACCATAATCATCTGAAAGGTCTATGACAGAGTGGTGCAGGGCATTCAAGTCTTCCAACCTTCAGGCTAATGGTCTAACTACAAGCCCCTTCCTCTCCTTTCCCAGTGGAAAAAATATAGCTGCATGCAACCTAAAATTGTAAAGGAACTTGATATAGAAAACTGTAGGAGAGATGAAAGAATCAGTAAATTCAAAAATTGAGGTCATATCTAGGCAGAACATCTTTATGACAGCAGAGAAAATAACTAGCTGCAAGAGGCTAAAGGACATTCTGTAGTTCCAAATAGGTATGCTGCTCCCATTCACATTTCCAAGGTTGTTTATTATTATGGCACCATGGCTTGTGATATAAGTCATCTCATATAATGCTACTGACATTTCAGTGCATGTCAGATATGTTTTAGTGCTTCATGAAAACATGAGACTTTTTAAAAGAACATAATGTCTCTGAATATATTCCATTGCATTTCAGCAAGAACAGTATTGGAAACACATCTTCGATGGCTTTTCAGAAAGAGAAGGCCAAATTCTGTCGCTGCACACTAGCATCTGCAGAGTTTTCTCTGCAAAATGGGGTACAGAACATTTTAAGGCATTTGTCCATAACTGGAATATTGTAAGGATTTGATCTTGTTACAAAAGCATACAGAAACTTCAATGTCTGTGACTGACTTTGAATTCAACATCTGTCTATTTCTATGGTTGTAAGCATGGTAAAGAATATGACTGGGTAGAAAGCAGCATGTATATGGCTATTATTATTAGTTTTGTACTTTTCATGAGTGCTCATTTACCTCATTACAATCTATGCAATGCATTACAAGAAAATATGTATTAATGGGCCACAACACGATCTAAACTTTTTTAGGTTTTGATGATCAGGTAAATCAAATTGTATTTTCAGTTAGTCTCTTAGAATCTTTGAAGTCAAAATCTGGGTAATTTTTGTTTATCTCAAAACCGTTACTAAAAAGTAGTCTGAACAAAAAGAATATCTTTGGTTGTAATGGTGCTGCACAATCTGTTTTTTTTTTTTCCAAGTGTCTGAATCATTTCTACTAGCAGCACACAGGAAAATGTGCAGAATGCAGAATAAAATGAGATCCCAGAGAGCATGTGGTACACGTTTTATTTCAGAGCATCAGTTATACTACTGAAGTAGGATACTGAAGTTGCTAGCTTATCAGACCATTATATATAATTCAGAATTTCTGGAGACTTGAGGAGTCTTAGGCTCTCTAGTTAGTTGTTCAATGGCTATATTTTGGACCACTAGCCAATTCCACTGCCCTGAGTTTGGTGCCTAGTTTCAGCGCAATGCCTCAGGAGACATAGATGTCTAATAATGAGATTTGGAAAATGTGCTGAGCTACTTGAGCTAGCCAATAGGAAAYGTTATGGACAAAGGTGATCTTAAGCCGTCCTCCACCACTTACAACTTCAGCCCCAGTGGGACTCTCAACACTGAAGCTCAACTGTATAAGGTGCTATTATTCATTTCTCACAGAATGCATCTGGAGAAGCCAATGATGATCCTTCTATAACCTTTTATCCAATAACTCATGATTAAAGTACTCACCCAGGTTGCAGGAAAGGCAGATTCAATTGTCTCCTCTTCTTAATGGGATTCAAACCTCCTACATGTGCCAGAAGAGCATCATAATGACCAGACTATAGGCTATTCTGTGTAAAGGCTTTCTTGGTCCCATGAAAGCTTTCATGCTGTCTAAAATAATTGAAACTAGTGGTAGTGCTCTTGTAGCTGTAATGGTCTAAGAATAATAAGAGAAGATAAGCTTGGTGGGAAAAGGTAATGTCTCCTATAAGAACATCTGATGTAGCTGAAAGAAAAGGACAAGCTCAGGGTCATCTAAGACATTCCCCAGATCTACAACAGAAATCTATTTTGACAATAATGCATTTAATATAAAAGACATAGGGCCAAAGAGAGAATGATTGTGACACTTGGGAACGCAGATTTCATCCCTACTCACATGAGCACCTAATATACATTATTTATTCATAGGATGAGGAAATGACATTTAGGTAGCTAAGTTAGATGGCTTTAGCCCCCATTATTGTTTTATCCATACACCATAGGACATACAGCAGGAAGTTATAAACTATTATATTTTATCTAGCACAGTTTTTAAATACCACTCATCCCTGTGGATACACACAGCTTTATGGCCTGGTAGGTTGGGAAAGATGTCCTCATCAAAGGCATTAACTCAGGTTTTGCTCACATGTACAGTGACTTCAGACTTTCTCACCTCAGTTCATGTGGAACACTGGCTCTTTAATGAAATTTTTCACATAAAGTGCCAGCTTCCCACAGAAAATGCCAGTTTTTCATCTGAACCACTTGAAAACTGATTTCAGGTCTGGGCTGAGCAGAGCTGGAGCTCTGGGGGCTGCGTTTCTTCATTGCCTTCTCTGCAACAGGTGCGCACATGAGGAAGGAACATGAGTGGTGTCACATCTCCCTGGAGAGGCCCACCCCAGCTTGGCTTGTTTGACTTCTCCAATCCTTTCCAATGCAACATGACAGCTCTTACCTAATTTTTAACCTTTTTCTCCATTATTAATTTAATAGGAACACTATACAAGTTCTCTTGTAAAGTCAGATGCCATATACAGTTTCAGTGAGAGAAGAAGCCAGCAGATATTAGCCACAGTTTGGAGAACACATTTTTATTGTTTTTCACAACTACCTACGCAATGCCAGATAAACAATGTCCAGCAGCCAGGATAACATCCCAGAGGTCCAGGAGTACAGCTGTACTATTTTCCAGACCACCAGTCCCTCATTTATTGTCAACAATCTTGTCAACATTGCTAAAAAAAATTAACATTTTCTTCTCATTCATCTTGCAGAATTGAGTACTGGCAGCTATAGCCCTTAAATGTTAGGGTAACACAGAGTGCTAATTCATTAAAAAAATTTATATTGTCTCTAGGATCCTTTTATATTTCAGCTCTCACTTATAATTTGAGAATTTTGTTATAATTGAACTACAACCTTCCTCCCCCTGCCCCTGTTGCCTGCCATAACTTGAAATAGCTATACTAAGAGAAGGACATGGGAGTGGGGGAATAAAATGGAACAAAGCATCAAGACAAAACATAACAATATGTTGAATGCATAAAATTCAATAACATCAAGGCTTAAGTCTTAATTTGAATGAGGAGAGCAAACTTTGATGTCTCAATTTTCTTGTTATTTGTGCAATAATATTTATTAGCAAACATTTGTCATTATTGRTAAACATTAAAATCAGAAGAAAGTCTCCATGGGTTGATCAAATGGTCAGTTAAACACATATGTTTAAATTAACTCCAAAGAAGCAAAGAAGGCAGTTCATCATGACATTCCTTAACAAGGTCAAAATTTTGCACAGAGAACTGTCATTGCTGCTACAGGACAGTTGTAAAGGAGGAACTTGTTAATCTGCATTTAGGATTTTCTAAAATTGGAAATACTTTTAGGCCATCAGAAGTCTTGTTCTACTCACTTCACAAAATAATGATGTTTCATATGCAGAGTGTGATTTCCTGCTTTCAGAGATGGCAGATGCAAAAGTATTGGAACAGCTTGTGGAAGCAGTTAAAACTGAAACAGACACCAAATCAGAGTTTCATTGAGACTGTATCATTCCCATAAGATTGGGTGAGAAGTTGGCACAGCAGCTGCCATCCACATAACAAAGGGGCCTAGTCTGAGCTATAACCAGAACCATTACAGGAAAGATGGGAAAATTTTGCACTAATAGATACAGGTTTGGGGGGGAGGTTGATTTTTATAAAATTTTTGAACACRTGTTGAAACTAATGACCTCCATTTGTCTTTAGACATGTGTAGTAAAGTAAAACATATTCCACTTTGACTTGATCCTTTCATTTAATTTAGTTTTATTCTGTTGCTACATCAGGAATGCTACTCACTTATGTGGAACTGTTTTCACATTGTATTGTTCATCTTTCTAATAACTTATATTATTTTAATATTTTGTGTTTTTCCAGTGCCATTGAAATGAAATGCTTTTAACTTTCTGAAACAACATGTTTTGACATTAGCAAAGTGTGTCAAGTTGACATTATCAAAATAAACAATTCAATATTTCTAAATCTACATTTATTGGATCTTTCGTTGTGTGAAAATTGCTGACATTTTGACATTTCTCTCTGATTTGGAATGAAAACATATTTTGATTTGTAATAATTTCTCATTAAATAGAAACTCCATTTGCTGATTAGACCCTAATGTGACTCTGATAATATGGGGAGGCAGTTATTCATCATTTAAGAGAAATGGGCACCTCCAGAAGGTGATCCATCTGGTTCTAAAAGAGGTGTTTAGAAGAGTTGGAATAAATCATCCTCTAGAGGTGCCCATTCCCCTGCCCTGATTGTGAAGAGAGTTTCAGCAACTAGTTTAGACTTTGACAGATAGTTGAGATGTCTGAAGTGGGACAAGAGACCCATTCAGAATTGACCCAAATTCAAAGATAGTTTATCTRTTGCCACTGCAAGTAAGGGACTCTGAACTGTTACAATTAATGCACCACTTATGAGATAAGTTAAAGTCTGAGTGAGTGGTGGGAAGGAAGGGTTATTTTAATTTATACTGTCTTACAGCTTACTCAGCCCTGGTGAGGCCACATCTGGAGTACTGCGTCCAGTTCTGGGCTCCCCAGTACAGGAGGGATGTGGCACTACTGGAGCAAGTCCAGTGAAGGGCTACAAAGATGGTTAGGGGACTGGAGCATCTCTCTTATGAGGAAAGGCTGAGAGAGCTGGGCCTGTTTAGCCTGGAGAAGAGAAGGCTGAGAGGAGATCTTATCAACGTGTACAAGTATCTGAAGGGAGGGTGTCGAGAGGATGGGACCAGACTCTTTTCAGTGGTGCCGAGTGACAGGACATGAGGCAACGGGTACAAACTGAAACACAGACGCTTCCATCTGAACATGAGGAAAAACTTCTTCACTGTGAGGGTGACAGAGCACTGGAACAGGTTGCCCAGAGAGGTTGTGGAGTCTCTATTTCTGGAGATATTCAAAACCCGCCTGGACGTAATTCTGTGAAACATGCTCTAGGTGACCCTGCTTGAGCAGGGGGGTTGGACTAGATGATCTCCAGAGGTCCCTTCCAACCTCAGCGATTCTGTGATTCTGTGATTCCTGGCATTTTTTTTCTCTTGCCTTCTCTTGCGTCCCTCTTGGCTTGTAGATTACAAAATCTACAAACTCTGGCTCCCTTGAATCCATTTCTGCATCACTTCTGAATTTGATGTAATGTTTTTAGCCACCAGAGACAACTAATTAGTTAAATCCATTCAATTGCCTGACCTGGAGCAGGTATCAAGTGTAAARAATCCTGACTAGCCAGTGAGGATGTTAGCTTTCCTCCTGGTAGGATACTCTCTAAGAGTGGATTTTGCTTTAGAAAGTAAACAAAAGTCATGGGGAGACTAAGCTTTAGAAAAACACTCCTTCTAATCAGTTGCTACCTTCCCAGGAGCCATTTGTGAGGTATGCCATTTTTCTTGAGCTATGAAAACCAAATACCCTCAGCCTAGTTGTGTTTCCTGACTCCATTCAGGAAGCTGCACTCTCAGAGTATAATTGGGACCCCTGATGCCACTTTATACCCTGAAGAATTACAGCAAGAAGCTAACTTGTGATTTGTGCTGTTCTGTACACAGAGTTTGCATTATGCAGTGGTATGGTCAAACTGAGACAGAAGAAATTGAGTTTTTTACCAGTTTTCTTTATTTTCCTTATTAAGATTCTTGAGTGCGATCCAAGCGCTGCTGAGTTAAATGAAAGGCTCCCTGTGCTGCCAATGAGTCAGTCTGTGGAGAACAGTCCCTCCTACCTTCTTCACACGTGCAAAACAACATAGCTGCACACCTTGAATAATTTTGCAGGCTTGCATACTTATTTTAAAATGCCTTTCAGCCATCCTCCGTGGTCCAGCCGTGCTATCGGCTGTCTTTGCCTTGTAACCAGAGGACATCCAAAATTTTGTGTATTCCACCTCAGAACACCCAGGGAAGCAGAGAACTGCTTTTATCTGTATTTTCACCAGTGGGAGACTAAAACACAGAAAAGCTAAAGCTTCTTTATATGGTGAAAACAGACATACAGACACCCAGCCCTGAGCCAGCAGAGGGCTCAGAGCCATGCAGCTGCGTTCAGGCGACACGAAGCCAGCAGCAGGGCTGGCTGAGAGGCTAATATGGCTGATTCAGCCGGCTGTCGCCGCTTACCTGGCTTCCACACTGCAGCTGGGTCACAGCCCCTGAGGGCAAACCAGGGGCAGAGAAAGGCTCTTACTGTCTGCCCTTGGCTCTGCAAGCTTCCCTCCTGGGACTTCCCAAGCACGCAGGCAGTCTGGGCAAGGTTTGGGCCCCAAACCCAAGGCCTGCGTGTCTCAGTGCCTACACTGCTTGGCCAGCCTCGTGCTTTGGAAGGTAGCAGGATGCCTAGATGAGTTCACTGAAAGCCTAGGGACAACATTTTTTGAATTTTTAAACAGTACTCCCTCCATCTTGTTTCAGGAGTTTGTCTGAGCACATCACAGCTTCACCCTCCCAGTAATTCTTCCTGGTTTGGGTGAATGTTACCTCCTTCTTCTCACTCCCTGTAGTCTCATCAATGGTGTAAAAGCCGTTTTTGTTGCACTTCCTGCTATTTAGAAGCAACTTCTTACCTATATTCTTTTTCTTGACTGTCTCTCAAAACACCTTTCCTTACTTTTTCTCAAAAGCATCTCTTCCTTTGCTGTATTTTAGGCATGGGAAGGACTAAGGGAAATAATGCCCACCATTAGCCCGGTGTAGCATGCAACCCCATAGGCACATCGTGCCCTGCTGCCACATGGTTACGCAGTTTTCCACTCTACAGAGGTGCTGGTCCAGCCCTGCATTTAACTCAGTATCTGTGCTAGCACTGCCAGGTATTTCATCATGTATTTCTGAAAGATGTCCTATAAAACAGATATTCTCTAAACATGCTGATTTGTTATGTAGAATTATAAAGAGCCAGTAATGTCAGATGTGAGTAAAAGCTTACAGGCATTATCTAGTCCATTAAAGAAAGCCTGCGGACACTAGCTCACCATGAAATCACATGTTGAGAAGTTCCATATGAATTAGTGGAACCAAATAGAGTAATTTAGCAGTCCTCATTAGTGAAATCATTAGGCAAGAAAAAGACAAGTTCATTGTGTTTTCTTTTTTCCTCCATTTCCCTGCTCTTTACTATTCCTGTGATACTTTGCAAACTTTCTGCTTAAGCAACCAATTCACTCATTTTGTTTCTCAAGATGTGTGTCAAAAATCAAGGGTGTACTGCAGAATACTTGGTTTCCTGCTGTGGGAACCACAGGTTTCAGCATGGCACTGGATGCCTTGTTGATTTGAAGAAGTTCAGTGATTTGACTTTTCTTTTTTTTTGCTTTAGAGACTCTTTTTCATTATGTGGGCCTATAATTGAGCTTTTCATTGGAATGGATTATAGGATCATTGTGTTGTGACAGTGTGCATGTAACCATGACAACTACCATTTTTAAGTCCACTTTCCTTGTATGTAGCTGCAATCACGCTTTTGGGGTTACATTATCTGAGACTCTTTTTTGAACAGGAGCTATTCAAATAGAAGTCTTCTCTGATACAGTTGTCCACTGCCTCCAGTCTTTTGGACTTTGCATGAAAGGAGGTTAGAGTGAAATCATCTGACTTACAGATGATAACTGTAACTTACAGGTTACAGTTTGACTAAACCTGTTAGAAGCTGATCACGTCTGGGCAAGACTGCAAGTTCACTTTTTCGTCTAATAATGAGAGCTGCTGCTCATGGCACCCTTCATCCTTTTCCTTGAGATAAAACCCAATAAAGTAAACAACACACTTTTTGTCACAGTTTGCAGTGGGAACTGGTCCAGAGCCAAAGTCTTCCAACATCAGCTGAGTCATTTCATTTACTTTAATGTCGGTGGTTGGGCTGTATGGTAAAGCGAATGTTTTCCACGACTAAGCAGCAAGAAGGAAGATCTGAGCTGTGGTAATGCCAAAGCATGGGGACACCATGCAGTGCTGTGAAGTCTGTCAGTGTATTTGTGGAGATATCACCTGAGGGAGCCTATGAGAGAGACAGAATTGGTCCCTTAAAAGCTGTTTTTCTGTCTTAGATGTAAAAAACAGTCACCTATCTTCACAAAAAGTGGAGGAATTTAAGCAAAAACAGTTTTTGCAACTCAGCCAAGCAGCAACACTATCTAACTTCTGACAGAAGAGTATTGAAAGCACTAGAGAAGACTCTGCTGGCATGACGACTGCCACTGTTTCCTTCAGATCATTTAAATCAGAGTTAGGCTGCATGTAAACACAAGTGCAAAGCAGTAGAAGTCTACAGAAGTCAGTAGAGCTCTTCCAACTGAGAATCTGGCCCCAAAGGCACACTTTGAAACACCGTGATAGCTATTTTTTTCCAGGCTGGCTATTAAGAACAGTCCCTGATAACAACAGCTAATGGAAACAGCCAGCTCCAAAACGTAGAGCTAATGCATTGCCTTCAAAAGAAACAGAGTTATTACTGCTAGCTGCCCTGTTTGAGCACAGCTTCTATGGGAACGTACTGTCTGTTTGGATTCCTATAATGTGTCCTGTAGACCAGAGTGCTAAGTAGATTTCAACATCAGTTTTCATCCTGCTTTTGAATGGGGATTACTTTTTCATTTATATATATGTATGTATATTTTACTATGCCTTCTTTTTCACAGGAGAGACTTCAGCCAGAAGTTCACTGTTAAAAAAAACATTAGAATTTCAGACTGGAATTTGAGGTGAGGTGATAATGTAGCTTATATTGCCTGGCTGTTATACCAGCTCCCTGGCCAGGGAGTTGCAAAGATTTGTTGAAGAATAATAATTCTAAATTTGCCTACTCATGAGTGCAATTAACTGAGAACAGACTTCAGTGAATAAGGAGGCTGCTGCTGCTGGCTATGAAGTGATTAGTAACTGGTGTAAAACTTCACTGTTCGGGTAAATACAAAAATGAGACATTAAATATGCTAGAACCATCTTAGCTCTCCTTATCACTACTTATGACTACTGACAACAGGCATGTTTGTGATATGACATGAAGCCGGAATTAACTTTACATACAGAATTTTCTATTCTGCTCACACTCTGTGGAGACAGCATTGCTGTCTGAGTGATTGGTTATGAGTACAGCTTTTTGCTTTGATGCAGTCTTCTCAAGTCGCATTTGCTTTTCACACAGTCTGTTTTCCCACAGTTCATGCTACCCTCATTAGTATTTTAATCAATGCTCTAAAGAAGTGTGGAGGAAATTGCTGGTTAGCTCAGGCTAATGTTCAAACCTCCAAACCCTGGAGCCACAGTGAATTTGTTTCCACTGTCTGTTGAGAACTGCCCTGAGGCTGGGCTCATCGCCTGTTACAGACACATCTGCCAGCCAGCTGGCTGCCKGGCACTGCTGGGCAGTGCCCCAGTGAACTCACTCCCTATGCACACATGTGCGCTTGGGCTCCCCATACCATGTCCCCAGGGGCTGCCAAAGGCAGGCTGCAAGCAGCTGTGTGGATGAGAGGTGAAGCAATGCACCGTGCCTGTCTCTCCTCTCCTGACTGCTCTTTAACAATAGTGTGGACATGGCCAATTAATCTTCCACCCTGCATGTTTGTGGCTTACTTCTCTCCAAGCCAAACAAATCCTTAATTTTATGCCTAGTTTCTGTGAACTGTACAAGTCCCAGAATGGTATACCACCCAAGCCATTTTTTTATCTGAATTGTTTACGTAAGCTATTCTGGCATGTTTTTCTGGTCTCACCATCTACACAAATTCACTTCTGACTTCACTTTCATCCTTACTTCTCCTTTTCTCTTCCTGTCTCTGTAAGAATCCTCTCCTTGACTCTTCCTGTATTCCACATAATTTTTCTCAAATATATTTCCCTCCCTTCCTCTAACAATAGATTATTGATCTTCCAGGCCTAGCACCAAAACTGGCTCCAGGACTGTGACTCTGTCATATCACAGTGATCCCTCCTCTTCAGTGGGCTGTGGACAGCAGTAGTTCCTATGTGGCACAACCTCTGACTTGAAACTATTGTGTAAACCATGAAAACTTCCCTCATGCTCCCTGCTTCTATAGTTTGTTTCCCATTGGCATATAGTTCTGCCTGACAAGGAGGATAAATATATACCAAACTATAGATGCAAAGAGCATTGTGGTTAGGGACCACTGTCCATGTTGCCTGCTAAGCACAGAGGTCCTCACAGACCATAGCAGGTTTGTCAGTCCTACCAGCACCAACCCTTGCTGACTCAGAAGGCTACTGGGGAAGCTAAGCATTGCCCCTGGGAACTAGGAAAAATGTGATCTGGAAGAATGAGCAGAGCCACAGAGGCAGTATATTCTTATCCCTCTGTCAGTAAAACAGCACCAGAGGCACCTTATGTGTCTAAAGGGACTCACTCCTCCCCTCTTCCCAAGGTATTTCTCAACATTTTACCACCATCATTCTTTCTTTTCAACTTTCTCTTTCACTAGGGAGACAACGGCTGATTTCTTTTCTCCCAAAGTTTTCTCTCCGTCTGAAACTGGCTAGACTTCATGATCCAAGGAAAGAATATGAAATGTAATGTTCTCAAAAGGTAGACTGTAATATAATTTCAAGAAAGCTAGGTCTTCCAAGCCCAATCTGAGTGCACAGGAGAGTAACTACATTTGTGATTAAGCATCAAACTGTGCAGTTTCCTTAAGTGCAAGTGCAAAACATGTTGCTTCCCAGGAATATGCAAGAATTCTTGTAGGAGGAAAACATGCTTGAAGCTATAGCCACCAATGTTAGTTCAAGGCATGATAAAATATAATTTATCATGATGCAGGGGGAGTAATGCAGAAAAGTAGGGGGTTTAGACAAATATAAGATCAGCCATGCATTTCAAAGTTCAGCCAGCCTTTTGAATGTGACTCTATGCCTGCTGATACAGTGTAGAAACAGTTATGGATGATCCTAACTAGCTAATGTAGCCCTGCTGATCTTGAACTAATGCCAAGTACTTCCTTGCTATAGACTTAATAACTCAGCTTCTGATTCTCCCTCCGTCTCCAACCACCATGCACACATTTTCTAACTAGAAAGTAGCTAGGCAGAGCTTGTAGTCTTGAATGGGAGATTCACTTCGAGCATGACTAATTTACAGGTCTGTGCAAAAGCTTTAGTGAGAACTGTAACTCATTCAGAGTCCTGGTGTATTTGGATACTTGCAGAATTATTGACTTCTAAAAAAATAACTGTACCATTTCAACCAGTATTTTTCTAATCTTCCATGATTTTTAAAGGGAAAGGTTCACAGAAGATAAAGAAATCATTGTAGCTCCACTGAAATTAATAGCACCATACCAGCCTTCACTACTGAAAGAACTGCCTGTTATTTTCAGTTCTGTATTATGTCATCAAACTGTAAACCATGTTGTGAATATCAGCAGAATGACAAAACCTTTTCATACAACTCACTGAGGCTCTGCTCTATGAAGACACAATGTGTCTGAAAAGCTATTTTGGTACATAAGTCCAAATGAAATCAGTGGGAGACAAGTGTCAGAGTCTTTTGTACATCTGGACTGTTGGCTCACACCCGGAAATCCTTCCTGAGGTGTTTCTCTCCATTCTTATAGTGACTAATTTTCCCTGAATAGAAATTAAATAAGGGGGAAAAAAAGTGATAAACATTTGTACAAACCTGGGGAATTGTTTTCATAACTCTTAAACTCAGTTTAATTTCAATTGACTTTATGGGAGATTTGATAAGAAAGGATCTCTGTATTAAACAAATACGTCTGCATGTTTGGATATCTGAGACAATTTGTGCTTTGTTGGTAAAATGTGTATTATCTTCACTAAAATCTATTAAATTCTTTTGAATTTCAACTTTATATAACAATTTACAATTTGGCCAGTAACTTTTAGTAATTGCTTTCCTTTAAGAAAAACCTAATTATGCAGGAAAATCATATATGCAAATATACAAAATTTTCAAGTTAGTGTTGATTTGTTTGGTTTATTTATTAGGGCTTTTGATTATTTTTTTGTTCAAAAATAGGCTAACAACACCTTCTAAAGAAATTCAAGGTTTGACTCATGATGTTAGAAATGGAGGATTTTGTGCTATTGCTGGTCTTTAACATCACAGGGATTACAGGAGAACAAACTGTTTCCAGAACTGAAGGCTATTTTTGGAATATGTATGTACCACTGACCACCCACTTCTCTCAAGTGGCTGCAAATTACTTCACATACGTTTATTCACTTAGCTGGCTTGGAATAGAATGGTTTACCTTTCTTAGGGCATAGGCACACACTCATTTAGCAAACAGCTAAAGATATTGAAGTTGAAGGCTTATCAGTTTTCAGCACAAAGTTCCAGGGTTTGTTTTAAACTACTGAAGGAGAAAGTTTGCCCAAAGCCATGAGACTTTGCAGCATCGTAACCAGAGAGCGCACAGATCCTTTTCTGCTTTGGCTGTGAAGGCAGTAACCATTAGTGGAAGATCAGCTAGTGGGGGGTCTGTGGAGTCAGTAACATTTTAACTCACCAGAGCTGTTTGGAAAGTGAATGAATATCTAATATAAATCATTATATTCAGATATACTTGTGGATTAAATGTGTTTGTAAAGCAAGAGGCTAATATTTCAGAATCTCTCAGAATGTCTCAGACCCTTTAGATGTATACTGGGTATCTGAGAGCCTGTGTAATACCAAATATTGGAGATAGATATTGGTGCAGATATTGAAAGAAGAAATAAAAAGTCAGCAAATGCCTTTTATATGGATTGTTGGAAAGAGAAACCTGCTGCTGCGTAATGAAACGTGACACTGTGCTCGTCTGATAGCTAAAGCAAAGACATTGACGTTCTGGATTCACTAATTACACTCAAAGTAGCCATGCTGATATGTTGGGCAAGGTTTCGCTGCAACCAGTCTGAGTGTATTGCTGGTCTGAGATATCCGATATTGCCAGAGGTGTGAGGCCAAACACCAAAACATGCTGTACAACACACAGGACGTGTGCTCCATTAATAAAAGATATGTAGCAAAGGCAGCCTGGATCCTAACATGTTTTTTTTCCATAAAATCTCCATTATGAAAGGCTCGCTAGACTCCTGTGGCTACAGTAACAGAGATAATTAACTCTGAAAGGTAATAACCCAAATGGAGCCAAAGACTTCTGGGATCTGTACAGAGAAGGACCTTCTCCACATATGTATTTCTTTCAAAGAGGTTTGCACCATGAAGCAGACACAAGTGATGAGCTATGTTCATCTCCATGAGCTCAGACGTTTTTATTCTGCATCCCATTGCAATGGAGTGAAAAGCCGGTATTTGAGAAGGGTGCAAAAGTACCCCAGAGCACTGTGCCTTTCATCTGCCCTCTGTCCCTGGTGGTGCAGCAACTGGGCTACACCATCGAATCCCTGTCTTTGCTCGTCTCATGTGCTATGCTGTGGGTTCTGGACCCCCAGGTGGGGCAGGGTGGCAGGATATCTGCACTGCTGTCTCCTCCCCTGTCAGGAGGGGGGGCTTTCTGCCCGTTGTGAAAGAGTGGACCAAATCTTGGGGTACATTTATTTTGTATTTTAATAGATTTAGAATAAACAAACAAATGCATAAATAAATGTTTTGTATACAAAGAGTATAAAAATATCTGGTATATGTGTCAGGGATAAGGAGATGTAACCTTCCAGAGACTCCTGTCCCTGGCACTACCACACACCAGCAAGTCTCCTTTCTGATGGGAACAGCTGTGCCGGGCAGAAAATCTGGAAAGAGATGAATGACTAGAATGTGGATTCTTAGAAGTGAGTGAATTTAGCTCACTGGTAGAAAATGCTGTTGAGAGGGGTGTGATCTGTGTCTTACCCTTTCTAGGCAGGTAGGTACATACATGGGTGATATTATGGGGGTATAACAGCACTTTCCTCCTCCTGAGATTCACTGTTCTGTCCTCCTCCTCGAGTAAGATGCCTAAATAATTTCTTTCTAATAGAAACCTAAGGAAGCAGAAGAATTTTTCCAATATAACAGTGTGATTAGTGCCTTTCTGAAGACTCAGGATCAAATCCTCACTCACTCTGATTTAGAGAATAGTTTTGATCCCAGCTGCCCCATTTCCCATTGATCACTCTTCCCTGCTCTCTCTCTCCATTATTTGAGGATAAGTCTTCCCTGTTCTATATTATAAAGACAAAGTCAAAACATGTTGGAAAATTTTTCATACTGTCTTGCACCTGTCTTTCTGCTCTACATCTCTTACCGGCCTGTATAAATGCTTCCCTGCTCCACGGATCTTCTTACACTGTAAAGGGGAAGCAAAGTGCTTAATTTAGGGCTGTTAATTACACTGTATAAGGGCATTGAGCTTTGAAATTAAGTTCCTCATCCAAATATCTTTGACTCTAACAGGCTCAGAGTGCAAAGGCATTGAGTTCCAGCCTCATATTAGTGAGAAACATACAATTAAACAACACTGAATTTGTACTAACTATGCAAATGTCAATAAAGAAATCTGGCCTGTGGCTGGGTCTTGATCTTCTGCTTCAGGCCTTCACAAAAAGTTGGGATTAACTTCTTGCTTTTTTGCCTTTCAGACAGACAGTTCTGAGATGTTCCATTTTGTGAGCAGATTTTGAAAAAGGCTAAACTTAGCTCCTATTGAAGATCTGAAACCTGATTTCAAAATAAATAAATAAAATCTAACTGCTGCTGCATGCAAATTTGTTCAGTTTAGAAGGAGATAATAGCTATGGTTACAATAAGGAAATGATGTCCTCCTGTGTCTTTAAACAAAAGACTTTTGCTGTCTGGCACCCTCTCGTGCTCATGTTCATTTTGCATCTGACAGCAAAGACAACTTTTTTTTTTGACCCGTAGTCATTATATTTTCTAAAATCCAAAAAAACATGCAAAACAGCATCATTAAGTTATAACTTTGATAACTAATATTAGTCTAGGCAACCAAAAGTCAAATAGATAGAACATGTACAGTAGTTTTCCAGTTAATCCTCCATCATAAAAGATATACATCATTTCCTTCTCATTAGCCCATATGCTAATGTCAGAATATTCTGAAGCAGTGCTTTTCAGCTTGAGACATGCAGACTTTGGGGGTCTGTGGACTATTTCTGAAGATTCTGTGGTAGACATCGAAAAGAAACAAACCTATTATTAGTAAGCTTAAATTCTCTACTCAGAAATCCCTCTCTTTACTGGAATATTCTTGGAAATACAAATCTGAAAAGTGTGAAAGCTGGTGTCTAGTTATCTCATCTATATATACCATCAAATATAAAAGACTTATGTCTTGTTTGCACTGAACCCCCGAGAAATATAAAACAGACATTTTGGCTGTGTCTGTATCAGTAAAATAAATAGTGTCAGGAAACATCCATGGGCATGGGAACACAATCGTCTCTAATACACGATTTCTAATATTAAATTATGATTCCTGGCACAAATTTGGGCCCAGGCCAGCTTGCATTTTCCTGTACAGTTCCCAAGCATGTTTTGGGAGTTATCACAAGGAGGAGACAAAGGTGTTTCTGTTTTAGAGACCAAGATAGTTAACAGGATGGTATGGGCTGGCCCATGCCAGTTGGTTTCAGTGCCAGAGAATGTTCCTGGGTACATTTAGCTAATATACATAAGTAGTCTTTGTACAGATGTTTCACTTCAGTTTCTCCAAGTACAGTATTCACTTCCTGTCCTAACTTGTTTTGAGTATTGCTGCGTGCTGTTGAACACCTACCTTGTTTTTGCCCAGAGGTGGCTCTGTCTGGTTTAGCAGAAGAGATTACTGTTAGGAAACAGACGTAAATAACATTGACCCTTTTCAGCTTCTATCTCCTTCAGTTAAAAGATTTTGCCTACTTTAATTTTCCTTATTTGTAGGCCACATCTGAAATTTATATTGTATGTGCTACTTCAGTTCAGCTTTTGTTCAGAGGACACTGTTTTTTTCCATTCTTTCGGGAATGAGTCATAAACAAACCTCCATTGATAAGCTGGCATTTTTATAGTGCTTACATTCTTATGTTTCTTCAGCATTCATGCAATTTGTGCTCTGGTCTTAGAGCCACCTGCATATTACTTCTCACTTTTGAACTGTTTCTTTTGTGAAACATCAGTAAAACACCAGCTTGTGTCTCTAGCTTACAGTCAGTGCATAAGACAATAACTATTTGAAAGATGCTGTAAGTTGCTGCATACGATAAGACTAAACCAATTGTTTGAAATATTTTCCATAAACCTTTCAATTTGAAAATAGCATGTCAAATTGTGACAATCAAGACTGTAAAGCATGGATGTATCAGACTTTGTCTTTTACGGAACTGTAAATTTGAGAGAATCCTGCAACATAAGAAATTGCGTTTACTGCAAGGTCACAGAGGAGAGGAGAGGAGAGGAGAGGAGAGGAGAGGAGAGGAGAGGAGAGGAGAGGAGAGATGTTTGCTTTGCATAACAGGATATCTGTTTATCATAAGGTTCTCCTTGAAGACTGCAACTTGCACAGAGGTCTATTGCCATTTCTCTTCTAAGCTTCAGGCTAGGGACACGTATAGCAATCAGCTTACAAGAACAAAAATAAGTTATGGAAACTGCACAAAAATGTAAAAAATATTTTGGTGAAGATGAGACTGTCTGTTTCATTTCAGCTTTTTGATATGGTTTTGCTCAACTGAAGATTGGCATGTAATATATTATGTGTGTTGTTAGAGGTTTGCAAGCATTTGCTGGGTAGCTAAAACACAAAAATGTTCTTGTCCAAAACAAAACACAATAGAATAAAGCTTGTATGACTAAAGTTGCTACACTCTGTGTCACAGAGAGATTAAATTTCATTTGAACAAGAAATAAAATTAGTGTTATGAGTTGATAAAATTAATTTAGTGTGAAATTCAGCCCATCTGAAAGAGCTAAAATAAACTTTCCTTTAGTGGTGTACAGTACATGGACTCCTGTAGAAAACAATCTTCATTCCTTTGCAGAAGTTGAAGTACTTCATAAAGGTCAATATTATTCATTTTTATGTGTTACAATAGTGTCTGAATAGGTGAAGGCACCATTGTGCTGGATCTAGGTGATCCAATCAAGGAGACAACACCACGTGTCATCAGTAGCAAACTCTGTCAGTAAATAGTGAACATGCAGCTCAAAAAAATATTTGCACAAACTACACTCTGAAATTTCACACAATTAAAAAATTTATAAAAGCAAATATTGTTTGCTCATAAACCATGTACAAAAAAGAAAGTGCAAAATTATCTAAAAATGTTGTTTAAACTGAGTACTTTGCCTGGATTTGGCAAAGACAATTTCCTCAGTTGCAATATAAACACTTCAGTGATCCTTTTTTATATATTTAACTCTTCAGGGATGCACCATAGTTGTAAGATGTATAGGTGCACAAATTCATATAGCAAAGCTTTGTGTAGTGATTCTGCAAACACCTTTTTTTAAATCCGACAGCACAAGAAATATGTAGGTCTATACAAAATAAAGTCTGTGTGTACTTGCAGGCCTTTCTTTGTGTTTTTGGAATTTTGGCCAGATTCTCTGGGAATATCTATCCTCCATCTGTGCAGTTTATTGCACAGCTAGAGAACTTTGGAGCTCTTTTAGTTCAATGAGCTTCCTCTTTTTATTTCTGTACAGTGTTTCTGAAAGGTTTTGTCACTTCTCAGCTTTTGTCTTGTTGTGGAAATCTCCATTCCATGAACCCCTTTCTAAGAAGTGGCAAATCAGGTTCTTGGCCTAGAAATTTCTTTAACATATTTGTAGTTGTTCCAAAATGCTTAAACAATGTTCATTTTATCTAGGTTAGTGTGTAAATATAGTTGTTGACTGCAAAAGTAGATAGAGAGAGACATTTCATGATACAGTACTTTTCAGCGTAGCAACTTCTGATTCCCCAGAATTTTAAAGTGTAGAGGTACAAGTTTCCCAGCTACCAGAATAACTCAGTATCTTCAGTTTATAAGACACACACAAAAAAGTAACTTCTTTAAACTCCTTAGAGGATATGGTGACCTTGTTCTTCTGCCGTAGTATATGAAAAGCTTTGTTAATTACTGTGGGGAATTAGTATCATCTACAGCAGAAGAGGGATTTAGGTTTCCTGTTTTTTGGTTCCCATCTGCATACATCAAATGATTACAGTAAAATATATAGCTGCATGTAAATTAAATGATACATCTGACTGCATCCCTCCTGATGTTTTTTAAAGAGTTGTATGTGATAATCAGTGTTATGTGCCACACTGATAACAGCAGTATCTTTGTATTAGGAAAATGGTTTTAGTTGTGATGGTCTCAGGACATAAACAGAGAGGCAAGTTTTGTAGGAAATGGTAATCTTTTAATATAAAGTTGGAAAAAAAACAGATAAGCTTTTGGATGCATGAGCCCTTTTCAGATATTCTTTACATTTACACAGAGAATATATTCAGAAGTCAACTTTCAAGAAACA
The DNA here is from genome assembly GCF_003343035.1 of Apteryx rowi. NCBI lineage: Eukaryota > Metazoa > Chordata > Aves > Apterygiformes > Apterygidae > Apteryx > Apteryx rowi. The sequence goes on along the minus strand of NW_020450396.1, from coordinate 835,602 downwards.
GGGCATATTATTCCACTTGTATTAGAAAAGATTTTCTCTTCATACACAAGTGCATGCAATGTGTGATGATTGGTAACAATGTACTCTGTCATAAAATGTTATTATTAATTACTTCTATAGTGCTATAGGTGTGTATGGTATTGTATAGACAGATAAAAACTGACAGCTCCTTACCTCAAGGAGCATGCAATCCAAATTACACATAACACAGCAAGGAATGACAATAAACACAGACAGCAGATAGGGGAATGCAAAAGGCAGAACTTCCACAATTGCAAGAGATGCATTTCATTAGATGCATATCCTGTTTATTCCTATTTTGTATGCCATTTAAATGAGTGCATGAAACACAGAAAACTTCATGGACAGTGTCTGGAATGCCAGGTCACTGAGGACACATATGTTCTAATTGGAGTAGTTGATGTAAGAGATGTAAGATGGTCAGTAAAACTGAGCTGGTATTTTCTGTCCTGCATGATCTGAGCTGCTCAGAGGCAAGCTGTGTACTGCCTGAGAGGGTGTGCTTGGGACACCATCTACACAGGGCTTCTTATCAAATGCCTAAGTTAGGAGCCAGTTTGCTCTTTTGCTGATGGACAGGGATAGACAATCCAAGCTCAAGAATGGTGCATCCTGATGAGCAGAAAGTTAAGCGAAATTGCCAGGGGTGCTGCAGGTTTAAATAAGAAACTCCTGACTAAACTGAAACATTAAAAGGAAGTGTACAAAGGTGAAAGAAGGATTAGATCACCCAGGAGGAATACAGAGACAYTGTCTGAGTGTGCAGGGATGGGGTTAGGAAAGCCAAAGCCCACCTATTGAGTTGAATCTGGTGAGGAGCATGAAGGGCAACAAGAATGGCTTCTATAGGTGTATCACCTGCAAAAGGAAAGCTAGGAAAAATGTGGGCCTATTGCTGAACAGGAATGGGGACCTGGTCACAAAGGACATGGGAAAGACCAAGGTACTCAGTGCCTCTTTCTCTTCAGTTTTTCTGGTAAGACTTGTCTTCAGAAATCCCAGGCCCCTGAGACAAATGGGAAAGTCTGGAGTAATGAAGACTCAGTGGAGGAGGATCAGATTAGGGCACCTTTAAATGAACTGAACATGCACAAGTCCATAGGACCTGATGGGATGCACCTATGAGTGCTGAGGAATCTGACTGATGTCACTGAGAGGCCACTTGATAATTTTTGTAAGGTCATGACTATTGGGGGAGGGTCCTGTGTACAGTAAGAAAGCAAATGCCACTCCTAACTTCAAGATGGGCAAGGAGGAGTATCCAGGGAATTACAGGCCAGTCAGCCTCACCTTGATCCCTGGTAAAGTGATGGAGCAAATAATCCTGGAAACCATTTCCAAACACAGGAAGGACAAGAAGGTGATTGTGAGTAGTCAGCATGGGGAAATCATGCTTGACCCACATGATAGTCTTCAATGAGGAGGTGGCTGGCTTGGTGGGCGAAGGGAGAGCAGTGGGTATTGTTTATCTTCACTTCAGTAAGGCTTTAGCAAGACTGTCTCCCATAACATTCTCATAGATAAACTTCAGTATGGACTAGAATAAAAGGACAGGGGGCTGGACTGAAAACTGGCTGAACTGCTGGGCTCAAAGGGTTGTGATCAGTGGCATAAAGTCTAGCCCAGCAGGAGGCCAGTCATTCGTGGTGTATCCCAGGGGTTGACACTGGGGCCAATACTGTTTAAAATCTTCATTAATGACCTGGATGGTGGGGCAGAGTGCACCCTCAGCAGGTTTGCAGATGATACAAAACTGGGAGCAATGGCTGATGCACCAATGGGCTGTGCTGCCATTCAGAGGGACCTGGACAGGCTGTAGAAATGGGCTGACAGGAACCTCATGAAGTTCAACAAAGGGAAGTGCAGAGTCCTGCACCTAGGGAGGAATAACCCCATGCACCAGTACAGGCTGGGGGCTGACCTGCTGGAAAGCAGCTCTGTGGAGAAGGACCTGGGGCTCCTGGTAGACATCAAGTTGACCATGAGTCAGCAATGTGCCCTTGTGACAAAGAAGGCCAATGGTATCCYGGGGTGCATTAGGAAGAACATTGCCAGCAGATTGCGGGAGGTAATCCTTCTCCACTACTCAGCACTGGAGTGCTGTGTCCAGTCCTGGGCTTCCCAGTACAAGAAAGGCAGGGACATACTGGAGTGAGTCCTGCAAAGATAATGGGCTTTTGACACATGCAGAAAGGCTGAGAGACCTGGGACTGCTCAGCCTGGAGAAGAGAAGGCCCAGGGGGATCTTGCGCATGTGTATAAATATCTGGTTGGGGGAGGGGGTGGGCATGGGGATAAAGAAGAAGGAGCTAGACTCTTCTCAGTGGTATCCAGTGACAGGGTGAGAGGCAATGGGCACAGATTGGAATAGAGAAAATTCCATTTGAATGTAAGAAGAAACTTCTTTACCATGAGGGTGGTTGAACACTGGAACAGGTTGCCCAGAGAGGTTGTGGAACCTCCATCTTTGGAGGTACTCAAAATCCAACTGGACACAGCTCTGAGCAACCTGCTCTAGCTGATTCTGCTTTGAGCAGGGGTGTTGGACTAGACAGTCTCCAGAGGTCCCTTCCAACCTCAACTATTCTGTGATTGTGTGATAGAGCAGACCATCAAAAGGAGGAGCCTGGCAGCTGATCTGAGTTAGTGTTTGCATTAAGAAGTTTGCATCCTAGATTTTACTAACTTTCATTTTTATGAAGGCAAAATATCACTGTTTTTGATGCCATATTTGGAAAATGCTCACCTGTGTAAAAAAAAGCACCCACAAGTATGATTACTCTTGTAATTATCCATAGAGATAAGACATTATATTATTTGCATAATTAATTTTATGTACAGATGCATCAAAGGCAATTTAGTATGAAACATTTTATTAGGTTCTGTCAATATCGATGAAGAGAGTTTTATTTCATTTCACTGTAGTTCAAAAATACTCCTAAGGGTGCTCTTTCTAATTTCCTGTTTTGGGAACCAATTGTGCTATTAGCAAAACAAAATCCTATATTGTTTTTAGCAGCAATATTCACTTTTTATGATGATTATTTGCTGGGAGATATGTACAGACTTTGAAATGGAAGAAAGAAGTCAAGTGACACATAAATCTTTGGAATCAGAGCCTGAAAGCATGTCCAATGTGACGTTTGCTTTGACACATAGTTTATTGGTGTTCCTAACCTTGTGGCACCCTTTTAGTTCCACTTACAATTAACTGTGATTTCAGCCATATTTCAGGCAGTGTTTTATTTAGAAAGTATCAAATGGAAATAATGCTTTCCTAGAAAACATTACAGCTCTTCTATCTACATGGAGTAATACTGATACCATATATAATGTGATTGCTTTTGTTAATGAAATGTTAAGGTTGAGAGCCAAATATGGAGAATGACTAAGACATTCTCAAAACTAGTGTAATTGCCTGGGCCAAAAATGAATGGAATTGGACCCGACATTTCATCAAAGTGGAAAATCATTTCTTAGGTGTATTTTCTACTGTGTAGGTTAAATGAGTATGTTAGAATAGCACATCAACATTTGCATACAAGGTAAACAGGATATATATAATATGTATGATGTAGCCAATTTAACAGTGCAGTACACATATACTAGACATCTATCTGATTAGGTATTTAAACAGTGTTTGTTTTTAGTTCTGGTACAGTTCTTCTTGAGAGCTAAGTGAACTCAATTGAAGTTTATTTGCTGCTTGAGTCTCTCTAAACAGAATAATATCTTAGAGAGTGCCTATGAGCTACCCATGCAAAAAGGAAACATTAGTCAGTGTCAGAAAAAATTACATGGTAGAGTGTTATTTGTCTAACAACCATGTTGGTGTTTATTCTGGGTGTGTTTGTTTGTATTTAGCTTATGTTTTGTTTCTATAATGATTTTTTGTCCTCATGACTGTTTTGCTTTATAATCTGTTCAGGTAAAAATCTTCAAAGACCATTAAGAAAGCTACCAGTTTACTTGAATTCCATTTCATTCATAAGCATTTCTTATTCTGCAGTGTCACTTGAATGTCTTCTAAAAGCTACTGAATTTTTTATTGACCTCAGGATTATTCAATTTGTGTATACCTTTGATTTTGTCATATTAGCTTTAAAAGGTGTCTTTTTAAGTTGAGAGGTAATGAACAGTAAGTTCTTTCCCTCTGCCTATTCCCTCTTTTTTGTTATTCCACTCTACTCCATCGGGACAGCAATGAAGCACATACTTAGGCATGAATATACACCAAAGTCCTATGGAATCCTATGACCTCTGTATGTGTCTTGAGTGCTGATCTAAAGCACAATTAATGTAAGCCAGGTTAAAAAAAATTCTCAAAACCAGTTTTACCAAAAAATTTCCCTAATCCTTTCAGGATTGATAAATGGACAACATTCATCACACTGTCAAGCATGCATCCTCTCAACATAATGATGGGCTTGATGCAACACAATGGTGAGCTTGGGCTATCGCTGGATAGCAGATCTGAACTAGTTGCACTGAGAAACTCAGAGACATAGTTCATATTTGGAGGGTCTGTTTTGCCCAAATGCTAATAAAACTCAGGAGAACTGCACAATACTTTTCACAAAAATGTTGGCAATATTTTTCTCATTCTTTCATCTCTGATATTATTTTGGGATAATTCTCCCACAGGAAAAGTTGCCTGAAAAAAATGATTCTGTTTTGTATTTCCAAATGCTTATGGGACTGAGTCATGAAGGAAATGACTGGGGCACACAAAAGTTAAAATGCTGATGTTTCAAGCTTCTTTCATTTTTATTATGAGCATGTTAAACACCTCTTGTAAAAAACTTTTTGCAGTTGTGTTCATCTCAAATTGATTAGGACTTTCAAGGGAACTGTCTGATGTAGCACAACCTTCAGCCTCCAACAAGAGAAAAAAAGAGGATAAAGAAATTAAGTAAAATGTTGGGAGTATTTCCTGCCTACTCTGCTAAAAGAAGACAGACTAAAGAATATTCTGTCATAAGATTTGCAGTGTTAAAAGCTCTAGTTTGGCAGACATGGAAAATTCCTAATAACTGGAGATGAAGATAGAACTCCAAGGGCAGGGGGAATGACAGGCCTAAAGATCAAAGGAAAGATATAGAGCAAGAGAAGACAACAGTCTTGGCGTAACAATCTTATGGCACGACCCTGAGGATGCTTGGTACTAGAGGAAGTCTGGACAGATGTCTTGCTGATGGATGTTGAATGGTTTCCCCTGCTAGGAGCACTCAAAAAAACAACCAAAATGAACTTTTCTGTTTCATGTTCTAGACTTGGAGCTTACAAATCCTAACTCCCAGTCTCAACCTCTCCTAAGTCTCAAAATCCTTTTTTGCTCCAGAGTCACAGGGGCACAGGAATATAGAAGAAAAAGTGCTAGAAATGGGAGTAATTGAGCAAAAGAGATGTGATCTCTCTCGGCTCATTTAGAAAAACGAGTTATTTTAATTGCAAGTCTGACACATCTTTATAGAGTGCATGAAAATATAGGCCTAGAGATTTTTTTTTAAGGTTGGCCTACAGGGGTTCATTCAAATCTTTGCTGAACAGCTCACTGAAGCTCTAATTGAAACATTTAATTTGGTACTCCATAAAAATACCTCGAAATACATTTTATCACAGTACCAGCAAATATTAAATGTTGCTTATTACAAGGAGGGAAAAATGATGCTGTGAAAAATTGATTTTTGCTTCAGAGGTGCCAGAAGAAAGCTAATTAACAAAATGCACACTGCATACATGCAGTAAGTCACTTTTGATTATACAGTGAGATTTTCAGTGTGAAAGGATAGTGTATTTGTTCACCGTTTTTAATTCTCTTTTAAGTAACATGTGGGAGGATCTGTACGTATCTGCATGTACATAATATTGTATACTCTACATATAGCAGGTATTCATTTAAAATTCAAACAAGGGAATCAAAGACAATTGTACTGTAAATCAAGGACAGACTGAAGAAAACTGAAGCTATACAAAATCTCTCTCTCTCTCTCTCTCTCTCTTTTTTTTAAATAAAATGGCTTTTGAAGAAATTCTCAGTTATGTCTGACATTTCTACTGATGAATGCCAGTGTTCACTGGGGCATACTAATAGGGAAAACAAGGAACAATTGAAGTAAAATGAGGGTCATTTTAAAGATATGCATAGAAGAGTCTTAGCCACTAATATATGCAGTCTGTGTAACCCGAGGTTGATAAGAAGATAAAGCACCATATGTCTCTGAAAGAAGACTCTGCCAAAGTAAAGCCCTGCTCCTGCATGAAAATCTACAGCTGCTTTTCCTCTCCCCCCAGATTGCCACAAATGTGGCAATTGCCACAAAAGGTGGCAATCTCAAAGGAGATTCTGCTCTGCAGTTTGCTACCAGGCCAAGAGAGAAACTAAAATAAGGCATTCACCCTGCAAAGCAGTGGGAGTGCAGGGTGCTATGAGCACATGGGTCATCACTTGAAGGTGCTCCACATGAGAGCCACCATCAAAAAAGGTGGAAAGAAGATGACCTGGAGATGGGTTGGGAGGGATCAATTCAGCTGATGCAGCTGCTTCCTCCATCAAACCACTTCATTGGCAGTGTTGTCCTATGGAGTGGTAATGGCTCAGTTATTCTTGGGGAAATATTTTTTAATGCTTTTTTCATTACAACAAATTGTTAGTTTTCTGTTTTTAGATTTAAAAAGTAATTAATGATATGGGGTTATTTTCATTGGGCTGTTGCATTTACTAAGATTTGCTTAATCAAGTGTGAATTTGCTGTGGATTTTAAACAGTTTAAAGAATACAAAATATTTGAGTAATCAATGACCCAGTATTCATGGAAAACAAGGAAGGAACCTGATACTGAACTGTTTGATAAAACTCTCATCAACTTAAATAGAAGGAAACTATGCTAGTATATTTTATCAGTATTGCAAAACTGCCTGACTTCAAATAAACCTTGTGCATCTCCTTAAAAGGTGGTGCATCTCTTTAAAAGGTGAATGGAAAAAAAAATCCATTTCAAGTTTAAACTAACAAGCAAAATGTCATATTTCCATATGCCATATCATATCCATATCCATGTCCATCCATATCATGCCATATATGTTGACTTGGAACTATGGAAATGTGTTTTTATAAACATTACATAATTTTGTAATACTCTTGAGTCTTCAAAATTCAGTCTTACTATTATTATGCTTGAATTCAGCTAAGTCTATCTGCTGAGAGCAATGTACATTCCCTGTTCTAAGATAAGTAATGAAATGAAGGAGAAAGAAGAGATTACGATCAAAAGACATACCAATAATTCATGCATTAAGAGATTATTTTAATACAAATATTAAAAATATCAGACTTTTCTGTTATTTTTCAATAGTTTCTTATAGTCAGCACCGAAGAATTGAGTATTAATAGGGCAAATTACACTGGAAAGTATAGAGGCTTGGGCATTAGTCCGATGAGACTGTTCAGTGGGCAGGGGGATCATGGAAGAAGGTTGATAAAGAGTGCGGAGACAAATGGAAATCTGGGTGTTATATTCTTCGTTAAACCTGATACTAAAATAAATGTTACACCGCTGTAAGTGCTCCAGTCTTGAAAAAGTTGACTGTGCTGAAATAGATTCTAAAATTCAAAATGTAAAAGGAAACAGTCACATCACACTAATATGAGACAGAAGAAGAAGTAGAAATTGTCAGGCATCTAAGATCATGACAAGGATGGGGCTATTTTTAACAAAATAAAAGATCATTCAGTCTTGGAGAAGTTGTGGAGACAAAGAAAAGAAGTACAACTGCCTGACCCTGGTCAGATCAAACCATCCAATCTTTTGTGTCCAGCTTATGTCAAGATAATAGATCGAGATAAAGGCATCTGAGGTTTTTAAGGCTGCCTTCTTAAAAGTACTTTCACCTTTGAAGGTCTGCAGTATTAAAAACCATTTCTCTTTATACCAATGAAAATCTTCTCCTGTATTCTAGAATTACAAGATTCCTAGGATGATTATAAATCAAAATGAGGGAAAAAGAAGTATCTACTGTAAATGGAAATATTCCTAAGTATTTTTCTGATTGATCTCAGGATCCTAAAATAATTCAGTTTGTATTGGGAAAATCAATTTTCCCTCCAAAATCCATTAACATCTACATTTTTTAGGACAGCAAATGAGCAATGAAGGCTCATCTTTTTCTTTTAACTTCAGTAATAAAATTACATGTGCAGGACACTATACAGAACCAGAGATCACTTAAAAAAAAAGTCTCTGCACCTCAGTAAGTAAGTAAAGCAACTCTGAAATGAATAATAAGTCTAGATTTCTCAAAAGTTTTCTGAAAGATGAAATCTAACCTTGGATTTTATTTGATCAAATATGATAGAGCTCAGTAATGTGGAGTTTTGTGCTAGGATCTGTCAAAATGATGTTGAAGCCCACTGGCAAAGAAATATTTTTCCAGGTTATTCTTATCAATGCTGCTAATCAAATTCTTCAACTGAAAATTCTTGTGCTCTTTAACTTAAAGCCAAATAAGCTGATTTCAGTCTGCAGTAAGTTGATGGACCATTTGAAAGAATGTGGGAATAATAATTATGAGAGGTCTGCGTGGGCGAAAACTGAACACTTTGTTTTGTTTCTTTTTACCTGTAGAAGAGAAGACTGAAATCATTCTTTAAATATTTTAAAATACTTTAAAAACYTTTAAAAGGTTGCCGCAGAGAGGAAACTATGCTCTGTTTGCCTTTGGATATAAGACAAAAGCTAATGAGTTTTAGTTGTCATGACAGAAATGTTAGGGAAAACCATCTAAAATACAGTACAGTTAATATGGAATAACCTTGGAATAAGCATGTTGAATGAGGTAAAATCAACAATACTGAAGATTTTTTTAAATTGCATTAGAAAAACATTACAGGCATAGCTGATCTTGTCTTGAAAACCAAAGACTGAAGATGAATTCTTAATTTTGTTTCAGTTCATTTTTTCTATGACTCCTTGATGGAGCAACTAATGTATTTGGGGTGGAGTTCATCTCACCTAATTTCAGCCCCCTAAAAAGTAGGTGTTTGATCTTTATCCTTTGTCTATGTTTCCTCTACAGTCAGTGGGGAGAGAGGGGTCCTCAGAGAGCAATTCCTACAAGCCTAAGATATGTGTCTGAAATAGGCAGGATGAATCAATGTTTGGAGGGCCTGTTTCTACCCATGAACTAAAGGAGGAGTACAAAGAGTGGCTTAGATTAGACACCTAGTTTTAGATATCTAAAGGATGGTGAGATCAATTCTTCCCTTCATCTGCAATACTGAAGTGCTTCACATTATTTGTCTATTTGTCTTGTTTTCTAGCCACTGGACTTCTCATGTGATTTGTTGAACCACCTTTAGTATCTTCACATTCTGTCTAAAGTTTGCACACAGAAGTACACTTAACAGTGCTATGGGCAAAAACAACATTACTTTCCTATTTTTACTTACTGTTGCCCTGCTTAATGTGTCCAATAGATGTACAAAACCTTTTCACCCCAGTGTTGCTGTGACAGCTCCCCAAGAGATGATTGTGCCCAGTGGTCCCTTTGTCACGGGACTGACAAAGAACTGGGTGGACCTGCTGAGACACAGAGTCCAGTCTTTTCCCAGAGCCTGTGCCTGTTGTGCAACCCAGCCAGTAAACAGCTCTGACTTAAAAAGAGAGTTGAGTTTTGTCCCTTCCATTTCTGTTAGTTGACTGTTCCATCAGCTTACTAATCTAAAATAAGGTTTCTCAGCATCAATATCTAGTTACATGTACTCATGACCAGTTTATAACCATTCAGTCTTGTTTTAACATTGCCCTTTACTTTAAGTAGTTCTTTCCTTCCTTGGTGATTTTCTCTCAGAATATAAATAAAAAGAAATCATAATGACTCTCAGCTATCGCTTTGCTAGGCTGACAAATCTAACTTTCTTAGTCTTCTCTCAGAAGATAAGCTCTACTTGCCACTAACTGATCTAGTAGCCCGTCTGTGTGAGTCTAAATCATTGTTTTCAAACATGAGTGACCAGAACTTTACACAGTCCTCAGGAATATGATACAACAGTTGGGAGAACAATTAAAATGCTTTGTTATGGCTACCAAGGGGTGAAATTAAACCTTGCTCTAGACTCAAGAGAAAGGTTGTTCACATCCAGTTCAGCTGTGAAAATTCAGCCCAGAAAAACAAAGGTGACTGCATGTGATGCTACCTACTTCATTTCCTCCTCGTGGCAACTGAAATGACAAAATTGTGTCATTTTAGTGAGATGCATCGACCAGGGTAGAGCTGGGCTTCATTTCCAGGTGGAATTTGAAAGGGCTCACCAGGACTTGTAGCATGATATAATACTCGATTAGCTCAGCTGAAAATTTTTTGCCTGTTCCGTTATTTTTTCATGTTATTAGACTGGTGACTCAAACATAACTTGTGTCTGTTAGTAAACTCAGGCCAGCTTTTGTTTCTCATTCAATTTCCAGTCCTCCCATCCTCAGGATGACCTGATTGTTCCTTATGACATTTGGGTGCTCTTGATTATGAATGAGACCTCCCAAATTTCCTTAGCATGCTCTTACCTTTTGTGTCAAGGTCTTTAGAGAAAAAGTCTAACAACATCAGGTCTTCTACTGGTCCCTGAAGGACTTCCTGCTGGGACCCCAAGGGTGCCACCAGCTATCCCTGTCCCTGACCACTTCCCTGGGGCCTCCTCACCCTGCCCAGCTGCAGCTCCCATTTCAGTTCAGCACGGGGCTGCCAGTTGCTGCCCCATGATGCCGCAGCTGTGCCGGCTCCAGCCCTGCCACGACCCTGCCCCTGCCTGGCCGTGGGCCTCCCTGACCCCCCACCCTGGCCCTGGCCCCGACCCATGGGCAACCACCCAGCCTGGCCTTGGCCCAGCCCCCAGTCCTGTGGCAGTGCCTGATGCTCCCCTGGGGAGCCCACCAGCCTGCCATGCCCTGACACTTCACTAATAACCTCTCTCTAGCCCAGTAGTAGCTTTCAGTACAACCATTATGGCCAGTTTCCTACCCACGGATCTATGTTTTACTAATAATTTCCATAAGCATTTACAATGGCCTGACTTTAGAATGCAGTTTTCTTTGCAGTTTGCTTTGATGTAAAATAGCATGCCACCGTTCTCTCCTTAGAGAATAAATCATAGCCATCAATTTTACCATGGGTAGCTATTAACCACAGAGAAGGAGCTTCTGCAAAAGAACTTTCAGGAAGATGTCACAACTAAAGCTTTTTATACCAAAGAAATGTCAGAGTTTTTTCCTGTCAACAAAACAATGGGACAACATTGAGTTAGTCAAAAATATGCTCTTGATGCTTTTAACTCCTGAGTCTCTTTAGAAGTGCTATTCAAAATTGCTAATGTGATTGGCATTTGACAGGCCATTGCTGAATGTTTTGTTATTTCTTGTCATCCTTCTTCTCTGGATTCTAGTACTGAAACCAGTGGGAATTGAGAGAACTAAGCTCCTTGCAAGCACAACAGAGTAATATTTGAAACTGGACATACAGCAAGAATATTCAGGATCTGTTGATTTTAGGGACTTTGTATGCCCACAATTAAAAAATGTAAGAAAATAAGTAAAAGTCAGTGTTGGAGTATACACACAGAATGGTGCCTATTCCAGCTAGAAAATATTCACTATTTTAGAAGTTGATATCATTATGAGAAATTTCAGAGACACACAGTTCAAGATAGACTGTCAAGCTAAGCAGAAAAAATGACCTGTGTAAGGTGAACAAATTGGACTTGGAATAGTTTGAACATGGTTTCTGCCTTCTTAAAAGTGATTTCCTTTTTTCAGTATGTTCTCTTATCAGTATACGTAAATTAATTCATGGGCCATCAGAAAGTATTAGGCAGCATAATTCTGTTGACAGCGTTCAACTGTGAGGTGAAAGTGCTTCAGTGCAAGGTCCATGTCTTGAGATGTTCATGTATCCATTTATGGGAGGTTTTATTTCATATGTCTTTAGTCATCTTAAAGTTTTCTTTAAGCTTCTCATTTAGTGTCACTATATGTAATGGTGAGGGCACACTCAAGGGAGTCTTCTTTTCATTCACATTAAAAATCAGTCTTGTCCTCGAGGGATTGTTTTCTGGTAACTGCAAAGGGAGCCCAAATAAATAGCCTGGATATCTACACCTTTGTGGGTAAAATTAGGTCAGAAAAGTCATGCATCCTGCCAAATATGAAGGCTTTCCTTGTTGCCTGTTCTGTGTTGCACCTTCCTTCACCCTCACATTTTTTCTGATTCTATGATGGTTACAGTAGCATAACTGTTTTCTGGAAACAGACATGCAGAATGGCTGAATTATGTAAAATGTATAAATGAGGATATATAGACCTTGAACAATGCCTGAAGACCTGAAATGGGGCGCAAATCATTTCATTTTCTTGAGAATGTCTCAGTTTCCCAAACACTGCAACATAAGAGAGAAAAATCACAACCTCAAATCATATGTTGTAAAGCTTTTGTTATCATACAATGTTATGGACAACATATCTCATGAACATGTTATTGTGTTTGGGACTTCTATGTTACCAACAGGCTGTTGCAACACTAGGGCTATGGTTCAACAAGGTACTTAACTGAAGCATGAAATTTTCCTCTCTAAAGTCATGTAATCAAATTAAACATATGTTTTAATATAGGCTGCTTTGAGGCTTATAGGCAGGCAATGTTTCTGACACTCAGGAACAAGCTAAAATTGCTCCTTTTGTCTGTACCTGTTTGTTATTTCTTGGCTGGTATTTGGGATACGGAGTACTTTAGGGGTTGTGTTTCAACATTACTTTGCAGTGGGTTCTTAGTACATTATGGGTCATAATCCTGTGAATATGAACACTAAATAACAGTAAAGGAAGTGAGTGCAGACCTTACTTCAGTTTCTCCAAGAAGAATTGGGAGTCTGCCCTCACAATTTTCTCCTGTTTAGTAGGAAAGTTACATTTATGAACAGGGGGTGCTTCAGCCACCTAACTAACAATCAGCTAGCTCTTCATCTGAAGCCTTTAAAGACACCTGCTCCTCTCCCTTATTTATATATGGAACTCAGACACTTACTCTGGGAGAACCGATTAATTAAATGTAAAGAAAGGTGCCTGCTGTATGGCTAAGTCAGACAGAACAGATCAACCTCAGTTCTGTATGGAGTTTCTTTCTCTGTCTTTTTTTCTAGACCCAACACTTCCAAAATTTTCTCATGGAAAGCTCATTGAAAAGTGTCATTTTGGAAAAAAATGACACTGTTCCTAAAGCTTGACTGCATGCCATTGAAAGTACAGCTGACATTCCCTTGTCCAGGGCAATGGGAAGCTGAGATACCAGGCGATAGGAAAGACGGGTAATACTCTTAGTATTAGCTGAGCTCTGTAGCTGAGTTATGCAGGCAACCTGCCCACACTGGAGCAGTGCAGATAAATCGAAATGGCTCGACAGGAATGAAAACAGGCATAGTACGTCAGCACCGAGCCAGAACTGGTAAGCCCTGCTGGACTTCAGTGCAATCCATATCAGATTACTCAAGTATCTCTGTAATTGGGTTTCCTCACATTTATTGTACAGAAATGTTCACTAACTCTACACAGAATGACGTCAGTGAAGACTCCATGCTGCAGAAAATTGGATGTACTTTTTCTGGGTTGAAGCTGGCCCTGGAAGCAGTAGAGCCAAGTTTCGCAGTTCTGCACCTGAGTTGTACGTGATCTGCCAGACCAAACCTATATGGAGTAAGCTTCAATGTCTCTCTGTGTAGTAAAGTCAGCCTGCAACCTGCAACAGATAGTTGCAACAGATAGTTGAGAGCTGACTGTTTCTAAGAACCTAACGTGTCTGTATTGACTCACATATTGACAACCTTGCCTTATTTTAAGTTCTTCTGTAATATAAACAATACAAACTATACAGATATTCTTCTCAGACTTACATAGCTGCCTAGTGCTAAGAAAATTGCTTTGCTCATTATTTTGACAATGCAGCCAATTGAATTCCATTTTACAGACACTTCCCATCCTAGATAACTAACAGGCAGATACACAAGCTATTTCAAAGACACCAAAGACATCTTACCCTCTCCAGAAAGACTTTAGCTTCACAAAAAGTGACTGTTATTTCACTGATGTATGTTTAAAAATATGTTTAGTCTAATCTGTTTCTCTTGGAATTGGTGGCAAAACACTAGGAAAAATTCTCTTCTCAGGCAAAATCAGACAGTTCTAGAATTTGTGCAAGACAGGTATAGGTTTAGTTTTTCTTCATTTGCACAGCAATCTGACACTTTATTTCAGAAGATTACTATCTGAGCTGTGGATGACGATTAGCATTAAGTCAGATTATTTGGCAGAAGGCAGGGGAAGTGCTTCAAGCAAAGTATCTGATTCTGATGTCCATGCAGTCCAGTCATCCGCCAATAGCATCACTGGTGTGAGGGACTGCTGGCTGCAATGTTTTCATTGCTTGGAAGGGGGCAAACTCTGCAGCATCCAGTAAAATTGTCTGGTCTGCTGAAATGACACAATACCTGTGAACTTGGATGATGTGTCCTGTTCCTTTCTAAATTAATTATAACTGAAAGTAAGTATGAAGAGAGAAGTCCTTGTTCAGAGAAGCGCTCTGTGCAGGCCTTTATAATGCAAGACAATTACTGCATACATAAAGAGTCCCCTGCTCATATGCATATAGACCAGGTAGAATATGATTCCTTGTTGTTTGAGGTGAACCYACTTTAGCACTTTACAAGAAGCAGGTTGTTTTGCTGTAGGTTGGATAACTGAGTAGAATAAGATGATATGTCTTTGTATTCCAAATATGTTGGAATTGTTCAAGCAGAACAATTTGATCTTTTTAGTTTTAGTTTGAAAATCTATAAGGAATGAACAATCACAAATGGATAAATACATATTGATCCAGATTTTCAGTCCAAATCTGAACTGTTGAATGTTCATCTGTACTCTCTGTTATTGCATACCCTCACTGTTTCTCATTATAGAAAGGGAAAAGTACTGAAATATAGTGAGAAAGGCCATCCCATAGATGTAATGCAATGGTGTGCATTACTTTGTGTTGCATCGGCCCAAATGCATCCTTAAGGGCCCAGTTTTCTCAAAGAGTTCAGTTAAGGTCAAGTAGGCATCTGACCTGTTGGATGGCACAGAAAATCAGTAACAAAAACCACAGTCTAAAGAAGCCCCTGTGTAAATAGAACCTTTAATCCTTCTGAGGTAAAACAAAGACAGGGAGCAAATTATCTGTCAAGAAACAGCTGGCACAATAAATCTGAAAAGATCTCTCACTGACATTAGTCAAATCTCCTTAGGGGAGAAAATGCCATGTAACTCTGTGTCAAAACAACAAAGTACATTTTGGTGCATGAAAACTGATGTGACAGAAGCTCAACAAATCCATCCATTGGGTGATGGTTATTAACAAACTTCCCCCCCACACACAAAAAAAAAAAGACAAGGAAGAAAAGGTAAAAACACACAGCGCCCTTCCAGACATGACATAGTCCAAATGAATTTTTGTTCCTTGTGACATTGGACCCTCTCCAGTGCCATTTAATTTAAAGTCATTCCTGCTTCTTCAAGTTTTGGAAGAGTGATAATTTGTTCATCATCATCAATTTCAGCAAGGTGATGATATACTTTTCTTAAAAGCAAGCATGTGGTGAACTGTTTGGCTTATAGCTTGCTACTCCAGCTAGAAACGCAAGTCGTTAGGACTAGTTCAGTTGCTGGGCATCATGAGAGGTTCAGTGGTACTGATAATGACATTAAAATACATTAAATAATGACAGCACAGTCAGACTCATACTTTTAGTAAGGCATTCAAAATCACAATGACCACAGAAAGTAATACAAAGATATAGCCTTACCTTGCTGTCAACAATAACCAAAAAAAATAATTCACAACTATGGCCTGATCTTATTGTCACTGAAATTATGGCAAAAGTCTGAATAACTTCCATCATTGGTAGATTGGAAATGTAATTCAATCTAATTTCAGCTGTTAGGTATTTCTCTTTTTTGGATGCTATTCAGACAGTTTCCTATCATTTTTATTGGAAATATCATTGTTAAAATCATACATATGATCAAATGTAATTTGCAAGCAACTGAAAGACTTGAGATGCATTTAAATTTGTAGGCATAGTCTTGGTTAATAACTTCACTTTCTGTTCATAATTATTTTCATCAGTTTTATTCCCTTATAGCTTTTTAATTGTTCTAAAGACCATAAAATAAAGCGTTGTCTATTAGAAAAAAGGAAGAAGCAGCAGCAGCTCTTTCATGGTGCAGCATAATCTTTCTGTTGGTGTTATTAACATAAAACGATATATTGAAACATTCTTGAAAACATTTACAATCATCTTTAATGATTGTAATCAACTTTTATTTTCTATTTGAATATTTCTTTAGCTTTTAATTCTCCACATTTCTCTTTTATTATATTATCTATCCTTTCAACTTAAAGTATTTCTGCCATTGTGAAGAAGAAAAAACTGTCCATTCCTTTGTTAGAATTGTCTTTGTATATCCTTTAACAAGGAACTTCAGCATGTGCCTGAACTTCAACATGTGAGAAGGAAACTAGATCATTTATGCATTTACAATAATTGTTCATTACTAATTTTAAGCATGTGACTTAATCTAGCTTCTGTTCTCATTCTTAAATTTAGGAACATGCTGAAGTTCCTTGCTGACATGGGTTCATGAATGTTATGTCTAATCTGAAAAAAAAAGTCAATGGTAAATAAGTGTAAAATAAAGGCTTTATTTCCAAAACTTACTCTGAATATGAGATGCAAGACACTGTTTAAGAGGCCTGCTTTTTCTGATGATATGTGCTTTCAGATAAATACATCCTCTTTTAAACTACCCAAAATTACCATTAGAAGTGCACGTTTAGACAGAATATTCAGAGAACCTTAGTCAAGCAACAGCTAGCTGCCTTGGGCCAACCTGGAGTCCCATCAGTAGCTACCAAAATCAGTCCCAAAGGGTAGTAGATCTGGTCTTTAATGCCTAACTTATTAACAAGTAAGGCTAATTTAGATAACTGATTAGATGTAGCTGACTTAGCTGCTATAAAATGTGTAAATGAGGCAAGTTTTCCAAGGAGACGTACTATCTTGTATTAGACCAATTGATACCATTACCAGAAAGCAATAAACTTTAAGGCATACAAGCCCTTTCTTTTGCCTCAATGAGAAGGAGAAAATTTCAGGCTAAAAACGGCCTTGGAAGCGTTACTCGTAGTTCAACTTAATGATTTTAATTCATTAGAGAGTTTAAGAAAAATATATTACAACACAGGGATTGGTGAAGGAGTTGAGTAAGAGGAAATGAGAAAAGGTTGATCTCTCCTTTTGGGGGAAAAGAGAAGAAGTTATCACTTAGGTACTAAGTGGTGGAATAGAAGGTAATTGCAATATGTCAGAAGACTGGTGTCACTTACTGCTTCCATGCCTTTTAATATTCAGAGGAGTTATATACTTTAATTCCCAAGTATGTCTTACAAAGATATTTTATAGGCTTTCTGTTAGGATTAGGAATGAGAAGTTGTAGACAGAGTAGTGCAAAGTGTTCTAATGAGCAACTATGTAACTGGTAGCAGGGCCATTGCTAAAGAATGTAAAAAAACCCCAAATATTGCATAAAAATATTTTTCAACAAATAAGTGTAACTGAATGTTATTCACATCCACATTATTCACATTCCCATGTTATATCCTGAAGTTTATTACAAATACACATTATTTTATCTTGGATAAAGAACTGCTTAGCCTTGCCATTATGCTGAAAGGAAGAGAGAGATTCTAAGGAAAGCTGACATATATAGGTATGAGGGGGAGACCCTACGAAGGTTTTTCATTCTGCAAAAGTATCTCCAGAAGCTGCTGGGACATACATCTTTGATACTCTCCTACCTACTACTCTATGTAGTGTGTGGAAATTTTTCTGTAATATTTGTCTGTGAAACATACTTCATGTTCCTCAACAAACAGCTAAGGGATGTGTTTCTTACCAGAACTGCACTGGCTTTGTCTCCAGAGATTTGAATCCTGATGAACAAGATCCTCCAGGTAGTCTGAAATCACTATGAACAGAAGTCTGTAAAGCATCTGTGAGAACAGACTCAAAAGGGGAAAAAAAAAATCTTTCCAAAGGTCATGGCACTATATGGTGGAATCAGTGGGCCACAGAAAATAACTTCAATCCAAGAACAGAGTGAGAAGAACACTTTGAACAACTCTGGGAATGAAGAATTCAGCAGATACTGTATAGGAAAACAGGAAAGAATATATCATTGCCTACTGATAGTATTAGACAGAGATGATGTGATTAAAGTGAGAATAAAGGAGAGAACTCTCTCAGGAACCTTTCTTGAAGATCTACCAGGCCTGCATTTGCTCATTAGGTGAAGTGGAAGAAAATAATAATTCATAAAAATGATAGATTTTGGGGGGGGCTCGCTGGAAAGTGGTAAGAAAAAAAGCTTTTTAGTTCATATGATGTTATGGAAAATATTTTATAAAATATTTTAGTAAAAATAAATATATTATTTCTTGTAGCCTGCAGATTTCTTTTCTAAAATTCTCAGCTGACAAATCCACAAACTGAATTTAAATGCTATGTAAAGAAGCAGGATTCACGGAAAGACTTTAGATAGTCGTCTGTTTCTGCACTGAATTTTCCTTCCACTGTGCCTCCTATCATATTCAGTACAGATTTGTTGCATTTGCCAAACAGGCTCTGGTAAACATGTAATACAATAAAGAAGCTTTGCGTCATGAATGACTCCCTCCTTCCTATGCAGAAATAATACATGCAATGTGTGTATTTGTATAAATCTATACATAATGTTAACATAATTTAGAGAGGGACATTTTATCTTGTCAGAGAAGTAGATTGAAAAAAAAACCCATAAGCTTTCAAAGTACATTTGCTAATATTGATGCTACTAGTAAACTACACTTTAGCAGAAGAAGGAAGAGCTTTAGTGTGATTAGTGAAGAAGTCCCCAGTAATGTTGCACATCTAACTGTTTATCACTCTATCAGGAAATTCATGTTCATTGTCTGATTATGGATCTGATTTCAGAATTTTTTCACCGTGATTGAGTGATATTCTGATTTTGAACGGTAATCTCGTGTGGCAGAATTGAGGCATCTACTCCAGCACCAGTTTTAATACAATAAACAGTTCCTTTCCATAATGAATTTAAATGACAAATATAAATGGCAGGTGGACCATTTGAACTATTGATTTACCCCAAATTTAATGTTGTGACCCACTGACAGACTGCAACATAGTCAGGGGATTAAGTAAGAAAATATTAATGTTTTCCCTTTACTGGCTTTCAGAGACCTAGTTTTGCAGAGGGAAAACATAATGATGCTTAGACAGTGCTCTATAACAAAAAATCCTTGACTGGTGTAAATGGCATCACTCTCTTGCCTTTATTAAGTCAGTTTACACCAGATGAAAATACTTTTTCTTTCATAAGTCTCTTGCAGTAACAGCTATCAATCTTGTGACTGGTGCAACTATATATAATTCTGAATGTAGTCTATCAGCCCTTGAGAAAATTGTGCTGTTTGTCTTTGCCAAGGGAAATTCCAACTTAATAGATCCTCCCGAAATGAAAATATTGGCTTAATTTTTCTACCTTTGTCTCAAGTTTAAAAGATCTGTAATTTTAGTCTTGAGAGGTGTTAGAAATCTTGTTGATCTGTAATACTATTTGATAGTCAGAATCTTTGAGTTCTGGATTCTTGGAAATTTTGTTAAGATATCTTCAAATTCAGAAGTCTGTCATAATTTAATCTGCTCAAACCATGTGTTTTTCTCCTGCACTAAGTATAGAAAAAGTTTGACAGTTCGACATGTTTTGATAAACTTGTTTATAGACTTGGCTTTTACAATGTATGTATTTAGTAGCTGGGAAGCTGTAGGGCCATAACATTTGAATTGTTTTTGTAAAGTTTTCTAGATCTCTTGCTTCGTAGCTGTGATGATTGCAGACTTTGATTTACAAAGCTCAGTATCTCTTAGGCTGGTGATATCTTGCCATCACTGTTGTCTGCTCAGAGCAAAGATTTAGAAGGAGTAGGACAACTTGCTTTTTTGGTTGTAGCTTTCACTCTCTACTAATAAAATACTCTCTCAGGCTTTTACCCAAATGTTTAGTGTGCTAAAGACAAGCAAGATGAACCCTTTTGGGGATAATATTCATCACATGATAATACTGACAATTTTTGCAGTGGCATATAGATCCATAAGCTGTATCACCTGATGTCACAATTTATTTGATTAGTCTATGCTTTGGATACAGATTTTGATAAAAGTGTATATTTATTGATTTTGGAGGGATAACCTTGTTTCCATACGTGGGTTTCTTGAAGAGAAGAGACACTTAGTGCATTTAGAAGTTTTTCAGGCATTTCACATTGGAACACAATAATCTTTCACATTTCAGTATTTGTTATGACAGGCCTGTTGGCTGGCTGAAAAGATCCTGAGAAAGACCATTAATAGTACTTTATGATAGAATTATTTTTCTAACATAGAGTTTGGCTAAGGACATTCACATGTGGAACTGACTGTATGTGTTGTGTTTCCACACTCAATAGGAAAGACTTGTGAAGGTTTCTAGGTACATCTGGAGACTTCTCATTTGGTTATGACACTGCTGGGTAGAAGGTTCCACTCCTGAAGATGTTAAATAGGAAAACTGCAACACTTGTTAGTGAACTGGTTTTATTGTGATCAGTGAAATATTTAACAACTGAAAGGTGAATATCTGCTTTACCAACTGAACTGAAAACGCACACGCACTAAGGGGGTATTTTAGTCTTTCCTGAATTACCTTCTATTTTTATGCCTTTGATGGCCCGTCCATCTTTCCCACACTTCCAAATATTTCATAAATGAATATTTTCTCTACAAGCATCTGATATTTCAAGAATCAGAGACTGGAACCAAACATCAGAAGCATGTCATTTGTGTTCCAGCCAGGAGCATTGAAACATCTTTCAAATTTGTCTCAGTATAACCTGGAATGGCATGGGCATGAAGATGATAAGTATCCAAAGTATCCCAACATTGGTTTAGACAGTGCAGATGTGTTTTTTATGATGTTTTGAGTTTATGATTATTCTCGTTTTATCTGGGCAGATTCACATGGATGCATGTGGCATGGTATTTGTGTCTGAGTTTTGTCTCTCAGTCACCTCTACAGAATAGTGCAAATGAGCTTCCTTATTGCAGACACTAACAGAAGATTAGGCAACTCAGCCGTTCATTTAGTTGTAGTCATGGTGTTGAACAAATCTGGATGAATGAGTAAAAACTGAAACTTGACCAGTGAGAATAAGCTGTATGAGAAAAAGACATGTTAGTGTAAGCACAGATCTGTTACATAGATTTTCCCATGCTGAAAGTATTTAGAGCTGCTTGTAAGCAGCCCAAAGTAGAGACAGTTTGCTAAAGATAATGGAAACATATGGATGATGGTCACGTATTATAACACCAAAAAATTTGGTTGGAAAACATTTTTACTATGACCTCTTCCACTTTCATTTAGTAGTTTTATTTGTATTATTAATTGTATTAATTGTTTAATATTAATTGTAAAACACTTTGTAATGAAATCTTCTACATTCCTGCAAAGTAACTTATGAAGACTTGTTAGCCATGCAGGAGACTTCTTCTTTTTTGCCAAAGAAGGGCACGAGTTTGCCTGTTATGTTTAAGAAGTTTAGTTTTTGTTCTCTTTTTTAAGTTTTATTTTCTGCTGTCCATTAATTGCAAAGATAATGAAGTGGAAATAAGCTAGCCTTTCCATTTCCCAGATCTAACATTGATGGATTCTCCTGTTTTATGAAATATTGTGGTGAAGTATAGTGACAATGAATGAAAAACACAGAATGCTTCTGCATGTCTGGGGTTTCTAATGTTAAAGTCATTGATTAACACGCTTGCAATTGATTCCATTTGCAATTACTTTCTTTCTCTAGCAACGCTCTATTGTAAGGGCAATAATGGCAAAGAACACTGTGGTTAATTGTGTGTGCTATGGCTTCTAAAATTGTGTACATGACTCATTTGGAGGTCTTACAAATGTACATGTACAACCCAAATAAATTAAAAATAAAGATCTCATTTTAATAATGATTTTTTGACACTTGGCATAGTCTTTTGTGTTGCATGGAAAAATGGACACACAGCTGTTAATTGACAAGGTAAGTAATAATCCTTTGATTGCAGTAGCTGAAGGCTGTCCTTTAATGGATTTTCCTTGTCACTTTTAATTCTTTTTAATCTATGTCTGCATTTCATTAGAACGGCTTTATCATTCTGATGGCCCTCCTGTCGTTATTCTGATTGAGTTAATGGCTTGTCTTCATACCATGAGCACCAGTATAAAATATAATAGTGTTATATTTATAGTCTTCAGGGACATTTTTAAGATGATTGCTTTGCCAATCAGCTTTTCTGGTTTTACATGGTACATTATTGTAAACGGAGTGCTGTATTTTGCTTTCTCTTGCCTGGTAGGTACTCCAAGCAAAGCTTCTGTCTTAATCTTCCATGACTTAATCTACCTAGAAAATTCAACAGCCAGTTGGTGAGGGAGCTAGGAAAGGTCTGTTATCATTTTCTGTGCTGCTCTTCTGCTGTGATTTTGACTTTCTGTTTAAAAGCTACATGCCTGCACTACAGTTTTCCTAACAGATGATACAGGTACTTGAATATTATTCAAAAACTTATTTGAGGTCTCCTAACACAGCTATTAAAGTGGATTTGTTACTATCCTGTGTTCTCAACTAAAGTTGTGCAACTGAAGGACGTGTGAGATTTAGGCCTTTATGCCTCATTACTTGTCTTTGGAAAACCTAGTATTTAAGGAACTGTATTTTTTCCATATGTTATTGAGGAGTTTGATAAATCACTAATAATTTTGAAGATAATACCATTCAATAAAAAGCCTTGTTAAATAATTGCAGAGCATGTGTCAGGCAGCTCATGGTTACTGCATCAATTATATTCTGTAAAAATTATGCCAGTTGCACATAGAGTAATGCTTGGATGGAGAAGAACATTTGTCTTTTTAGGTTAAGAGAAGCAATAGACTAGACAATGTATGATTRCAGAGAATCAGTTAATATAGTACTGGTGATTATATCTCTGATGCAAGTCCAGCTGTGACACTGAATGGTGTTGCTTGATGTTGAGCTATATAATACTTTACTGCAGAACAGATGTCAGAATTATGACAGACAACATTTTATGATGTGTTGTCTCAAAGTTTGCTGGAGCGTGACTTATTATGTTTTTATAACAATGAGTTAATTTTGCGTAGGAGCCAGGAAATGAGGAAAACTTGTGCAAACTAACTATCTAAATTAATATGTTTTTATTTTTAAAATGATTTTAGTGTAACATTTTTATTCTTCCCTTTTCTTTAGAGCTTTGCTAAAATGATATGCAGTTTTCAAAGAACTTGGGTCGATGCATTTATTATCTACAAACTACTGATGAAGCAGAAGTACACTATTTATGTATTAAAGGATCCATACATAAGGTTTTTAAGACTGTAAATACAATTGAAGAGGATTTTTTAAACTATCTGCTATAAAGAAGAAAAAAACTACTATATATGGGGTAGGGCTTGCTTAAGTCTGTGTTGGTAGTGTTAAATAGTATTTTCTTGAAGAGAAATGTTATTAGCGTGTGTTACTTAAATTATCTGTTACAATGTTAAGTAGTGCAGAAGTGAAATGCTGTGTCTGTCTGTCTGTATATATTCATACATACATGTCCCTTTACTTATTCTCACCATTCTTACAATTAACTGTTTAATCATGGAACACAAAAATTTAAAAATATTTATTTCATTTCTGTCAATCAAACTTTTCTGAGAGATACATTTTTACATTATTCAGAGACCGTTTTTACATTATTCAGAGACATTGAGCAGGTAACAGATACCTGACTGTGACCTTTATCCATTTGAGCTTCACTGTATTAAATTGCAGGTGTTAAAGCTTGTTGAATCATCTGTTGCTGCTGCAAAAATAAAATGGTATTTTCTTGAAGTTTCAGATGCAACTGTATTTAAATGTTCTGATTATAAACAGAGACTCCAAAACAATAATCCCTAACTATGATTTTCTCTTTGAAACAACCAGAGAAGGGGTATCTTTTGGGCCGTTTAGTTTTATGCAATTGTTTAGTTTATTATTATTATTATCATTAATGTTCCTGTAGTGCCCAGGAGTTCCAACTGAGAAGCAACTTCATATTAGTCCTCCCATACCAGTCACTGCATAAGAATGATCCAGTATGAAATCATTACAGTATAGACACAACTTGTTTTCCAAATTCTGTCCTCACACAAATCATTGTGTCCAAGTATAAGATATGCAGAGATTTTTTCAGAGTAGCAACCTGTGCACTTTTTAAAAACATTTCAAATATGGGTCTTCTTAAAACACTAACATTTGTTTTTCTCAAATGGCAACTGCCATATTTAGATAGTCTGGCTGTGAGTGCTCAGGCTCTTGTCATCTGCTTTCCCTTTTTGGGTAGCTAACAGCAAAATGGTTCATGTCAGAATCAGTGTATTGCACAGAAATACATATGATGGCACTCTGAGGAATGGAAAGATTTTACTGGTTGACAGGCATACCTATTCTCTTGTATTTTTTAATGATTTTTAATATTGTACCGACTGTCTACACTGTTTTTTACACCAATTTCCAATACAAGTCCAGTATTTCCAATATTAGTCATTAGTTATTTGAATTACTGACCGAGTTTGATGGGAGCAGCATCTCATATTTTCTGTCCTTCTTTGGTTCAGGATAATTGTCTTTATAGCTTGCTTAAAGATTGGTGCATAGATATGTATTGATTTATATTTCTTTCCTTCCTGTATATAGTACTAAGGATTTGCATTTGTGGATGTTGCCAAAGAAACTTAGCAAATTCATTATGATATTTTTCTCTGTTGAGTTAAAGGACAGTCAAGGGCAGATTGTTTTTTCATGTGGGACCTATTAAAATACAGTGGTCACAGAACTGTAAATGTTTACCAGTAACCTACAAGGAAATAAAATGGCTCCTAGAAATGTTTTAGTATAGATTTACTCCACTGGGCTGAATTAGCAGAGAAAAATTCTTAAGTTTAGAAGTGTTTTATGAAGGATCCTTTCACTCTCAAGAGGTTTGCTGGCAATCCTTATTCTGTATCACTAAATGAAAGCTAGTTGACAGAAGGAGATGAGTGGCAAAATACACGAAGCATGGGAAAGACAGAATGGACATTGAGAAGTTACTGGGCAGAGAAAGGAAGGGCAAAAATTGACCAAAAACAAGGAGGGAGGGGGGGAAAAAGGAGATGAGTAAAAGAAAATACTTAAAAGAAATAATGAGAGAGAAGATGTGCAAGTTGAAAACATTAGGATTTTTTACTTCAGCTTAGACCAATAATATTTAATGCCCTAAATCTCTAGATATCCTAGCAATAGCTGGGCTTATCTTTTTCATCTCCCTTCTGCTTCAGCACTGCACTATGGGTTATAATTAAAGCTGGTCTAAGATAGCAACAAAATTGAATAAATTATTCATTGAAAACTGGCAACATTTTCTAAATAATGTATTCAATGAATAGTATTCAACTAGAAATAGCTACAATATACACAATATTCTGTGCATATTCATAATTGGTCCTTGGACCATATTTTATTATAAATAGTAGATCAATTTATTTCCAGTTTAGTGAAGTCAAGCAGGCAATACTGCTTTTCTTTCTAGCCTCAGAAGACGGGATATTTGAGTGCGTATCTCCGTTACAATTTTAAAGTTTATTTTGGTATAGTATTCTAACATGTAAGAATGAATTAATCACTCTAGTGGTGGCATAGTCACCAGTGATAATGATATAATTATGCTCAGGAAAATAAAAGATGGTTCCAACCAGATAAATGTATATTTAGTGCTTCAGGAAAGCTAATTTCCCAAACCCACAGAAAATTAAGAGAGAATTCTGACTAACAGTAAAAATATAGACAGAAAATTGTACATGAAAAGTGAGGATTCTGTGAGAAAGGATTTATTGAATAGCCAGACAGCCACATTGCATTACTGAAGAGAACATCTTTTCCAAAAGGCCCATTGCAGTTCAGTGGCAATAAAAAGCAGAGCAATCAGCAACGAAAAGCAATGCATAACTAGTGGAGGCAAGAATAAATGGTAATTAGTCAATCAACATGGGAGTATGAAATATAGAATGTTGAAAAGGAAGCTAAAATATCCAGGGGAAGATGTGGTTGGTAGATCTAAGGGCCATGAACTTCAAAAATGCATTATGAATGAAAGAAATTTCATCAGCATTATACATCCAAAAGTATCACAGACCACATTTTAAATAAATTTGAAATTAGGTGATATGTAATGATGAAGAGAAGTCAGATATAATCAACAATTAGTTATAAAATACAGATATGATGAGCACAAAGATAACAGAGGTGAAATGAGAAAGTGCTGTCTGTCCCTTTACCTACTGCTAAACTAAACGTTAATCTATAATCTACCAAAAAATACATGAATTTTTTTAAGCCAGCAGGCCTGGTTACCTTACTCCTAATAGTCTTTGAGCTTAGCTGGACCTATGAAATATTTAAATAAATCGTGGATGATGAGGAATATTCCAGACAGCTGCATTCAACAAGGCTAGTGGGGTGTTCCCTGGAACTGTAATCCTACTTCTGTTCTAGGCAAAATAATGTAAAAAAACACTATGGGAAGAGCAGTATCAAAACATGCCAATGCCTAAAACATTTGTCTGCACAGATGTTCTTGTCTTGCTCCTTGGGCTCCTTCCAAGGCGAATGCTACCTCCTCCTGCTTATCCTGCCACTACAGACAGTTGCCAGTGCAGAGGGAGGAGGAGTGGTGGGTCATGCTTCTCTCTTGCTGCCCTCATCAACAGGATGCTGGTGGTGGAAACAGAGCTGGCTTCCCTTGCTACAGCTCTGGTTACAGAATGCAATGTTTAATATAGTGGCTTGGCTAATTAAATTTTTATCAAGATTATTTAGTAGGAAGCATGTCTTGCGAAGCAATCTCATCCTTTGGTGAAGAACATTTGGTTGATAAAGGCAAGTTTTTTATGCAAAGAAAAGAAATTTTATCTACTCTTTGTTGTTAGTCGCCTGTTTTTTAATTGCATTTGGTTTTTCAGTTTCATTACATTGAAGCTCATGTTGAGCTATTTGTCAGCTCTGACCCCTGTAATGTAATGTAGCTGAAATACATTATCACATGTGGCTATGTTTCATGTGAGATTCTAATAAATCAGCATTGTGCAAAACCCCCCAAAATGAACATTAGATGGGTTTAGAACTGGCACTTTTCCTAAGAACTTGGACCATTATAATAAGATTGTTTAGTTCTACAAGAAATACAAAATATTAAAATATTTTTAAACCACTGTCAAAATAATCTCATTAAAAAGTAGGAGGGTGAAGAAGTATTATTGACAGGGTACTGAATTTTATTGTTACTTGGGATAAGTTGAATAACTTGTTTATGGCTTTGTCACATGCAAACAATAACTATTCTCTACAGAAGTCATCACCACCCCACTAGTTAGGGTTTTCTAAAATAAAATGAGTTACAGATAAGAAGGGAAAGCAGTTTTGGGGAAAGCGTGTTTGGTCTCCTTTAAACTGCTCCTGTTAAAGCATCTGGAATAAGCAAAATTATTAAAAAGTTTCTTGTCCAACCACAATCACTGTCATCTGTATTCGTTAAAGTACATTGTCCTCCTCTGATAGCAGAGAGAAGCAGTCAATACACTGCTTTTTAGTGGCCTCCAGCATACCAATCTCATATGGTTAATAGTTAAGACAGATGCATTGCAGAAGAATTTTACATCCTTCTGTTAGCAAGCAAATACTTGCTAAAATACGTATTTGAAATCTAGAGGAAAAAATAATATTGTCAATTAGTTTAAAATACAAACAAACAAATCATTATATAAAACCAGGAGTTAAAAAATCTAAAATGTTAGTGTATGCAAATACATAGCTAAGAACCCAAACAAACTTAACTTTATATTGTTGATAAAGGCATCCATATTATAAACAGTCTATGCTTATAAGTGATATAAACTCTCTATATTTCAATAGTACATACACCTAGCTAACTACATTTGTTCCTTTCTTGTAAATTCTTTTCTTTGAAGTTTAATTGTCTTGTGTATATAATAATATCTCATTGAATGTATAAAAAGGTCGGATAATAATTAAGTCTACCTAATACATCTGCTTAATCCCACAGCTGTGTTGGGCAAAGAAACAAACCCCAAGATGCCTTGAAGTGGCAATTAAGCCAGTCTGTACATGATATGTAAGATAGAAACAGAAATATTTTTATGAGTTTGAGAAGTTTTAGATTTGATGAATTTCATATTTTTCTAATTTAGGAGTATGAAGGCTGCTAAACTAGCATCACAGAACACAGAACCACTGGATAATTCAGGTGGGAAGGGACCTCAGGAGGTCTCTGGTCCAACCTTCTGCTCAAGGAGGGTCAGGCTTGAGATCAGACTGGGTCGCTCAGGGCTTTATCCTGTCGGATCTTGAAAATCTCAAAGGACAGAGACTGCAGAACCTCTCTGGGCAACCTGTGCCACTGCCTGACTGTCCTCATGGGGAACAACTTTTTCATGATATCCAGCTGAAATCAGCTTATGCCTGTTGTCTCATCCTCCCACCATGTACCACTGTAAAGAGCCTGGCTCCATCTTCTCAGTAACCCCCTTGCAGGTACCAGGAGGCTGCTGTTAGGTCCTCCCAAAGCTGTCTCATCTCCAGGCTGAGCAAGGCTCAGTCCATCTGCTTCTCCCCACAGGGCAAGTACTCCAACCCCTGGCCATCCTGGTGGCCCTCATCTGACAAATAAATCTCTTGTAAGAAGTTAGTGCAGAGCTCTTGTATAGCCCAGGTAGTGCAGCTGAAGGTTCCTCATGCCACCACGTTAAGGTGCTTTAGCTTTATCACAGAAGGACATCTCCAGGACTTTAGCAGCTCTTCCTTTCCTCCAATTCAGGCAGTCCCTAACCAGTGGGGGGTGGTTCAACCTGTGACCCCATCTTTCATGGTGAAAAGCAGAGATTCAAACCCTGGAGAATCAAATCAGAAAGAAAAGTTGGACCAGTTGCTGCGATGACTGGAAAAGAACTGAAGAAATTTTCAGTTCACATTTTGAGCTAAAAAAAATCATTGTGGGGGTCTTATGAATTGCACAGAGACACCAAAATGTGATGGTAACAGCTGTGTATTACATGGCAGACTTTTATAAGTACAATGTATAAATAATGTTTGGTTGCTTAGTGCACTCTGTCCACTAATCCATCTTTGTATATGACTTTGCAAAGAGTGTTAGTAACACACATTTAATACAGATATTTTTATGCTAAAAAACCCCTAGGTAAGCAGTGTTTACCCTTTTCCTATTGTTTGCATCTCTCTTTGTATTTGGATATATAAGTAGGTATTTATCATTTTGGTATATAGTCAAATAATCATTAAGGACTATATCTTTTTAAATAATTACAGTAATACTACATTATTGGGTACTATTAATTGATTTCCATTCTCCAACATGCAAATTAGTAAGTTTAATTTTGACAGGCACTGTATTATTCTATAGTTATCGATTCTACTATTATCATTGACTAAGGATATACTATTAGTGAGAACCGCGACAGAAAATCACAGACTCCATTAAATCCTTTGAATCCATTTTATATATTTCTTTTCTTGCCCTGTATGCTTTGATCCTTCACTAATGTATTTTGTCTCTCCTCATATAATTCTCAGGGATATAATTTTTTTTTCTTTTTTCCACGTGCACTATATCATGTAGGTTTATTTCTCACACTAGTTTGCAACACCAGTTTTAAAGTTAGTGTAGGATCCACTCAAAACTTTTATTCTTGATGAAAAAACAAACCCTTGCTATATGTGTTAAACCTGAGCTTTAACCTTATACCAAAATGATAATCAGATAAGATCATGGCTTGTAGGCTAACAATACAATCAGTTTCTTAGCTATGTAGGTGAGACCAGAGAAGCCTTTTCACTTCAACTCAGAACAGTGTGCGCTTGAATTCAGCTGCAGAGTGGTGGGCAATATAGGAATGAGGGATACACACATAGAGTCACTTGGCACCATAGTACAGGTAATCATTCTCTCTGATGTTAAACAAGAGGGTTAATGAACACACTCCAAATGGCTATACTATAAGTGTGAAATGAAGCCAAAGAGGATTCCAAACAGAGAATGTCATTTTTTTCTCTTTCAGGAATGCTTTATACTGTGTTCTTAGCTAGTGTTTTGACTCTTTCTGCTTTGTGCAGGTATGTATCTGCAATTGCAATTTTGTATGTGTCTTAGGTTTTGTGAGCTACAGGGAAAGGAGGTTTTGCATAATGCTTATATGGTCTATGTCAAAAAGTTTAATTTAGAGTGTCTGCCTGTAGTGATCTTAGTCTGTGACTACATAGTTGCAAGCGATGTGTTGCTTTAATTCTCCCTTAGTTACAGGAAGGATTGTATTAATTAATGGAAAGCTCTCTTTTCCAAAGAATCTTCTTAATTTCTGGTTAACTGATTATCATTTTGTCATAATTTCTCAATTTAGAAGCCTACATAGGAAAAGTCCATGAAATCTATTATTTTTCTATAGAATAATTGAGGGAAGCTAGTTATAATTATCATATGTTTGTTACATGCTATCTTTGAAAAGTATGCTTTGCCTGGAACAAATTTATTTTCATTCAGTTATCCTTGAAAAAGTTCCCTTCGCCCTTATGAATGTAAGATAAAGTTCTTTCATCTGCCACAGAATTCAAATTTTTAAAGGCTTTTCAATTTAACCTTGCCATTTGCCTCTGTAGTTTTAATCCCAGACATGCCAAAAGTAGTCATTGCAAAACAAATATGCAAGAATAATAAGTTGGACTGAACTTTAGCTAGCTGCATTTGGGAACACATTTGTGACTAGAGGAAGCCCTAAAAATTAATTGTATTTCTCAAATTCTCCTGATTAGCAACAAGTTTCTGGCAGTCAGTTTGCCTTCTTCACAAAACTTATTTAAGCTTTCCTGGGCGGGGACACACTCTTCATCTATGTTTATGCCAGATTTTGATTAGGACTCTTGGGTACTGCTGTAATATAAATAATTAATAATTATAATTATGTTAATAGCAGAAGGTTTGAATGCAGAGGGAAGGGAGCGCTGGTGTCCAACTTACTGTTGATCTGATCAGCAATCATGCTTGCTGGAAACAGTGATACAGTGATAACTAAAATCAATGTCATTCTTTTGGCTAAACAATTTGTGCTTTTTCATTATTCCTGCCCAGATCTGGAAACATCTCAAAATACCCATTTCTTCTGCAGCTGCAATTTTTTTGGTATGGCAGCTTCATGCAGAATGGCAGCAATGGGGGTACGATGTCATAAAAAACTATCACGACAAATTGTCAAAAAATGTCTGTTTTTATTTAATATTTGACTTGCTCTTCAATGTGTCATTTAATACTTAGAACCAAAATGTTTGCTCATCTAACTTGATTTGGCAATTGCATATAGTACGGTTCATGTAAGGAAACAGAAAGTTAGAGAATGTTGCCAGTTTGGTAAACACTTTTTATGAGAAATTTTAAAACCTTAATGAAATAAGAATGTCAGTAATACAAAATACTGCTAAAACTAACCACAGAAGTGGAACACTGGGCTATGGTAATAGACAGGCTATATGTGGTAATAAATAAGAGAATCAATATAGATTTTTTTTCCTGTAGAGAATTCCTGCAGAGAAAAAATATCTGCAGTTATTGACATGGATTAAATATTTATTATAAACCGTGTCTTGGAATCAGTCCCTTTTTGAATTTTCCTAAAAGCACTGGCTACAGTGAGCTGTTGCAAATTGTTTCGGTGAGTTTTAGTAGGTTTCAGAGAGGCTATTCATCCTGCTAGAGAATTTATTGGTTTGCTAACATATTGGAGCTGTTTTTGGCCAAGCTGGTCTTTAATTTCTAAGCTTTCATGCACCTTGTTCTTAAATATGCAAATATTGATTTGATTTTTGAATGAAAAATAAGCATTTACAAGTAATTGGTGCAGAATGCCCTGGTGACAAGCTTCTTCCAGCTCATTACTTGTGGAAGGAAAAATTGCTGGTATGGGAGAGACTGCAGTTGAGCTTGCCCGTGCACTTGCCTTCCACTTACTCCAGAATGCTAAGGGATGATCAGTCAGTTATGAAGAACTTTAAGAAAACTAAACAATAAGCTATAAAGCTCTCTAATTATTAATAATCTGCTTCCTAATATGCAGACTGTTTTAAGGAATATCTTCGTTATACAACTGCAGTTTAGTAGTATGTATCAATTTTTTGTTTACCATTTAC
The DNA here is from genome assembly GCF_003343035.1 of Apteryx rowi. NCBI lineage: Eukaryota > Metazoa > Chordata > Aves > Apterygiformes > Apterygidae > Apteryx > Apteryx rowi. Next base: position 803,082 of record NW_020450396.1, on the reverse strand, counting down.
TTGAAGAACTTCCAAATTATGACTCATTCTTTCTGACTAGTTTTGCAATAAATTAATTCATAGGAAAGTTCTAGTGCAGGGTCGCACAAATACCCTGCTTGATATCCATCTCCAAAGCCCTACTATCCCAAATGGTTTGTTCTTCCTTGCTTAGCACCACAACCCATTAACTCATCTGTGAGGACACTGGCAATATACCAGAATAAATGGGGACATTCAGTGTGCTTTGTATCAGTCGCTATGTACAAAGAAAGACCATTAAGTTAACAAATGATATGCTTAAACTTGTTATCACTGAGCAAAGAAGTATTAAATTACCATCTATTATGAGCATTTTTACAGTTCTGATATTCAGCATTTATGGACACTAGAATGTGAGCAGAAATGTTGAGGTGACCTAATTTTTATAACGTAACCATCCAGAAAGATAAGTAGAAAAGTGGGAGGAAAAGAATCTACACAGTTGTTTTCACATAGATATAACCCCTTGCAGAGAGAGGAACAAGATTAAATACCTGTTAGACTATGGAACTGGTTGCAAGAGTATTAGGGATATGAAGGTTTATTGAGCTTTAGGGATAAGATATAATTAAAAGACTCTGCTTTAAAAGGATTAAAAAATAAAATAAACTGGCTGAAAAAGCAGGTTTAATAACCATCTATAAAGCCCAGCCATGGAGAGGTAAATAAAAAGTCATAATCTCCCTATAGGCTGTGGTAAACAAAAAGTCATGATCTCCCCACAGGCTACCCTCACAATATGACATTCGAGATCAGTACTGAAATACTGACACAGAATCTCATATGTCTTTACTGAAAAGACTAAACAAGGCAAACGATAATCCCAGAAATGGGAAATCTCATTTAACTTTAGTCATCTAAAAGTCAGGTGCTTGATTTTTTTCTTCCCAGGCTCTCTGCATAAAGGCCATTTCATCTCACCTATTTTAGGACCTGTGTCTTACAAGAATTATTGTTCAGATGAGTCTTATTTCTGCACTGACTATAAAGGAAGTCTAAAGTGACCAGCGCTGTCTAAGACCACATCTAATTTTTAGATGGTTGAATTAGGGTAAGTGAATCTAACTATGTAAGATCAATCAGAATTCACTGAAAGTAAAGCAATATCTAGAATGAATTTTCATCGTGGATGTAGCCACTGAAGGCTAAAATTACAGTATTTAGCAGTTTCCATTCAGACATGCAAGCATGCATAGTTATACCTTTGTAGGGATACGTATTACACTATGATAGAAAAACGTCTGCAGTGGTGCAGAAGCTGAACATCCTGGGCTAGAGTAGTAAATGGCCATAACACTTGAGCTTTGGAAAATATGTTTGTCTGTGTGTGTCTGTATGCTTATATAGGTAAATTTTCTCAGATGGGCACCCTTCTCTGTCATGTATTGTGCAATGTCACAGATTCAGGAAAGTATGTAAGCATGTTGCTGAGTCCTTGTCACCTCAGGATACTTCTCTTGACAGAGAAGCCGGGACACTGCAGGGGAAGAGGAGGGCACCCTGTGTGGGGTTCAGCATTGAAGCCCTGGGAAATTATGAGATTATCTTCACTGTTTGTATTACAGTACCATCTGGGAGTGCTAGGCTTGGAGCTCGAACCGTCTGTGGCAAGTACAGTGCAAACAGCCAGAAGGTACCTGCCCTGGATTTGTTATAATTTAAATTAAAATACAAAGGACAGCAGATGAATATAAACAGAAAAGAGGAAAACAAGGGAACAGTGAGATAATACAGCATCAGTAGCCAAACCACTGTCCAGTTTTCGGTCTCAGCAAAAGAGAGGCTTACCAAGCAATGTGAAGAAGAGAAACCTGGTAATTTGGTTGATATTTATAGGTAACTCTCTGCAACATGAGAGGGATTCTGAAATAAAGTGTGAAAGGATTTGATTATCCAAGCAATGAGATACACATTGATGAGTGGAGATCGTGGGCTTCTAGCAAGCCAGAATGAGATCTCTTGAGAGATGATAGATAACATGAATATAGGCTGTGATGGTCTTTGAAAGTAATAATAAATATCCCATGAAAACCATTCAACTGAAGAGAAACACAGTTAACACTTAACTACTTTAGCCAGCTAACCCAACCAAATATAAATCAGACTTGTACCAAATATTTCTTGCCACATGATTGTAATTAGTTCTTGTCTTTCAATCAGGAAAAGAAGTAATCCTGAGGTAATTCCAGAAGAGGTATTATCTTTTCATAATTGTTAATATGCAACCATAGCAGATTTTAAAAAAAACGAAACCTTTAAAACAATTCTGTTTGTTCATGACTAATACAATCACCAGATACCACTCTCTGAAACCCCTCTTTTGCAGAAATAGCTATAGAATTGAAAGATAATTTGCTGCACCCACTCCAATTAAAAAACAGGAGTGAGAACATTAAAATTATTCCATACTTCCTGAATATCTATTCTGGCCTTCGCTTTTTTTAGAGAGTCTGACAGGCTGAGAATCCATTTAATGACCCTGAATTCGAAGGATTCAGTTGCTCCGTCACTGCTAGATTGTGTGCCATTTAATCAGTTATATCCTGAAGAACATCCTGCAACACAAGTGACACAAGGTAATTTAAAGCTGTCAGATAAGGGGACCTGAGGCATTAAAAGTCTGGGGCTGAATTTTCAAAACATGCCTCTCCTATGTGCTTGGGCAATTTTGATACACACAGTTATGCACATACAAAAAAGAGAATGCACTACAGACCCTTTAGAAAACTATAACTTGAAGTACTGCTCCTGGAGGTGAGTTTCTCGTCATAGCTCAGTAAATAAAGCAGGAAATTAACATAAAATAGTAATATCAGATGGTTTATAAACAATTACCTGCTGTGTTGTCGACAGCTTTAGTACAGTCAAGATAGGCTTTTCTTCTTTAATCAAATCATAAACAAAAATGGTTTCCATTGTCTTTCTCCCTTGTATTTTCCTCTCTTTCTTTAACCTTCATTAATGGGCCCAGAAGAGAAATAGCCAGGGTACCAGATTAGACTTCTTTAAAATTTTAAGACAGAGTGAAATTGGTTTATATGTTTGTTCAAAATCCTCATTGGTTGTTAAAACTGAAAACAAACATAAATAAAGAAGCAGTGGCTTTAATAGCAATGTCCATTTTGCAGATTGTCATTCTCTTAATCTGATCTTCCCCAGCAATTTTAAGGGTACTATGTGCTGCTTAAAATCTGTAAAGTATGATGAAATGTTTTTTAATTAACAGGAGTTTGATTAATAAAACTGAAATGTCAAGTTCTTTAAGACTAATGCGTGACTTACCTTTCACTGGCATTATCAACAGCAGTTCAAATAGTGAAAGTGCTGGAATTTGCTTTAGCTACTATTTGTCCTTATTTTAAATTGAAAAGTAAATTAAATTAATATTGTGCTGGGTAGTGTAGTTATCTTTCTCAGCTGAGCAAGGAAGGAAGGTGGAATAAGGAATTTAACACAGGTAATGAAAACATGCTTAGCTCTGGTGTGAATATAGTGTGTAACTTCCCCTAGTTTTGCCCTCTCTGAATTTCTGGGAAGAAGCAGTAGGGGTCTGTATGCTTGCTGTTGGGCAGGGAGCAGAATGAAATGCACCATTTCAAGACCTGCTTGGGGTATGTTCACACAACAGCAAAACAGCAGGCAATTGAATTAGGCATCTTAAGGAGTTACTGCCTGTCAACAGAGATGCAGCAATGGACATCTTCCAGCCTACCCACACAGTCACGTAAAAATGAGTTAAGTTTCAGCACAGTACGAGTACTTAAATTTCCTCAAAGTCACGAGAAAGGGGGGAAGAACTGTATCTCTGAAAGTGGCGAGATGCACTCGCAATTTACGCCCGTGATCTCAGTCTTGAGGATTCTCGCCGTTGTGGTTTACAAGTATCAAATGACGCAGCGCTATTTAACAACAGATGGTGGGGAAACTGCTATGTATAAATGTTATATTCTAGACTGGATTAAATGGCAGCATCTCAAGAAAAGGACACTGCACTTAGCAGCATGTTCAGTCTCTGCCTCCTTAGGAGCTTCACAGAGACTGTGGAGTCCTGGAGAGCCACAGAGGGACCCTCCTCAGCGCCCCGTCATCACTGGGTCCCTCTTCAGCGCCCCAATGTCACTGGGCTTCCACAGCAATGGGGGGCCCGGGGCTATGCTGTGATGAGACTTTCTTCTGTGGCTACTGTGGAGATAAAAAGAGGACACTCGTGATGGCTTGCAACATCAACTGATTATTTACTTGTTCTTTTACCTCATAGTTAAAAGTCTGGCATTAAATTTCCAGAAATAAAAGAAAATTATGTAATATGGGCTAAATAAGGGAAGAATACACGAGACTAAAATCTCATGTGTTTTACTTCACAAAAAATATTGACCTACACAGGCAGAGAATGCTGGCATAACCAATTCGACAATACAGTCATATAGCTCATTGTCTTCAGCTGCCATTCATTATCAGCTAATGATCTGGCACCGCTGTCTTCACACACAGTTGTGAGTGTTCATCTAGTTATGGATAAACACACTGGCAAAACTATGCAATTATGCAGATTCTTTGTCATATGTGTTATAAAAAATTTCTGGGTGGGGTATTGTTAGGACTGCATAAAGAATGGTTTCTATGGCAGCATTTTCTCCCTGCTGGTAGATACTCGGACAAGATTTGACTTCGAAGTAATCTCAGGTATGAGAATTACTGGAGCTATTTCATTCTCCGTATTGGATACGGCAGAGGCAGCTGAACAGGGAAGTATTCAACAGGTGAAAGCAAAGGAATCTGAACAGCCAATGTGGCTTTAATCTGTCATTTCTGTATTGTCACTAGGTCTGCAACTTCAGCCATTTCAGGCCACAGCTCTGCATCTTGTTCTTTTGCTTGGCTGAAAAGCAGGCCTTTCACTACTGCTGTTTTAACATACATTGTACTGACAGTGTTGCAGCATTACACAATGCTGTCCTGTGTTTTAGCATATGGGAACTTCCAGTATGCCCTTTTAATTATATCACTGTGTGCAAGGTGTACCTAGGTGCCTCTGAAGCAGACTGTGGAGTGGCATTTATCTACGAGCAGCTTCCCTAGTATTGGCTGAAGCCTGAGATTTCTTAAATCTCCACGAGCTTCTGACAAACTAATTATATTGCATATGTGTCTAAAAGCAGTGGAGCATTACAGTAAGACTTGGCACTTTCTTAGACCCTGGAGAAGATCACTGAAGTTGGGCTCACTTTCTGCAGCTCACAAGCTGTAGGAAACATGGATGAGTTAGAAGCACAATAGGAGCACACAGAGTGTGCGTGTGGCCAGCCTTAGGCACTGTGTGTGTGTGTGTGCCCAGCCTTACACTGTGTGTGTGTGTGTGCCCACCCTCAGAGACACATTCACAGCTGCTTCTGGTAGTACGCCAGCAAGATTTGCATGGAGCACAGGTGTTTAGGTTGCCTTTCTGCTTTGGAAATGATTTTCTTCATGCTCTTGTGCTTGGTCATTCTTCTAGTTCAGACTTATGCCTCGTGTCAGTTTGGTGAGTACTGTGGAACAGACAGGATAAAATATGATTTGCCATTGTATTTCTCTGAAGGCAAATGTTGCAGTCCAGAAAAAAAAGACATAGGAAATGCTGGAAGTGTTGCAACTTTGTTAGCTCAAAACCAGATAATCTTGACTGTCAGGAGACAAGTACTTCAATGCCTTCTTATGTGCTCTGATTTAACTATTTTCAGTATTTTCTAAAGTCATAGAGGAATAAATAATAGCAATCACTACACACAATAATGAATTGTACAGTAAAGCCAGCAGAGAAATGGGTGGGTGTACAACATGGATAGTTCTATTTTGAACAATATAACAGCACAGAGAAGCATTCAGTTTATTGATACCATCTCTTCATTAGTTCTGATCTCATTCATCTTCTTTCTCAGCTTCATAGGCAGTGAAACAGCTAAAGACACACTGTGGGAAGTGTTCTTAGCTACTCTGAGACCGAATCTCATGCAACAGAAAAGCTGTTGTCAGTCATATAATATATTTTATGAAGTAGGAGCATTTTTAATCTCAGTCTTTGGATCATGCTGATTTTTGTGTAATTGTGCAATAGGAAATACTGTCCTAAAAATCTGATAAGAGCATTTCACCAGCAACACCAGCAGGTCTTTCCCAAGTCTTTCCCTCCCTCTAACCGCCTCTCAGTGGAGTCACTCCAGAGATACAAGGGAGATAGGGAAAACACTATGTGCAGCACAGCTGAATTCACATTTTGTTTTTCACACACATTTTTACTGTTAAAATCTACATTACAGTTTGTGATTTGTGCACGAGAGTGGAGCAAGTTCTTCACAGAACTCTCCCAAAGAGCACACCAATTTTGCAGTGTGCATATGAAAATGTGCTTGCACTTACACAAAGTTAGTTGAGTTAGACCCCAGAGAGCAGGGAAGTATTAAGAAAGTGTAAAATTTAGGATATTACGGTAAAAAAAAGTGCTCTAGAGAAAACTCCGAAGAAGAACTGCACCGGTCACAATGTAGTATTACTGTCTTGGCATTGTCCTGAGGGATAAAAAGCATCTCATGGAAGAGATGGAAAAAGCTCTGCTTGAAAGTGCCAGGACCACAAAGGATTAAATTAAAAAGCATGGAAACATTCAAAAGTTTAATGAAATGACTGAGTCAGTAACAGTCCATTTCTTTGGTCCTTCTGGCACGTTTCATTCAGTTCCTTTTTAAAATTAGATTATTTGTATTCTTTCCAGATTCAGTAATTCTCTAGCTATTTTATTATTGAATTACATTATGTTTCCTAACTGCCCCTTTTTTCTCTAGAATGTGGCATTTACCCGTCTTTTTTTTTCCCCAATAGATCTTTTTACATTGAAATTTTGTTCTTGGTATTCATTTGTGGTGTTTTGCTTAATTTTTCTAACATTCAATGACTGTGTATATGTAGTATTTCTAGAGCTACTAGAAATGAGTCTTAGACTCAGTAAATTAGCACAGATAATGAATAATTGTAAAAGGTAAGATAGAACTGTATTTGCCATAGACCACAGAATGGTCCTTTCAGACTAAAGGTTTGTCAGGACATAATGCCTTTTTGGGAACGGATTTTGCAAATGCTGAAGCCAATGTCACCTCACAAGATACAGACCTGAATTCATAACATATGCCTATATTGAAGTGGCAGGGTGAAGGCATCTTCAGCTTCTCTGACTTTTTGGCTACATGGAGCAGAATACTTGCTTTTGGTAGAGGTCCTAGAAAAGAGAGGTTACTTGTATTCAAATCACAGTTTATAAGGTTAGGAGGCACTAGAGAAAACATGTCTAGTATTGATCTCTACAGTACTGGAGGGAACACTATTATCTTAAGGTAATACATTTTCAAAAGTAGAGTACTCTTTTTGTATTGTCTGTTGGTCTGTACCCAAAAAGAAAAACTCTTTTGGAATTCCTTTGAACAAAAGTATGTGAAGACTGAATGAAAACAGACTAACCCCCCCCCCTTTTTTTTAATTATGAAAAGAAATTTGATGACTCCCTTTTCAGCAGTCTCACAGCCAAGCTGACTAGGGCTTGAATGGCCTGTCAAGACTTCTTCTTAAGCAGTAATGCATATGAAATTGATTTTTATCCAGGCTATCCTAGTAACTGAAAATTGCCTACCTAAAGCACAATCACCATTTTTGTTTCTGCAATGCTTGCAATTATTCCTAGAGAAGAATTGCAGGTACAATATGTGTGTACAGCACACATTGAACTCAGTCAACCCAAACGGTCCAACAGTCCTTTATGAAATATCAACAAAACCTGTAATTTGTTAAAAGTCCATTCTCTTCTCTTAACTGAAATATCCTGTGGCTAGAAGGTAGCCACACAAACAAATTTACCCTTACAAACCAAAAAATTCTGAGAGTCTCCTTCTAACACTTTACTGTGACAGCACATTAGAAACCCCTACTCCCTCTGTATTAACAGGATTATTCTACTTTATGGTGGAACAATAACTTGCAGAAGCAGGTTTGCACATTATTTAAACACATTTGGGGTCACTCTGATCACTCTCCTTTTATCTAATATAAAAGGGAATTTCATGTGGTGGACCAGCTGTGGAATAAGCACCGTCCCTCACTCATTGCTCAGTTGACAGTTCATCATCCCTGAGGAGCAGGGTTGTCAAGGGACATCCCAGCTGTGAAGATACATTTGGTCTCTGTGGATGCTGGAAATCTGAAGTAATAAATGACTTGAAAATTAGGATTAATTTTTTTTTCTCTGTTCAATGGATAGTCAGGGAAGTTAATGTGACGGTGCGAGTTTTTACCAACATGCTTTACTCCCTCCTAACCCAGAACAGGTTTTGAATTATTAAACCTTGGGAGTCAAAAATGTAAATGTCTCTAAACATCTAATGTCCTAATCTGACAAGGCTGACCCCTTACCCTTGTCAGCTGAAAAGATCAGCAGAAAAGATTTGAAAGCGTTTTAGTTTTTCCCTGAGCTGTAAGTACCTGATCACCATTCTAAGGTGGGATTCAACTCCAGACTGAGACATCTAAGTCTAGGTGTCTACACATGAGCTATGGACAGGATTCAGCTGCCTTAGCTCCATCATCTAGTGACATTTGCAATGCCCGACGATATTCCACCGTTCCCTAGATGCCTCTTCTAGAAAGGTGTGAGACACATGGGGGTGTAGGATCCAAGGCAGACCGATGCTTGGATGGAGCCGATGCTTGGAGTCCGCAGCACCATGGGGCACATTGGATAGTGCTGCACGCCTGCRGTCAGCTGGATCAAAGCCCAGGGCTCCCCTGACTGTGAGGGGGAAGCCAAGACAGACAGCGCACATTTAGACACCCATACTTAGGTGCTTCACTCTTGAAATGAATACCTTTCTGAACGCCTGCACTGATGACTATGAGGGTTTGTGCTCAGTTTGACTATCTTGTTAAAGTTGTCTTCTGTTACCCAGCTGCACGTAATGTGTTGGCAATCCACGGGAGCGAGCATCTTTACACTGCCTTCTACCTCACTGCTCTTAGAAAAACTTTTTTTCAGAGTTGATAATGAGAATGCCCTCCAGGATATTGGAAAGTGGAGTGTGGAAATGCTCTGTGGGTGCTGAAGGTTAGCATCTGTTTTCCAGCTTTTCTTGCCCTCATATTGAATCTGTAGTTGGATCTTTTGTGCCTAAACTGAGCAATGGAACTGTGCAAACTCACTACTGTGCAGGTGACTCTGCCGCCTGATAATGTACTATAGCATGAGAAATTGCTGTATGGTGCYACTGGGAAAAATCTGAGGATATGATTCAAAGCTGCTGATGAAATTTTGTTGGTATAAATTTCTATTAGTAGATAGATATTGATATATTTATATCAATACTATGTCATATGACATACCCATGCCCAGTATGTTACATCATTATTTACATCAGAATTCACCACCATGCAAAATTATAGCTACTGAAAGTCCGTCCCTGAATGAGCGTAAAATTAGTGGTATCCTGGCAATTAATTGGCTACCACAGCATGGCCCCAGGTAAGAGAACATTGTAGGGCTGGATGGGAAACTATACAAAAAAAAACAAAAACCAAAACATTTTCTTACTTTTTACTACAGTTTAAGACCACAAACAATACAATATTAACCATATATAAAGAATACAGTATATAGTGTAAAGCAAACTAAGAGGACAGAAAGAATTATTTTGTTAATGACCACTTCAAAATCCACTTGGCAATACACCTTTCCTGACTGCCTCCTAGCTGGACTGCCAGCTTTGAAGTGCAGGCCAAGTCCCTGCCAATACCAAGGCAAAGTATGCTCCTCCATACAGACATCCTCTGCTGGGGAGATTAGGCCCCAGAGGAAAATTTTCCTAACAGTTCTAAAAATACTGTATCTCTTTTTGTTCTTCTCTACCAGAACAGATTACTAATACCTGCCCCATGTAAAGATTCCAATGGCATTGCTGTTGGGAACTCAGCTGCCCTGAGACTTAAAAACCAACCAATAAAAACAATAAAAAAGCACATAGGAACAGAAAAGAGGGTATTATTCCAGCACACTTCAGATACCTAAGCATGCAACTGTCACGCAGTTACAGGGAGATGGACAAGATGACCTAGACTATATGTCTTTTCTTCTCTATCAAAATTTTTATGGTTCTATAATTAGATCAAAGTCATGCTTTCTTCAGCCTGCAAGTGGTGCCAAGTGTTATCAGTAAGGAAAAGCAGGACAATTAAACCAGTCAGGCAGGTGATGTCACTGTCAGTGATATTATTTTCTGAGTGCAGATAACGGCTGTTCAACTAATCCAGTTCATGGACTGCTTTGCTATAGCGTAATGATATTTGCACCTCTGGAAGACAGCCACACTCTATTGAAATGATGCTTGATAATGTTTCTGTACCAGTTCTGCTTCAATTGACTTGACTGCAGTGTTATCAAAATGTTCAGTGTGTAGAACCTAAGCTATATTTGGTGTCTCCTTGACAGAAAAAAAAAATCAGTCCCTAAACATAGTCACCTTAACACATTAGTTCCAGATGACACTTGTTCTTGAATGCAAGAAGGAGCTGTTCCGCTTTGGGGACTTGCTGCTTTCTTTTCCTTGCTGTTTTAAAGCTACAGGTTACTAATGGACTGTCCTTTGCTTCTGCACAGATTGACCCCTGTGTTTGATCCCATCTTCTTGGTGACAGGTCGGATGCAATCAGAGAGTGGGCTGTGCCGTGGAATTTGTATTAACATAATTCAGAAGGCTACAGTTTCCGTTTCTAACATAAAACCCCCAAACAAGAAGCCTATAGGGAAACCTGACAACACTGCTGTCTCCTGAAGAAGAGCTATATAATGCAGTATGCTGACAAATGGACAACTGATGTGTAGCAAAAGCCTTACTGCTTTAGTGGGGGCCAAATTTGGTATAGTACCTGATAAGGAAAGTTGCAGACAGCAGGGGATCCTACTCTGCTCTGATAACATGTACTCACAGTCTGTCTACATTACCAAGTAATTCAGCACAATAGGATTGGATCCGTAAATTGAAGCAGTTGGCATTGAGGCACCTACATCGACACTGTTGTTCTGAGATTTTTGTTTTGGACAAGATTTAGGCTGCTCATCTGGACTGAATGTCCCCACCACACATCTAGTTCAAAGGTGTCTACAGAATAAGTCATTAGTTCAGACCCTTATGTTTCCATCAGTGGTTGGGGTGCCTTTGGTGTGTACCTGGGGCAGATCTGCTTTAGTTTCCCTTCTGAGAAAGCTGGTTGTATGCACCAAAGCTGCTCTGTGAACCAAAGCAACATGCAGTGAGTGGCTGGATTTGCTTGAAAAACTCTACTGCTCTGATCCAAAATACTAATGCAGGCACAGCCACACTCTTTGAGGAACCCTTGCTTGATGCCTGATTTTTATTTCTAGTATTAATAAAGGCAAAATTAAAAAAACCTCATCACCTCAAATTCACTTGTTTTAAGTTTCTTATTTCTGCACTAGACTTCATTTCCTTTGCCTTAAGGTTCTCCAGCATCTTGTACCAGGTGCCCTGCCTGCATCTGATTGGCTACAGACACAATTGTACCAAAGCAAGGATTATACTGTACTTAAATGAAAAGTTTCAGCATCTAACAAGAGAATATCAGAAGCTTTTAGGGTCCTAGTGTCTAACCAGCTCCAAGAGCCCAGGATAACTCAAGAGACTAGAATACGTAAGACAGTTCAATGAAAGCAAGTTAAAAGCAAACACTGGGGTCCACTGTTCTGCATGATGATAATAACTGAGAATTCCCATCTGGTTATTTTGCTAGAGCTTGCAAACAAAGGGAAAAATAAGCTGAAGAATCCACTTCAGACTGTGGCACAATCAGATGACATGCAGCCGTTTCCCCTTCCTCTAGTAACTTGAAAACCTTCCCCATAATCTGCATGCCAAGACTCACTGTAAATGGAATTCGTCCTACTGCAGAGAACTAGTCAAGCTCCTAATTTTTGCCCAAAAGAGTGCAGAGAATCATAAGTAGGTCCTCTATGCAGGGGTGAATTTCACCCCAAATTAGATGCCAGTGTCTCATTATTATATTTCAGGGAAATACAATTAATTATCAAATGCAGGATCTGAGGAAAAATCAGGTGGCTTCAGAAAATGTCTCGATGAAGAGTTAACTTAAAAAAAAGAAAGATTTTGTGTTTGATATATGATAAATTTGTGGGCAGGAGCACAGTCTCTGAATAAAGTAATATATGAAATGAACTGGGTTTGTTCCTGTTTTTGAATATCTTGTTTGCTTTGTCACTTTAGTTTTCCATTATTTTATTGTATCCTGCCCCCTTTTTTGTTTATTGGAAATATAAGCATGACATTAATTTCATTATCCTATTCTGCATGCAAGCATGTATTACATTTGCAAATGAAGAAATGGAAAGGAGAAGCAAATTCAGTAAGAGAGAGAGTTTATTATGCATGCATAACCAAGCAAGTGCTTGTTTTAGAACAGTACGTCTTGAACAGTTGTGATAAGGATTGCCAGGATTTAAGTATGGGTTTTATGAATAGAATTTTTTAAAAACTAACTACTATGGAAATTACTTCAGTTCATTGAACTCTGCATGTTTTATCCTGAGTAGGACCACAAATTGTGATATTCATTGTTAGACTGAGTTAGAATCTGAAACAAAGAAACAAGGGATGAATGTAGGTATTATTAAAATATATAACTTGTCATAAACTCTCATTATTATAAGTAGCCTCCTCTTTTATGATATCTTAAATAAAAATGAAGAGAACTGTGAAAAGATGTTTTTCAGTGCTAGCAGTAAAAGAAAAAATCTTTAGAAGAAGAATTTTGTACATTCGTACTAATCTAAAATACTTGTTCCCATAAAATCTGCACTTTGCTGTAAATTCCAAGATATTAATACCATGCATGTAGTGATGGAACTGTAGGTTTCCCTGAAGTGATTCACGAAAATGCAACTCATTAGCAGAGCCAAGCTGATAGCAGAGTTAGTTGTAACACTATTTTTCCTTATAGCATGATATTATGCTGCAACATTATTTAGATTTAGTGATGCCAGCCTCTGTTTCTTGTGATGTAAGTCATACCTATGTATCTGAGCTCTGTTTGTAGTTCATAATGCATATGGCCTATGCTAAGTAACACAGCTTCAGATAAATAATACTAATGTAGAAATTAACCAACTATGGCATTAAAATTTTCAATACAGAAACTCAGATGTATAGTGAGATATTTGACTTGAAATATCGGCAGCTATTTCATAGTTATGCTATATATACCTACATAAACTAAACAGGCAGACAGATGCATCTATATCCCTACACAGTATATGCTTTCTCCTGGGCAATTAGTAGAAAATTTCTTTCCTTTATCTTCCATGGTTGTATTTTCTCCTTCCTCTTCTTCTGTGTTTTTCATATTAGCTTCTTTATTTTCCAGCTGTCTTTATCTTCTTTGTCATATTTTTCTGTTTTTTTTAATACCTTCCCTCAGTAAAATTATTGAAGATGGAGCCATGTGGTTCACTGGGGTAAGGCTGGATCATAGGGCGCTGTTTCTGCTAGAACCACAAACTTGCAGGCAAATCTTACTCTTGTTATCTCACTGCTTGGTGTCACTTTTTGCATACTGCTAAAAGTGTACAGTGCTACTGACCCCCTCTGCCCTTCTGCCAGTGATTAGAAAAGGAAAGTGGATAAATGCAGTGTCGCGTTCCTGGCTAGATCAGAACATTCACCTTGTATGGGGAAGACATGAAAAAGGTGCCAATGATTTTGTGAGAAAGTGCTTAACTATTTAAGTTCAGGAAGACTTCCAAATCCCTGAATGAGTAGGTGTAAAGCTCAAGTTTTTTTTCTTGGTATTTCCTAATAGTGTTCCATTCAATGTGTTGGATTTATGCTGAGTTCCTAACAGGGAGCTGAGATGCCTGATTCAGCTCTACAGATCTCCGCATGTGGTAGGATGCAGACAAGTTAGGTGGTGCAAAGCTGAGTATGGTGAGAGCAAAGTCCAAGCCATGCATTCAGTGCAGGAGTCAGTCAGGCTTCAGAGGGATGGTTTTTGGATTATTAAATATAAGCTTATACATTCATATGACAAACATTTAGAGATGAGGACAGAGATGGCCATATAAATCAAATATGGCCATAGTTGCTTTTTTTTTCCCCTCCATAAAATACATACTGTAATTCTGGCAAAACTTGTCACAATCAGTTTCCTAGAACAGAATAGGTTATTTTGAATATACAAAATATCTTGCACTGAATTCATAATCAGCATTTACTGCACATAGTTTGTTGAATATGGCTGACTGTCCAGCGTTTAGGAGCTGTATTCCTCTCAAATGGGGAAAAATAAAATTTGCAGGACTGCAATTGCTACTAAAATGAAGTTTTACACTCACCTCCTCATCCTCTTCATGATGGAAATTGTTTTTAAATTGCTTTAGATGTGCATTCCAGAATGGCTGAGTCTTAGTTCTAATGAATTGAGTCAGAGTTTCTGCTTTAGTAATTTTATACAGCATATTACCTGTATTATGGTAGGAGCAGTATATATCTAAATATGGGCAATCAGAACTGACAAAAACATTATTCCCTGGACACCTCTATGGTGCACTTGTATTATTCACTGCATGTGTGTGTGGATGTTTGTGAAGAATACTTGCACTACTGAGAGCACACATCCCATCAAACAACGATTGATATTAGTGTGAGCCAACTCAGAAGAATTCAGCTTCACACTAACACATCAGATCTCATAACGGCCAATTTTCTGTTGGGTTTTCCTGACAGTATATTGACAGTATAAGGGAATGCTGCCCATAGATGAAAGTTAAGTGCAGTAGTCCAAAACCAGGATAAGTTGCTTTAGAACAAAATGTAAGCAGTGAAGTGCCAATGGTGTGTGTACAAAATAGTGAGATTTAGAGACTGAGGGAGTGGAAAGTTTGCACAGAAGGGAAGTAATTAACAGGGGAATGCCTTATAAAACAGCTTCCCTAAATACATTAAGATACTTACTATGCAAAGCTTTTTTTTCTGATCATCTTCATTAACTCTTTGTTACACTTTTCATTCATGTTGTAAATACCAACTGAGTCTAAGTTATACTATAAAAATTATATTCATATTGATTACATACAACTGACATAAACCTGATGTTATACAAACCACTGAATTTGGTCCCAGTCCCCTCTCTACACTGTAGCCACTCAGTGAAGTCTCAATGTACCAGAGGATGGGTAAACTGCTGATAATAATTACTGTGAGTTTGATTCTGCTTTCATTTACAGGTACGTGACCAAAAATTATTCCACTGAAACCAGTAGCATGTCAGAGAGATTGTAAGCATTTTTTTTTTGTTTGTTGCATTTTATTCAAGAACAGGTTGTTAACTGTGTAGTTCTTAAATACTGGAAGGAAATATCATCCTCTCATCGTTAACTCATTGAGTCATCTATTTTAATTAGATCAAGTTAGAGAGTTCATACACATATTCATATTCATTAAGGAAATGCACTGTCAAATCTGTTATCTAATAAGACTGTACACAGATTTAAACATAGGTGCTTACTGAAGATTTTATGTGCTGGGAAATTATCTAAAATTAAAGATATGAAGTATTCCTGTTGACTTCTGTAGCATTAAAGGCATTAAACATTCACTGCAGAATCACAGTTTAAAAATAAAGAGTCCACACTGAATGAGTTTCAATCAGGAGCTCAGATGTATAGTGGGATATTCAGTTGGCATTTAAGAACATTTGCCCTTTAAGAAAAGCGACTCAATAAGTCAGGAAATTTAATGATTGCACTCTTTGGAGTTGAGACCTCCACATTTATATTTATGACAGGTGATGGTGAGGCCAGAAATGTTGTCTCAGGTTGAGAGCATCTAGCTTAAATTATTTTTCTGAAATTGAGAACCTCTAATGTTGTACCATGTTCAATAAGTTCATGGAATTAATTGACACCCCAGGAGGCCTCACGAAACAGCATCAAACTGTAATCAGCCACTTGAATTGTTGTTTTACGAAGCCTCAGGTCTCTACAGCAGCCCTAGAAGTGCTCATTACTGCCAGGGTAATGTATTCCCAAACAAGTACTTGTGATAGAATTAGCTCTGTGTTATATAGTTCATTCATCTGAGGGCAGATGAGGATAGATCATCTTTTGTTTGTTCAACAGAGTATTTGTTTAAGATCTTTTGTGCCTCAGACACTGACATATTTTTTAAATTATATGTTGTATTCTACAAGGCTATTCTTAATACCAACAATTGTGTATGGTGAATTAAAGAACACAATGGAAGACTGCTATCAGTTTGGTACCGTATTAGTCTGTTACTCAAAAATATTCCAGCAGAATAAATCTAGCTCCTGATTGTAAAAAGGGTTTTCTTTTCCTTTTCCACATCATTTTTTTTTACATCTGCCTCTTCAAGAATATACCCATCCTCCCTTTAAAAAATTTAAAAAATCTGAGGAAATCCCCCTGGATCTAAATTTTACCACAGTTTTTGTTTGCTGTGTTTTTCTACTTATTATGCTTGTTATAGCTGAATTATATATTCCCATTAAAATCAGTGACAAAACTTGCATTGACTCCAGTCATGGCAGATTGAGGAAGGCCCTGGCTATCTGCCAGCCCTGGGCTGGAGATGGAGATGTCTGCATCATCTCTGGTTTGCTGTAACCAAGGGAGCTCACAGAGAGGCCCTCATGAGCTCCTCTGCTCACAGAGGGTTCAGTGGAGTGCTTCAGGCAAACCCATTTACATAGCGCTTCTTGCAATATCCATATGTGCTTTTGCAATATGTCATTATTCTGGGGAAAAGAACTGCAAGAGGAGCTGGTCAGTGGCACCGAGGTGTCACAGTAGATACTGAATGGAGGTGCTGCCTCCGCATGCTCTGGCAGGCCAGGGGGTTGCTGCAGTGGAATATTCTGAGTAGAATTTCTCTCCTTGTTGTTAGTAGGCAAAATAAGCAATTGAACACACTGTGAACTCACAGCTAATTAATTAGCAGCACTAATGATTACACTGCCCTGCAAACACAGAAAGTGGTAGACAGGACCAGGGATCTGTCTCTGCCATGGGTGGTAACTTGAAAGAAAAGAGAACAGAAAAAATTAGGAAGGATGAGGGCAAAGTCACAAAGTCATGCAGGGTCAGATGCAAGTCAGGCAAGATACTGTGATTTGAAAGGATTCTGCTGTGTGCCCCTGGAGTTCACATACACCACGTATGGAAACCGTGAAGACAACCCTTTGGCTTATAAGTGACATTTACCTGCAGCAGTGCTCAGCGTCGCAGCTGAGATGCTGCTGCTTATGTGTCTCCACTCCTCCTTTCAGTAGTACCTTCACTCCTCCCTGCTGAGGAAACTTCCTGATTCTGAGAATAAAAACTAGCACTTTATCCCTAAATGTCTCCCCTAGAAGAAGGTTGGAACTGAGAATATGATGTAAGAATGTATAAAATACACCAAGTTTTTAGATCTTCTTGATGTACCGTTAATCAGTTTTAAGTCTGGAGGTGCAAGATAAAGACTGAATTAATGTCTTTGGTCAGTAATTGTAATTTGCAGTCAGCAAGCAAGTATTCATGTTAATTGTTTCAGATCTGTCAGTAACTACTGTCTTTTGCCTGTGAATATACTCCTGAGTCTTGCATTCATTCACAGAAATAATTTTGGAAAGTAGGTGTTTTCCCTTTGGGCGCAGAGGGTACTACCAGGCAATTATTCCTGTGTGATGGCTCTTGAGCATGGGATGTGGGAGAGTTTGATTTTGGAAATTGCCATAATGGTGCCATTAATCTGCAATTTCAGTGCCCAGTTGTATTTAGAAATTAAGTCACATTTAATTGCCTGATGTGCTGCAGGATGGGTTTCAAGGCACAGACATTTTGCTCAAAAAAAGCTAGAAAAAAGTCTTCCTTCCTTCTCTCCTTCTGTGACCGCAAGGTGGGCAAGAGAGGGTTGGATACCTGTGGAGAGGGACACTCAAGGTTCATAAGGGGTTAAACATGATAGATTTAATAAAGGACTTACTTACACTCCAAGCTGCGCAGAGAGCCCCGGGAACCATGAGGAGGGGTCACCGATGGGAGGCTGCTGGAGGCACGGGTCGGACGCCTGGGTCAGATGCCCAGGCGGGACTCAACTGGTTGTTCCTAAGGCCCCTTAAATTACCTAGAACTGTTTCCTTATCTCAGCTGTACTAACCTGGAGTAGCTACTGCCCAGGAAGCAGCTAGAGGTTGTTGACCAAGCGGAGTATGCCTGCCTGGCCCTGGTGGGATTTGGTCCGTGTGTAGTTTCACACACTGGGGCTGCTGCCACGTACTCTGCCAGTCCTGACTCCTTGCCAGGTCTGCTGCAGGTGTTCTCACTACACCTTCCTTCCTTCCTTCCACTCATGCAGTTTTTTTAATCAGAATGACAACAATGTTATACCTTCATCTGGCAGATGAATGAAGATAATTTTGTTTCTCTGGCTCGGATCAGTGGAATTGTGACACATATAAAACTGCAGAACTGATAAACAAGTACACAGTATTTTGCAACCCCCATCCATGCATTTGGGGGGGGGGCAGGGGAGGAAGGGTAAATGTGTGTGTAAACCTTCATTTTCCCATTTGGATTTTATAGAGTAATTTAAAATTTTCTTTTTCACATGGATAACCTCAAATGCCAAGGAAGCCAAAGATTTCCTATATTGATGTTGCAGGCTTCTGTTGAAAAAGTGCAAAAATATCCTGTTTTTTGGCTAAAAGTTTTACATCAAATGCCATACAATGCAGTGATGAGGCAGAATTTTATGGGGAAGTTGTAAGAGAAGATGTACTATATAGATATAATTCAATTAATATATAATTAATGCTTACACTATGGGACATTTTCTGAAGTAGATTGCAAATACACATAAAATAAGAAAATGAACTTGACCAATCTGGATTTACTAGAAGTTTGTTACTATTTTATCATAAATTTACCAGTTATTCTCTGTTGCTATGAGGAATAGAATCCCACTGATATTAGATATCATACTGTATCAATTATGATATTGAATTAGTCTACATGAATTGGCTTTAATATAATGGTATCTGCAAAGAAGGAGTCAAACAATATTAAAATGGAGAGAATGAAAAAGTTTAATGTTATTACCATTAAAGACCATAAAAAGCTATTCGATATGATTAGCCTACATTTTATGAAAAATGAACTTAATAAAGAAGAAGGTTCTAACAGCCAAGGATGAGCTGTGTGATAACTATTCCGGAGCCCATAACAAATGCTGTATTTTCCTACACAGTTACAGCATGATCAATGTTTTGAGCTATAAGTATGAAAGACACTGCATATAAGCTAAATTCCATTGTGTKCAATAGAAGAAGGTGTTGGGTCAAAATGTACAAGGATCTTAAATTATGTCAAGTAGGTTTCATCTGAAAAGAGGTGTCAGACAAAGAAATACAACATCACACAATCTATTAAATGCAGTGCTGGAATATGCAAACATGCATTGTACTCCAAAAATTGCAACTGGTAAAGTGAGAATGGTAAGAGATAAATGGAGGACTAACTCTCCAGATTAATTGATAATACCTCACTCATCAGAAAAGAGGCAAAAGAAATGATCGCTGGAGAGGAGGAGAGAGRAAGTAGTATGGAATAGTGAACAAATTGAAGGAATTGACTTTAAATTGAAGGCAGACAGTAATCTCACAATCAGATTCCCTGAAGGACTTCCATTTGTGCAGAGAAGCAGGAAAAAGTGAATGATTTTTTTTCAAATTATTTATTTTCTGTGTAACAGGAACATTTCTTCTGCCCAACTTAGAAGACACATTTCTATTCTATCTACATTTTAAATTAGTCATAACAAAATAAAATCTCACTGGAGCCTTAGTAGGGACTCCAGATTTACACCAGTCAGCAAAGTCACATATCTGCAGAGTAGCTAGAAACTTTCTGAAATCCTCTGGCATTTTCTAGCTTTTGAATGCTTACCCATGACTCTGTTTGTTAGTCTTCACTTTTAACTGCCTAATATATAATCCTAACAGTAATAAAAACACATTCCTTTCCACTGTTATCCCAGAAATCATTTCATCCTCTAAAATTGTATCCTAACTCTGACAGCTCTGACATCYTTTGTGTTCTTGGGTGCGTTCTTGGGTCTCATCCTTTGATCTCTTTGGGACTGTTGCTCTAGTTACAGAATGACAACAGAAATCGCTTTTTTCACAGGACAATTAGTATCTGGAAATCATTATTTAATTATTTCATTCATAGAAAATACTTTGAAAATAGTATGTCAAATGCCAACCAGCACTAATGTACGTCATAGATTAATATTGTGGCTCAGACATAAAAATCAGGCAGCATCACATGCTATTAAGCAGACTGTATGTAAGCAGACTGTAACTGTATTTTCCTAAGTCTTCAAATCAAATTTAGTCTTCCATTACCACAGTCAACCTTATCATATATTATCATGCTCCACCTTAAAGTAAGAAAAGTTTGTAGATATCCCTATTTCCATGTCAAGATTGTTCTTGAGTCTATTACGCTGATGGTGAGAAACCTTCTTTTGGTATCTAGCCTAAATGTAGTGCAGGCTTTATGTCCTATTTGTGCTTCATGCTTGAGTGTTTTTCCGTGTCTCTTTTGGAAATTCCTGGCTTGATATATTCAAATGTAATTTTTGTCTTTTTTACAGCTACATCTCACTAGTTGGATAAGACATAGGAACAGGTTCTTCATCATCTTCTGCATCAAGTTGATGAGCTTATAGAAGAAATCATTTAAATTAGTTCATACACGCTTAGCCTGACAATTTGTACCATTTTGTATCATCTTCCTTCTATCACTCTAATTCTAAAGTCATTGACTTTTTCCTCTGCTCTTCAGATCCTCCTCCATATTGACAGTGCTTCCCAACTTTATATTATTTGCACCCTGTCACTTCTGGTACCAAATCAGGGGAAATGATAAATGAGATTCATTCCATGAGTGGCCTTGGAAGAACTCCATTAGTTAGCAATTCTTCCCCGTCTTATACTTCTACTCCAACATTATAGATTGCTGTTCCTGCTCTAACTCTTTGACCACGGTATGATTCTTACACTAATCGCATTTTTAAAATGTTAATTAATTATATTATTCAACAATTATTATTTAATGACCAACTGTATCACTATTTAATAACTTCCTGTTGACATATGACAGTCCTTACTGACGTCCAATCACATCAGATACAGTGGATTAATCTTGCTGACAAAATCAGTTCTCAAAATCCAGTATGTAGTTAGTCCAGTATGTTTTGTCTTTGGTAGACTGATCCAGATCCCTGTTTATTCTATTTTCCACTAAACTCCACCTCTTCATTATCTTTTTCTTTCTAAATTTGTTGTAAAGCCATGCATATAATAGATGCCAGGCTAACAAGATCTGTAATTGTCCGGATTATTTTTCATCTTCTTAATTCAGATCTGTTACTGAGAATAACTCAGTTTTGTTTCTAATTCAGTTTGGAAATTTTTATTTCACTATATATCATTATATCTAGATTATCTTTAAACATAACCTCATCCTTATTGAATGCTGTTTCACCTCCTCTTTTCTCTCTTTATAAAAGGTGTATATTTTCTACTTTATTTTAATTTCCTTTCCGGAATTGGTTGAATTCTGGAAATTTTTACTTTATCCCTTCATTTTCTGAAAACAATGGATTAGCTTTCTTTCCTTTTTTTGTTATTTCCATTCTATATAGGCTTTCTCCTTAGTTTTAACATCCTCTTTGAGCTGGCTATTTATTATAGCACTTTTTTTCTGCATTGTATGTCCTTCCAGGCAGTTTTGTTCACTTACAATATAAAGAAATTATGTTTTGCTGATTGCTTCCTTTAAGCTCTTTAAACATATCCCTTATCAATAATATGATCTAAACTTCCAAATTTATGTTATTATATATTTCTTTTAAACTTAAACTGAATATATCAGATTTATTAGGTATGAGGGAAAAGAGCAGCAGCAGCAAATGTGTTTGGTGTGAGTCCTGATACAGTGGCATCTCCTGAGAACACCTACTGGATTGGACATGGCAGAAGAGAGAGGGGAGAGGGTGCTTTATTTGTGAACCACATTGAGGGCAGCAGGAGAGGAGTCTAAGTACTTGTATCACTCATCAGAAATGAAGATGCCTAGGAAACTTTACCCGAGGATGCTTGGCTGGCTAGGCTGTGTAGGTACATCCACAGTTAGGTGACAACTGAGCAGGGTTCTTAATGATTTAAAATTTGTATGTACATTTTGTATAGGTACTTAATTCCCTTTGCAGGTCAACCCTTGATCACATCCTCAGAAGAGTCTGATACATGTTACCCGCTTAAGTTCCACTGACTTCTGAAAATAAGGGGAAAAATATGGACTTACTCTGGGGTGTTTGAAAAATGTACTCCATATTCACAATGAGGATTTCTAGTACTCTTATATTTCACTTATAAAGTTGGAAAAAGTGTTTAGAAAGACTCAAATAAGCACAAGCCCCTTATAAAATTACCAGAAGAAGTCACGTGTCTTAGATTATATAGGATTTGATGAAGATCTGAATACAGTAGCCCTGCTGGTGTTTTCCTTCAAATTCATATTTTCTATAAAGCTGATTCTGCTTTAGCATTGCCTATTCTAATACCAAATAAGTTAGGAATAGGCTTACGACTCCTTAAAGTAACAGCTCTCTGATAGATCTGACCCATTAGTTCCAGCAGGTTTGTACTCCAAAAGGCATGTAGGACCTACTAAAAGCATTTCACTTCTCAGGGCTCAGCATTCTAGTAGCAAATGGAAGTGGATATAATTGGAAGTACTGCAGGAACAGCCTGAGTGTGAAAAATATTAAGATCTATTTGTTTGGAGAAGTTGGGAGCTGCCTTCTATAAGTCAGCAGAGAATGACAGTATTGCTGTTTCTGAAAAAGAATAAAAAGATGCCTTTACAGATAAATGCGGATAATTCTGTAACTCCTCGCAGAAACTGTCGTAGAATTTTCATTGTGGATGGCAGAGTATGTGTGGGGCAAATGAAAATGGTCCGTATCGTTGACTTCTCCTGAAATCAGTTCCAGGATAGGATAGAGATGTGCAGAACGCCCTAGGGATACCCACCAAGGTGAGAATGTGTATTTAGAATGAACCAAGAGGCTGCCAACACGAAGGCACATGTGATATTGTGGTGTACTATCCACGCTTCACACCTGCTAAAAGTAGATATCGAATGCAGCTGACCAAAGTCACCTGCTTTTCATTCTGCCCCCACTGCTAAACTTCCCTAGCAAATTCTTTAGTTGACAGAACAGTCTTCTCCAGAGAATAGAAAAGGGAGCATTTGGGCACTAGGTCACTGACTGAACCATCCTGATGTTCACTTGCATATCCTAATATGGGCCATTTGCATTGTTCTCAAGTTTCATATTGCACACAAGTACTTTGACTACTTCCTGCATTCTGTCACTTGCCTGCTGAGTTTGAGAGATCTTTCTTGATATATTGTGCTATTGCTGCAGAAGGAAAGACAGAAGGGGCATAAAAGTCATCTGCAGTTATCCCAAGAAGTGTTGAACAAGCAAGCTTTAGTCTGGGCACCTGGATTGAAACAGAAGTCCTACAGTTGCTGTCTGCACCCTTCCATGTGCAGGTCCTGACCACCCAGAGATCTGCTGTACCAGCCCAGACATTTCTACAAATTTCCCCCCAAAAGCCCTSCTATTTACAAGAGTGTTCACCTGCAAACTCCAATAAAAATATGGATTACAAACTGCAATCCAATTTGCCTAATTTAAGTACATAACTCACAATTTCTTAAACCTCTTATCCTTACTGTTCTGCTCAAGGGTCTCCCAAGTATGTCTATATCTTTCTCAAAATGTGGGGACCAAAACTGCCTCAGACATGGGCTATATCTACACTTCTAATTGTATCTGCCCCAGCAAGCAGTTCTAGTCTCTCAGGCCCAGGATGTAGAATAGCTGTCAACCACGTTGCATCCCAGGGCAAACTGGCTATCTCCGTGCTGAGCCAAAGTCTCCTCAGGTTGTGGGATATACTCCTCTAGTCCTTAGAAGTAACTGATATGTTTGTTTTTATTTCAGTCTGTCTCAAATAATGTGAGGGCTGTGTTACAACCTGCCTGTGTACTCTATTTATGGCATGATGCGGCATGGCTTTTTATGGCATGTGAACATTGCATGCCTTGGGGAAGGCTATGAGATAGGGATGACTGAGCGCATGCTTGGTAGCTGTTGGGGGACTATCTAGGGCAGGGAGAGCCTGGTGAAATCTCATCCTTGCTGCCTATAGAGAGGTGGTTTCTGAACTGAATATTATCCCAGAACTGTGCTCAGCCTCATCTCCAAGGGAAGTAGCAAGTTTACTCGAAAATAAAAGCCAGGGAATGAGCTATCATACACAGAGTGGGGATGATGGAGGACGAGGTTCCAGGAGCCAAGTGATTTGATGGTGTAGATGTACCCAATAGTATTTTACAGCTGACATTTTACCGATACTGAATCAAGTGGAATCATTACCCTCAGCACCTTACATATAACACTACTATTAACATGTCAGACTGTGATTTGCCTTGACTTTCATTGTTGACTTTCATTTAATTTCTTTTACACTCTAACCTTCTGGACCTTTTCCCATGCCTTACTATTTATTCAGCTATACACAATATAGTATTTGTGAGTGTGATTTCCCCTTCCAAATCATAGCACTTGACACACATCCTTACAGAATTTTTATCTTGCTGATTTCAGACCATATCTTGAAATTATTACAGTCATTTTGAATCCCAATCCTGCCTTCTAAAGTGTTTGTACCTCCTGTACCTTTAATTAATGCAATTCATAGATTTCATACGTAATCATAGTTTATTGCATTTTCTAAGTCACTAATGAAAATATACCTAAAAATTCTCAGATGTAAAATACAATTCTGTAGCTTATTTATGTATATAGATATATTATATATACTTGTCCTACTTCTTCTTTATCCACTAGTCTGAGAAAAAAGAGGCACTTCAGTCATTGCAATAGCATTTAACGCTGGCACTCATATCTAGTCTGGTTCACAGGCTTATATTTAAGATAGGAAACAGCTCTGCTTGTGTCCCCAAAGAGGGAACAGTCCCTCACTTACTGAGCTCTGCATTTATGTAAGAGTTAGCTGTTCTGTTACTAATTTTGCATTACAATTTAGAAATAGGTGATGGAAAATGGGCTAATGATGTTATATTTTTTTCTCTATGTTCTATTACAAGCACTATGCATTTGTTCCACTATATTTGTAGTAATGCATGTGTTTATACAAAACTGCTTCTAAAAGTTTGACTATATCAAGTGACCTACTTTTCACCTTGATCCATTTGAACAGAGCAGATATATTTACTATCAATTCCTGAGGCAAGCAGTGTAGTATTGTTTTGTCTAGCTCAGCATGCTTTAATGGCTATGCAGTCTATTAAATATCTCTTACAGACTCTGGATTTAATAAATGATTTCTAATTGACTAGGTGTCACTGGCAACATTCTAGAAAACTCAGTTACATGGGATTTTTCATTGATTTTGCCTGTATTAGAAAATGAAATGTCAGATACCATTAATTGCATTCTCACAACAAGAAGCAAACTGCAAAAGTAACTGCTAAGTGAAAGTACTTCCAGTCTAATGCGCATAGAAGTATTCATTTTAAATGAATCCAATATATAAACATTTATTACTGTTATGTGCCTCTGCGGGCCAAAGCGATGTGAATGCAATTATGATCTATAATATGGAACCATTTTGCAGGTTTCTAGGAAAAAAATGAATCCAGTATATTCCACACTTATTTATCCTCATACAAAATATCATATGTGTCCAGCAATGCAGAAGGTGGTTAGCCCGCGGGTTTTAGCTCTTACCCACAATGACTGTCCCGTCACTGACATCGTCTTGCACTTGCTGTTACCTATTCATATCTCAAGCACAGCTCTGCTAATTTACATTGGCTTATAACTATACTCATTATTTATGCAGGCTACAAGGGGCATATGACCAGAATAAAGTCTATGAGAATGTGACAGACATATTCATAATCCTTAGTGGCTCCCAGTTCAAAATACTTGTTTTACCTCAGCAAGGTAAGAGAGGCCTGTAAAGCAGTCAGGCTTTTATGATCACCTATGTTTTCTACAGATGTAATTCTATATATTTTCTTTCACATGATCTCATTCATTGTACAAAAATTGACCACTGGTGCCTATAGTCCAAGGGAGATGATATTAGCAGTCTGGATGTGAAAATTCATTTGACTATGCACAATTTACTGTAGAGCTAGAAGTTCTAATGTCTTTGTAGAGAAAGAAAAGTCCATGACCTTTCTAAAGTATGTGATGTAGCATTCAATTTCCCTGCATCTGATCGATAAGCGAGCAGGAAATTATATCTTTTGCCATGGTAGACAAGCATAATTAAGCAATAAGGCAATGGAGGTAGTTGTGATTATCTTAGGATGCACCTGGGAGCTGCCTTGTTGCTATTTTAAAACATCTTTATGCTAAGGGAACTGTATTAATTTCTGCTGAGAAAGATAAAGTTGGCAGTTTGGAATGCTCATGAACAGCAGTTTCAGTTGTGCTTCACAGAGAATAATGCAGTGTGTTCACCCCAAACAATTAGGCTTCTCCTTCAACAGAAGCAAAGATGGAGCAGGCTGTAAACATTTAATTGACAGTTCAGAACCAAAAAAAAACCAATTATGCTTTTGCTGATTGCCAATAAGTGCAAAACTTATATTTTTACCAGTTTAGAATAAAAATATGTTGCCCCCAACACTTGACTTCCAGGGAAGGCATCTCTGCATAATGAATGCTATTGCATCCACATTCTAATTTATGCATTTTAATTATACCAAAGGCCCAGTGAATAATTAATGCTAGTAAAACAATGGGTCTGATGCATAAGCTGAAAAGTATCACTTTTTAATGGGCTTTGTAGATTTAAATAACTAATGAAAGCCATTTAACTATTTAATTGTGAGACTATTTCCCCCTAATACAACCAAGCATTAGCTACCACTATTGAGCAGCCTCTCAAGTGGAGAAATGAGTTAGTTCAGGCTACCTGTTTTTAGAAATGGCCAATCTGAGTGCACCATAGTCTACTAACCTACCTGAGCCACATGCATGCAGGGAGGGGATGTATTTGGATGTTTGCCCTGTGAGAGGGACTGATGTGTCATTGACATGACCTGTAAGATGGAAAATCAAAATTTCAGACACTCCTGTCTTCAGGTTGGTCAATTCATGCAATTTCCATGGGGAGATTTAGAAGTGAATATTAAGAAAGATAATAACACCTCTGGAGAGAGTTTCATCTCATCCTGAAATAGGTTTCTGAAATAGATGAAATAAATCACTGTTTGGTAGTGGCTATCATTTTGCTATTGCCTATGGAGGAAGCTTAGGATACTACCTTAAACCACACACCTAACTTCTAGACAGCTTAGTTTAGGTGAAGTTAATCTCACTAGAAATGCCATCCTCTAAATTACTGTGTGGGAAAAATCTAATGACATCTACTTGACAGCATCAAAGCCAGGGCAGATGTGAAGGACTTAGGCCAAAGAGTTGTCCGTTCTCATGCATCACACTAGCAGCCAACACCCCCCTGCATGGCCAAGTCTCAAACTCGAAACTTGTGACATTTGTTAAGAAAGTCCTTGGACTTCCCCTTTGGAAAAGCCCAAAGTGTGCCTTCCTGATGATCTTCCCTATAGCCGCTGCCTGGTCCCTGGATGACAGCTGGGCAGCGCAACCCAGGCAGCAGCGGGGTGTCCCAGCCACACGGTGTCTTGTCACACCATGGCTGAGCAAGCCTAGGCATGGCATGGGTATGCTCTGAGTGTGCAACACACCGGCTGATAAAACCCGGTGGATAAAACCCTGGTGGACACCAGACAGCACTAACTGCGTAGCATGGGAAGTCTGGTAGAAAAAATATCCCTTTCTTTAAGCAAGTAAAATGATATAGCTCATGATGAATTACTGCAATCCCTGGCAATAGATGACATGCACTCCAGTAATATCAACTTGTCAAAGTGAATATAAAATGAATTACTTTTATCAACTTTTTGATTCATGTTTTCCATGACAGAAGTTTGCTTTTTAAAACATTTAAGAAAGTTTAATAATAATAAATAATAATATAAAGAAGGGATTTTAAAAGAAATAAAATTGTTAAAGGCTGCTGACAATTTTGAATATGAGGCCCCTCATTTAGGTGCAGTGGAGTTAGTAAATTTTGGTTCCTACGCTTTAGGCTTTCTCTGTGTACCTAATATATATAGAAAATAGAGTATTGGACTCTCCCATACAACTGCCTGAGGCCTTAAGGAGAGATGGAGGAGAAATACTGAGAAACCAGTTATGTTCTCCCTTCTTCAGCTGTGTTTTCCTGAGACTGGACATTTTCTCCATCCACTAGAGCACCGCAAGAGCTGTTCTAGTGTACAGGGGGGGTTACAGTCTGTGCAGGGCAGTGAGGCAGTTAAATCCCACAGGAGCGTGGTGCCAGTCGGCCGACATGTCCCCTTGTGCCGGCCCCAGGGAAGGGACAGGACGGCCCTCAAATGCTCGTGCTAGGGTTGCCATGCCCCACGGGAAATCCCTGCCAGCTGCATCCAGCTGTTGTCCAGCCCTGCTGAATATTTCATATGGCACAGAAGCAGACCACAAAAGAAATCTGTCTTAATATCTATGTAACTACAGTTTCTTTCTTCCAAGCAATGATAACTGAAAGAGCCGACACAGCAGAGTGTAAACTGAAAGTGCTGGAGCGACTGATAGACTAACCCTGCATGCACCTACCTGGTGATTTATCTATTCTTAACTATTCACCTCTCCCAGCGAGGGAGCTACTCGATGTAGTGTTGGTATTCCTCTGGGCCTCATTCCTCTCTGCTTTGTTTTGCACGGTACCTCAAACAAGTAGTAAGAATAATTATTCAAGAAATAATAGAAATATTTTATTAAATCTAACTTAAGACCAAAACCTCCTCAGAGTGTATTTTGATATTAGGATGGAGTCCAGTGAATTAGTTGTGCTTGTGCTGTTCAATATAGTATTTTTAATGTGGATGACAAAATAGCTAACAAAGCACGAGCTCAGGATCCATATCAAAGCATGTCCCTTTGCTTGTGCCTTTGCAGGACTATGCTGAGAAGGAGAAAGCAGCAGCAAAGGCTCTGGAGGATGTGAAGGCTAACTTCTACTGTGAACTCTGCGACAAGCAGTACCACAAGCACCAGGAATTTGACAACCACATCAATTCTTATGACCATGCTCACAAGCAGGTAAACCTGAAAAATGTCCATGAGTGTTCCAATAGTTTGTCTTCCTTTTCTTCTGATTGTGGAAGGTTTCTAAATTCATTCAAGTAGCAGACAAGTTGATATCTGATACTTTCAACTTTAACATACTATTTTTTCATTGAAATCAAGTGTGAATTATTCCTTGTTTTCCTCTTCAGCACAATTTATTTTAAGCCCCCTTTGACTGAAAGATCAGTGTCTATAGTTTTAGATAAGGGCTCAATACTGATAGTTGCACTGAATTTGACATATTTAAATGTGAAGTTACCTATAAATGAGAGGGAGGAGGAAGGATGACTTCCTCAAATAACCAGGTCCCTCTTTTAGATTCAGAAGGCAAATGATCATGCTGTTTCAAGCTCGTCAGGCTCTTTCAAGGGTAGAAAAGCAGTTTATTTTTTTTTAAAGCATATGTTTCTGAATTTGAAATCCATGTCTTATAATGTTTCTCAGTGGAATACATTTTACCTTGCATGCAGAATGTAATACAAAATAACAGCTGCTGCTACTGTACAACATGACATTGCATTCTTGGGAAAAGATAATAGTTGCTAATTATTTATCATCATTTTTGTACCAGTTTAATCAGTGCTATATATGGTAAACATATCCTACCCACATATGCCTCCTATCCTGCTATGTCTGCTTCCTACATCTTATTTTTCCTCTGATTTTAACAAAATCCATGTTTCACCTGGTATCATGGAAGAAAAATTCAATTAATTCATGTAAACATGTCAGAAAATGATTTGCAAAGTCCAGGAATGATCATTTCTGCACCTCTGATATAACAGAGTCTTACACGTAAGAAGTTAGAACATATAAGACAATTCCAAAGCTGTATGTATTTGCTTTTTTTTCTACTAACATTTAGAGCTGTTGCACAGTTCACATTCTCATGCATTTGTGGGCCTGCACAGAAACCCTCCATGGGAATTTCATTGCTTATCCCCAGCCTCACRGAGATGGGCTTGTACCAACTTTGGCTAAGCATGAACAGGGCAAAAACTGCAAGGTCCTTTACAAGTTCATGGCCATTTGTTCTGTTTTGCAGCATATAACATACTCTTGATAATGGATATCCTATGCTGTTCTTGTTTTGTATGATACTGTTCTCTTATACCTCTGCTGTATTGAGCCTGTGTACACACACTCACATTTACACACGAGTCTACTAAAATTTTTTCTCTTGAGCTTGCCACCAGCTGAAAAACATTCAAGCTGCTCATGTATTAATGTCTTCTAGGTGATCAGACTTCTGGGTATGCAGTGGTCAGGGTCTACTTTGAAAATATATGAATCATTTAGAAACTGCAGGTATTTATTTCCCAGGACTAGAAATACTAAATGTGGAGTACAAAGAGCAGCGCTAAAGGCAAAACGCACGCTCACTGAAAGCAATCTTACTGTTTTTTATAGCATTATAAAGGATGTAAATCAGGCTGGATTTTTCTCTGTGCATCTCTCACAGCACTGCATTAATGAATTGGCCAGGGTCTGCCCAGCAGTCATGCTGAGCCATGCTGCTGTATTCAACCCACCCAGAGTCAGCTATACATGGATGTAAATCGGACCTGTTTTTCCCATCGCTCCCAAACCAGAGCTAAATTCCTCTAATGTATTTATGTATTAAACCAACAGCAATTCCTTGCATCACCACTCTTAATTAATCTATAAAAATGGTTGTAATAATACAAACCAAATACATTTCCAGTTGCCAAACATGTGACTCTAATCCATGTAAATCCCCGTTTGCTGCACAAAGAATTTTTTTCACCCTTCAGCCTTTTGCCTACTTGTAAGAGATGCATCTGAACTCAAGTGGATCCACTCCTGCCTTTTCCTCTTCCCCCCACCCCCCATCGTGGAGACCAGCTTATGCAAAATAAAACAGCCTTTTTGATGCACCATCTATGTTTGGGTTGTTGGGTAGGGGAGGGTTTGGCAGCTTTTCATCACAAAAGGGAATGTTTAAGTAACAAAACCCCCTTTAGTTTTCAGGTAAATTCAGTACTCTAAAAGCTGCGATACTGATGGTACTGCAAACTCACAGTCTGCATGGAAATGCAGGACACATACAGAATATCAACTGGCAGTAGGAGCTCACCCCATCCTGGCCTTTCAGATGTAGTTCAGAAGCTCAGTTAGATGGGAATTAGCTAGCTATCCTCCAGGTGTGAGAGGGCAATTCAGTCTTTTCTCCCCACTCRCTTCTTGACTACTCAGCCAAATCTGGCAACAGCATTAGTTTGCCTCGAGGAATAGTGTGGATGCAACCTTTTCTCTGACTTTTGTGACAGGTCACAGAAGGACCTTTATTCTTCTTACTTTTATTGAAGTAATCTTAAAAGAAAACAACTTAATTTACTGTTCCCTGTGTTTTTGGTTAGTGAAGTTTCAAAATGTTTATTCTGGGAAGTATAGTAGCCACAAGAAAATCTTTCTCCTAAAGTATGATTTTTCTTTCCCACCAGAAATTTGAGGGTACCTCAGTTAATCCTTTAGTCATCTGTATGGACATGCCCTGACCAAGATTCTTCTAATACAGGATATACTGAAATGAGGGACTCTTTATATCTCAGTAACAATATATTGTAGTTCTTCCCATCTAATTTCTTATCTAAATGCTACTACTTAGAAATTTCTATCAAAGTAACAATGCTAAGTAGAGAAGATGGGTAAGTAAAAGCAGAAAGAATAGTGCAGTGAGTACTTTGTCACAGGCCTTTTGTTTCTCTTCCACAGGAAACTGATTTTATTCAATGAATTATGATTCCAATCTCCCACTACTATGGTTTTCTAAAATTAATTTTGTGATCCATTTTCTTATCTATGATTTCAACCAGTTGTGAAAGTGGGAAGTGCTGAACCTTGGACCTAACAGGCGGCATGAGAATCACTGCCTTCCTTGTCCCTAGAGGACTGCAAAATGTTGTGATCACAATCTGGCCTTGTTTGCATAACTAGTCTTTCTACTGGATTACATTGTTCTCAAGCAGTATACTCTTTTTCTCTAAATAGATGTATATATGTACTCAAATGTATATACACATTGCATATATACTACACATGTATAGATACTACATGTATATACATACAAGTATACACACATATGTATATGGAAAAACTTTGACAGAAAATTTTCTGAACCACAGGTCCTTTAAGATCATCTGTGCCTATATTTTTATTCTCTTCTAACACTAAAATGCCCCTGGAGGGGGATCTAATACTTTTATGTGCCATTAAGTAATTTTGACTCAGTATTAAGCAGCTCTTATTCCTTTGGCTGTCTTGACAGCGTTAGTCTTAATTAATGTTGCCAACATATTCCCCGCTGCACTACTCTATAATCATTTTTGTGATATTACCTCTTCTTGGGGATAGATAGTGCAAGTCTGGATAAAGTGAACCTGCAAACTCTGAGTAGAAGTCTTCCCTCCCACCCAGCTTTACATGGGCTGCCTGTGTTAAGTCTACAATAATTAGCTAATACTACAACAAGGTTGGGGCTGAGATAGCAGGTGACTTCACTGAGAACATGCTCATTCACTGTGCCTGGATCTTTTATCATCACGTAGCCAGCTGCATGCATGTCTCCCTGGCCCAGCACATACCAGCTAACTCGCTTGAAATCAGCTGCTTTTTTCTTCTGTTTTTTTCTTCTTTTGCTGTGAAATCTGTGACTTTATAAAGACCTGGGCAACAGTCATGGACAGTTGCACATTTGATAAACCCACTGTATCTCTCATGGAGTGTCAAGGTGAATGATGCTTGCTATCACTTGTTCTCAGTGCTCTTTGCGAAAAAAGAAAAAAAAGTTGACTGCATTTTAACTGATTACCTTGGCTCTATAGAAAATCTCTGAACACTAGAGAGGACAAGAGTCCTGGTGTGATTTTGTTGAAAAAATGATTAGCATGTAGATAATCAATATAGGCTGCTGCCTGAAAATGTAATACATGTGAATGTATACTACATTACATGCTAAGCTGAAAATAATATGGGAGTATAGAGCTTTTAACAGGATTGTTAAGTCACTTGCATTAATAAAAGGAAACCAAATCTGGGCAGAGATGTCTATTTGGTTAATGTTATTAAATGGAATCTTTTAATACCTCCAGGTAATTCATATCACTCATCCATTCACTTATTGTGGAAGTACCTGGAGCTTTCCATTTTTGTAGAAATAATCCTTAGCAATCAGCAAGGCTCTTAGATGTCAGCAAAGGAGAAAATCACAAATCTGTTCCATATACTGCAATATAATAATAATGATAATAATAATAATGGAAATAAGCAGCTAAGAAAAACAGGACTGTATTGCCATCTTGGGGTTTCTGATGACAAAACAGGTATTTTGGTTTTGTTGTCAAAATTTAGAGATACAGTTAAATACATCATATTCGTGCATATGAAAAAATATCTGAATTTCAGTGTTCTTGAAACACGCGGTACTTTAAATTAGGTGAGCAGAACATTCAGCCTACCATTGTTTACATATAGATACCTGTATCGTAGTATTTATACCCACGCGTGCTAGCACTTGGGCACATTTTCTGCATGAAAGTCTGACCTGGTGTGTACAGCTGTGGGCACATGCCATAAAGCCTCTGAGGTGCTTGTGGATTTAAACTCTAATTCAGGCAGAGGTTTAGCTACTGTTAAACATCAAAGCTAGCATATATGCTTACATTTTAGCTAGTGTTGCATCTACCACCTAGAAAATGCACAGGTAAGTAAACACAGAGATAGCTCCAGAAATGAGTGTACCACTGAGATTTTGTTCGTTCATCTGTTGGGTGTTTTTTTCTAGTAGCTGCATGTTTATTGTTTATTTTGGCTCTTGGGTACAGCTTTCCAATTAACCAAATAATTTTAATTTGGAGGAAAGGAACCTGGTTTGGCAGTATCCAAGAGATTTCACTTTGGGATCTGGGAGCTAAGGCAAATGCAGCAGCATCGAGAAACTTTCTTCCAGACAAAGTATCATTTATTTAGCTATAAAAGCATAAATGAAGAGTGCTACCCCAGCATGAAGCTCTGTGACTAGGCATGCTTATGCAGTCTTTGTTTTCCCCTCAAGGCATAGGTGGACCCACTGTTCTTCTTGTACTCCCACATGGACGAGGTTAAAGTCTGTCACTGCAGACCCTGCTTCTGTTTCCCTGCTTCAGGACACTGGCCATTAAGAATTGCAGCTTTTGTAAGGCCCTGGAGTATTCACTGCCTGTGTCCTCCACAGGAAACAGCCGGAACAGCAGAAGAGCTCAGCGTTTCTTGCTCTCAGTGAGAGGCGCTGTCTGCAGCCATTGGCATTTCCTTCCTGTAACCTTGGAAGAATTATCTTAGATTGATGCTTGTTAAGAGATACACACACATTTTTTAGAACATTTTCACATTCTTCACATCTCTTGTAAGAAAGATGGAACCATAATTCTATTAAAGATATGATATAGTAGTAGAGCAATGTAAAGTATGGTATGATGTTAATACCTTTAAGAGCTTCTCAGATTTCCCCACAAATTATTCTTTAATTTCAGTGAAATACCTTTTTATTTTTAGCATTAGACAAATCTATTTCCAGTTAATGTTTTAACTATCACTGTTAGAGAATTCTTTAGAATGACCATGAGTGGATGCATACCCTTGTCAGACACTTCTGCTTCATCATCACATTTATTTTATCTTCAGTATTATTGTTTTTTGATACTGAAGGGTTCCTTTAACTTTTATTTTCTTCATTATTCTACCGTACACATACTGATTCAATTTTTTTCTGCTCTTTCCTTTTAAGTACATCTTTTTCTTCCCTTAGAAACAGTACGCTCTTTACATTTCTGGCATCAATCTTGTTTTCTTTCATGTGAAAACCTAAGCTGGAAGCAAAGAATTCATTTCTATAATCTGTCCTATCATTTCTGTATCTTGTTGCCTTAAAGTTACAATGTTCTTTTGCTTGCTCTGAAACCAACAATTTTCTTGTCATTACTTATGCCTTAATACAGTCTGTAATTTCTGTTACAGCTTTACATTTTCTTAATTTCTTATACATGCATTTTGCAGTTCCCTATGTTGCTGGTGTGTCTAGTGCTTGGTCACTTTCTTTGGCTCTTCTCAGATTTGTGTGTTCTTGCTCATCCTTGCAAAAAATGACTTTTGCTCCTACTGAAACTGTCCCTAAAGAACAGGCTGGTACAAGCCTTCAGGTTTTTGATAGTTTCCATTTTCTCATGCTGCCTTTTCCATAATTGCTTTAACAAGTTCCTCTCGTTCTTTCAGAATTCGTTCTTGTGAATTAACTCCCTTTTGTACTTAAATGAGTTTTGATTACAGACTAGATTGTCCTGTAGTTTGGATTGTTAGATGCAGAACTTGCAGGGATGCCTATAATTAAAATTTCCACCACTCTGCGTTTTAAGATGCAGGTTTTGGTTGCTCTCAGAGTTTGGGCTGAACTTTTCTTTCCAGGCTGTCAGCTTTAGTAAATTACAGAAAAAATATAATATATTTGGAAAGTCAAACATAAAGAAGCGACAAGGCACCAGGATTAATACTGTTTGGTCAATCTAATTTGATACTTTTATGCATTTAATTTTTGATACGCTTTTTAATCACAGGGTTGCATGTTGTTTTCCCTAAGAAAAATTCCCTGACTTAGTATAGAAGACCATACTCAAGAAAGGATTCAGTCTTTTGCGGGGGGTGAAGATGTTGCCTGCAAAAGAACTGATGACGTGGAAAGAAGGAGAAATAGAAGGATAGGAAGAAGCAGGTTTTGGAAGCAATTATGGGAATGGGTGTAGTGGACAGAGAGAAAGAAATGTCAAGAACAAAAAGCCATAGAAGTATCACTGTGAAATTAGAAGACAAAATGAAAGTTATGTATGAGAAAAGGAAAAAAACAAGAAGATACAGGAGGAAGGGCCTGGAGAAATAGTCTATAAGTAGGAGGGAATACCAGCAGAGTAAAGCTCAGGAGGAGACAGAAAGGAGACAGAAACAGCTTCTAATGTCAGTCACAGACATGGAAGCACTTACAGCTGAGGAACTGGGTGAATCAACCAGATATGATATATGAAAATTAGAGGGTGTTTTGAAAGCTAATTCTGTTAACAAAAACACCTCAGACATTATAGTGGCACAAAAACGTTGTTTTGTATATTGAAAATCATAAAAAGGGACTTACGTGATATCCAAAATCTT
This sequence comes from Apteryx rowi, assembly GCF_003343035.1. Classification (NCBI taxonomy): domain Eukaryota; kingdom Metazoa; phylum Chordata; class Aves; order Apterygiformes; family Apterygidae; genus Apteryx; species Apteryx rowi. The sequence goes on along the minus strand of NW_020450396.1, from coordinate 766,411 downwards.
TGGGATCTGAAAAAAAAAGAATAAAATGTCTAATACTGTGGCTTATGTGCAATTCCATCTGTTACTGCTGATAGATGGTATAAGATCATAGTAGTCCATTTTCTTGGCTCGAACACTTCTTTCACTTAGAAATAGGGAAATCCTGCCTTTCTTAAAGCATCCTTGCACCACATCTGCTGTGGTTCAAAGTACCTGCAATCCAGTATCTTTGAAATGCTGAAGTAGCGATGCACTGAAACAATCGGGTTGTGTCACATCACAGAAACTGATGTAACTAAAGGCAACATAAAGCAATACAGCATTTAAGCAAAGGAGCAGCACACAGCATATAGTATGATAATTCTATGGTGTCACTGTGTTAAACAAGCATTTATTCTGCCAATTCAAAGTGATCTTAAAATGAATATCCAGTTTGTAATATCATGCAATATTTTCTTAAATGTTATGAGAGGAGGCTTGTATTTATAACTATGTTAGAGATGTTTCAACTGCACATTACGGCAAGTGCATGTACCACAGTAGTTCCAGAGTAGCAGGAGCAACATTATCAAATACCACTGAGCACTGTCTGGTGATTGGGCATGACTTGAGGCAGCCGATGCTAGAGAAATGTCACCATAAACAATTCTTTATTTTAAATTTTACAAATCTGTGCAGGTCAGTGGTCCTTGTTAAGAACTCCTGCACCTGCTGCCCTGCAAATGCTTTGCTGTTTTCTCATTACTCAGTGATAACACAAATAAATTAGCAGTATTCATTCTTGTAAAATAGCATGTTGCTTAGAATAATGAACTTCCTTTATAATCATTAGTACTTAAAAAAATCTCTTGCAAATAATGCAGAGCTTCTTTTAAATGTAATGTCTAGATAAGCTAAATTGTTAAATGCTAGATGCTATGGAATTACATTTGGTACTCTTTAGAATGAATGCTAATTAACATGTAAATTAGCAATTTAACCCTCTTTAAATTGGAAAAAAACCCACGGGACACTTAATTTCATAGTTGTTAATAATGGTCCAATGACTGCAAGGTATTTCTTAATTTCTTATTTCATTATATAAGGAATTACGGAAGTGTATTATCAAATTTTGGCATTTAAGACATAGCAATAACCAGAATGTCTGTTAGAGGAAGTTCTCTACATTAATGCTTGTGTTATTGTCCTTTCCATTCTTCTGAGAGGGTACACATTTTAATTACCAAAGTTCTATAACTTATTTTTCAAGTAGGAGGAATGGTTGATGCAATGTAATGAGTTCAATGTAATGAATTGCTTGTTGAAACAAGCAAGGACTCTGAAGGGTTAGATTTGTAAAAAAACAATGATGCCAAACTCCAGACTAAATAATCACTAACAGGAAATTCTGCTCAAGAATATCAGTTTGGGATTTGAGTTTTGCGTAATAATTCCCCACCTGGAACACAAAGAATCGTATTCTTACTTAATTAGATTTTGACAGAAGGTGCAGTAAATCTGGTTGAAACTCAACATTTCTGATTGAAGGAATATTCCAGTGTTTCAAACTTTGCTTCCATTTCAAACGTGTACAAGGCAAAAATTCTCAAAAACAAGTCAATTCTATTCTGACTTACTTTACATGGTAATTACAATATAATATAAATTCAAATAAATTTGAAACAAAAAGACTTTCTGAAACATTCCATTCCAATAAAATGAAACAATATTTTGACCCTATCAAACCTCTTTTTCATACTGCGTAAAAAAGAAGTGATTGAAATCAACATGTTCCTCTTTGGTTCTCCATTATGAAATGCTAATAAATGCAGCATATAGGATATTACTTAAATAAATGGGATAAACATGAATAACCTAAATATTTATATTTTGATTATCATTCTTGTTTTCAGTTAACCTCTATGACAGTCATAATGAAGTTTTATCTGTTTTATTTAATGGGCAAGATGAATTATATTGGGCTTTGCTGCTCTTTTTTTCCCAAAGTCTGTATTTAGAAGTCTCTCTTCCATTTTTTAAATGTCAACAATAGGGACAAAAGCAACAGAGCTAAGCAGGATGTCTTCTACCTACTTCTATGTTAAATGTTACCGCTCATGTAAAAATGGCTAATCACCATGCACTAAGAAGAACTGTGCAAGGCTGAAGACAAACGTACAAGTGTGTTCCCTGTACCAAGATTCAGAAGACTGGCAACCGTTAGGTAGTGTTCCTTATGGGCTACGTAGTTTGCACATTTTTTAGTGAAACCACTGGATTTGGAATAATTGATGTCATCTTAAGGTTATACTCTACAAGTCTTGTTTCAAACAGTTAGGTGATAGGGACAAAAGCTTCGAGATGCCGTGATCCTSTCTGATTACTGTCCATTCACAAATACTTTCATTCTTATCTGTGGAGTGACTTGTAGAATGAGGTGCTATTCCACAAGATCAAGGAACCTCTTGTGCAGTTTATAACACATCCATGCATATCTTACCTGGACCAATTTTCTGTCTCAGTCAGCTTTTGGAAGTACCGTGCAATTGACTTCGCTAGCAAAATTCTATACCCTTAAATGCTAACAGAAAAATTAATTTTCTGTCAGCTTCTCCAAAACTTTTAAACAGTGCTGCTCTCTTACTCATATCTTTCCCTTATCTGGAGAGAGAATAATTCTTCTAATCCCACTGGCATCCACAAAGGTATATCTGGCCCTACAACATCTGTTTGGAATCTGCATCTATTATATTTTTGTTCATTTTTGACCATCTGTACCTTCCATGCAGTAATTAACATGCAAGAATGTAGCTGCATAATTGATTCCTGTGGAGCTTTAAAGTCATGCTCATCAACTATGTTTGTGTTTGAGGAAATGTACAATGTACCTTTAATGTCTTTAAGGGGTATTTATAGCAGAAACAAATATTTAAAAGCAAAACAGAAACATAGCTGTGCATCACCAAGATAGCAATGAATATGGTGGGATTAGTCATTTATTACCCATACTTAGTTAAAAGCATTAATTAACATCTTTTAGCGTGTCTCCGAGGGAAAAAATAAAGAAGGTAACCCAGACTAATTTTCATTTCACTGCTTTAGCAATTTCATAATAATTAGAATCCACCAGGAACCATTAAAAAAGATGAGGGCTCTTTAAGCACCTTCTCAGGCTAATTTGCAAGGGAGTATCTAGAGAAATGTAAATGACGTTCATGTCATACTAAACAAATATATTATCACAGGTGATGGAACAGTAAAAACTGAATGTCTCCTCAACAAAAACTGACAACCAAACACTTTTTCTACCAGGAAATGCTATTTTTAAAGCAGACCATTTTGTGGGAATGTGATGAGTTCAGCAGCATTTTTCAGGGGAAAGTTTCACATGATTTAGTTTCAACCAGGTTGAAATGGTTCATAAAGATTGAAATACTTTGTTTCAGCAGAGTTACTTTTAAAAATATTTTAAAATATTAATTGTAATATATGCACATATTACATTTGCTATTCTTCAGATAGAAAAAGCAGGATGAAAATTATAACTCTAAGGCATTATGACTCTTCGCTATTTAGATGAATTGACACCAAGTGGAAACACTTGAAATTTTCATTTCATGGTAAGTTTCAAATATTTATTTTTCCCAGGAATAATAAAAAATAAATAAATCCCAAATGTCAAGATTTCCTACAGAGTAAAAAATCTGGTTTCTTGAACAGGAGTGTAACGTATAGAGCAACTGATGAAAAACCCTGGAACTCCATCGGAGACTTTCTGCTTGTAATTACAGTTTGTCTACTTATTTTCATATGTTAGCGTGTTGGAGGAGTCTTCGCTCTGCTTCCATTTAAACAGACACTTTCAAATAGCGATGTTTAAAAATGCTCTGTATTCATGCTCTCCATTAAGGATCTGTGGCATTCTGCAAGATAATAAATCTTAACCAGCAAAAACAGTATAACGTATTGCTTGTACTGTGAACCTGCCTCGAATCTCCAGTCTTAGATAAGGATCTGATTGTGTTAGGTACTATAAGAATATCAACTCATGATTATAGAAAAATTATTGGATAAAGTAATAACATGTTTAGGGGTAAAATAATATAATTTATTAAATTACACAGTTAACAATATTTGTCTGTAAAAACTACTGACTAAAAGGTATACCATAATTTTTACACTTTACAGGGGAGCCAGACTATTCAAATTAATCTCCTCTTGTTCTTTACTTTAAAGAAAAATTCAGTGTTCTCAAGAGCTCCTAATGACCATCTTTTCTGAGCTCTGCAGTTACTTTCATATCATTTGAGCCTGGGTTGCACCAGGAATTCAATTCATCCAGGTAATTACGGCTCTCAATAGCCCAGGACAGATTCTGATTCCCTTTAGCATTTTGAAATTTAGCATAGCATAATCCCTGATGTGCAACACAATATCCCTATGCTTGGTTAATAAACAAAATGAAGATTCTGGCCTGGAATTTGAAAATAATCATAAATTGGACCCGCATACATGCAATACAGCAAGTTAAAGCCAAATAAATCTAATGGTGGGGCATACAAGAGAAGTATACAATAATTGCTAAAAAAATTTCTGTTATTTCTAAAGAGAGTTCATTAAACTGTACAAAGTCTTTTTAAAAAGCTGAACTAATAATATCTGCAAAAACAATGGCATATTTTTTCACAAAATAAATGGTGAGATATGATTCAGTTGCCCTACTCCTCCTTGTCTCCAGAAAAACTTACGGTATCATTTTGTCTCATCTAGTCTGAAGAATATAAAGTCACTAGCACCATGTTGTAACTGTGATGGTGCCTATTTTAAAAGGATTGTTGTTCTAGTTGAGTACATAAACTCACAATCTTTTTTACAGGAAATAATTCAAATTCAGGGCTGTAGAAAAGCATAAATTACAAGAATAGGAAGTCACCGTGTAAATAAAAGATCAACTTCAAATTTTACAGAAATAAAAATTTTCTGGGAGCCAATAATTGAATAATGCTTAAAAGGGTGTTTATATCAAGTGACAGGCAAAGAATTTGAGTAGTGACACAAAATATTTTAGAAGCAGTGAGTGACAAATCAGCTTTATAATATTAAAAAGTTTTCATGTCTACATGAAAAACTAGATGTGTGTTTACAGTATTATTTGATGTAAGAGTGAATACAAAGACAGAAAGCCTGGAGGATGGGTGAGAGGAGACATGGTGGGGGGGGACATTAAATATATTACTTTCCATAGCTCCACAGCAAACCAGGGGATGAGAGAAGCGTTTTGGAATTGTTCTCATAAAAGTATATCAAGCTCATTTCCAGCCTCTTTCCAGGGAGCTRTTCCTAGGACAGTAAGAAATTAACTTTAAATTATGGAATCACACTTGAAGGGTGTCAAGCTACAGCTCAGTGATAAGTTACCCACCAGTGAGCTGAACACTTATCTTCACTGTGGGCATGCTTTTAGCCCCCTCTCTTAGTAAAGCCTCAGACACTCAGGGATGCAAGAAAACCAGTAACATGTTCAAGGAGACCAAATACAAATAACAAATTGCAAATAAATGATATTTTAAGCAAGTGGCAATAAAAAGGGTGCTACCTAATATTGTTGCCTTATAAACTGGAAAATTAAGGCATCATTCACTCTGCAGAGTTTGGTCATCTTTTTCCATGACACACTGAATTTGTGTAGAAAGCACCTTATTGGTTTTGTTATTTCAGAGGGAAATGCCGCTGAACTGGGAAGTGAGATGGATACATCAAGTGGCTGGAAGAAAGAACACTAAAATCAAAGGAGACAGGACATAATAATTATGCGAGAGAAATTTGGAAAAGTATTAAATAAAAGAATAAATAACATAAATCAAAATAACAATTTTTTAATCATTATAATTTACTGAGATGTGTTCTCAGAAGATTGTCTCAGATGATCAACAGGCTAAACGAGGATATTGCAGGAGTGAATTACCCTGGGAAAAATGGGACATCTGTTCATCTTCTGCTGTAAATGAAGCAAGGACTGGAACATAAACTGCTACCCCAATCCCATGCATGTGGAGATTAAAATTAACTCTGTGGGCCTCCCTTCTGTCTAGCATAGCATAAAAATACTTCAGACTAGTGTGTCTGGGCTCATCCACATTATGGAGCTCTAAAAAGCTGATTTTTAACTTATACTTTATTAGCATGGTGGTGATCAACACAGGCATATAGGGAATTTAGAGGAAAAAAGTGATTGTGATCTGATTGCATTTAATAAATGCAAATGGCACTAAAAAAAACCCCTGCAACCTACACTTCTTTAAAGATGCCAGATTCATAAATGTGAATGAGCCAAATGGACTGGGAAGAAGAATTCAAATGGAAAAATGTGAGAGATACTTAGGAAATTTTAAAGAGCCTTTGGTAGATGGTTTTAGAACCAAAATTCCATATCTGAGAAAGACCAAATGGGTTATAAACAGCTAATCTCATTTAAAAGGAAAGTCTGTTCTTTGGAGTTTAAATTTATAATAAAGGAAAGAAAGGAAAAATGGATGGTAATGATCATAAATCAGAAGCTAAAAAATTGGAAAAAAATGGTGGAGGAAGTAAAAAGGGCAAAAGGAAAATTTGTAGTCATCAGAGGTAAGGGCAAGAAGAAGGTTTCTGAAAGTATATTGAGGACATAAAGAATCTTCTGATTCAAATAGAAATGAATTTCTTGTCAGGAGTGATGTAAAAAAGATTTTTCACTGCCTATTTCTGTTCTATATTTGGGGCAAAGCTGGATGATGTAGTCACATTTATGATGTTGATGGTGATTGCGAAGTACCACCCTACCCATAACTAAGAAGAATGTTAAACTGCATAATCTAAAGCTAAATACTTTTAATCAGCAGGTCCAGATAACCAACATCTATTAGGAAAGTGATGTCCATAAACTCTCCTAATCATTAAGGTTGATTTTTAATAAGCCTCAGAGCACTAGAGATTGCATGGAGCTAGACGCTAGATAATGTTGTGCTAGTATTTAAAGACAATAAACAAGAAAATCTGTCATCCTGACATCAATGCCAGAAAAACACTGGAATGACTGGTACAGGACTCCATAAAGTATTAAAGTATGTTAATACAGTTAATGTAGTTTACGTAAAACAGATCTTGTCAAAAGTAACTTGATCATATCAGTTCCTCTGTTCTGAGAGAGCAAATCAGGACATCTGCCTTGTGTTATTGAGAAGTTTGGATCAGGTGATTGCGATAGTCTCTTGTGGCCTTTTTTATTGGCAAGAACTTCAGGGAGATGTCATTTATTAACCATTAATCATTCCCTAGAGCAGCCATTTTGTAGCCAAATTCCTGGTTACCTTTAACTCCCCTACTCCATCAGAAACCTGTCTATTTCAAGCTAATAAAAGAGAAACAATATTTTGCTCTTGACTGAAAAAAAAAATTTTTAACAGACTTTTTACTGGTAGCTACCACATCCTATTAGAAAAAGCAGTATTTTAGTTCCTTGAGACATTTGTTGAGACTTCTGCTTATAGTTGTTTTGAATATCCTTTGTGTATGTACTATTTTTCAGTATTTTTCCTGACCAATTCTTTTACATGTGAAGTGCAGTGAAAGGCACCTGTCACCAAGATTATATTTATCTCAAGTACACATTAAAATTACTCTTTTTATTGATATGTTTATTTTTCAGTACAGCACTTCAAAGTCACTGTGTAGTGACCTGCTGATTCAACTTCTTTTTATGTAGACCTATGGATGTAGCACAATGCTTTATAATAGGTTATTCTTTCATGCTTTATCATAGTTACCACATCATTACCACAGTTGTCAAGAATGGACTGACTATAAAGGTAAACTGAATTTAGGCTTAACTCAGACGTGTGGTATCTTTCCTCTTGTTTGAATGGGTTTATAAAGAGTGAGATGTGCTAAATAAATGTATATCTGTATGTGCTGATTCAGGTTCCTCCCTGCTCTTCTCAGCAAGTCATTCCATCGCTCTTTGCCTTCGTTTATCTGTAAAATGACGTCATGGCAAAGACACTTGTTTAATCAGAAGCATGAGACCTATCTGTAGAAAGTGGTAGCGTAAGATATATGTACTATCATTTCTATTATCATTTTTTGTTATTCTGAAAGTCTGATGACCATGTAGAAGGAGGTTTAAGGTGATGCTTTAGATTCACCCTTAGGATTCTTGAATAATGCTGACTCTTACTTTTTTCCTTAAAATGTAGCTCATTTTGTATTTCACCTGCTACAATTAGAGCAAAGAAAAACAAAGTCTGAATATTGATGGTGAGACAGGCTTCAAAAGATGTGGAGAAGGTCTTAAGCATATTTTAAATTAGATTGAAAGAAGTACTGAAAGTTTTGCAAGGAGAAAGTCCTGCAGTGGATCTGTAATGTTACTTTCTTCTCCTCAATCTGCTTACACGAGAAGGAAAAAGAAATATAATGTATAAGATGTTGGTTTTCATAATATGCATATTGCATGCAGTACAGCTAAGAGTCAGAGCCAGTGACCCCAATGAGTCAGGTAATATATAATCATGAAGTGAAGAGATAGTCCCTGCCCCAAGCTTCTCATCATTCAGATACATTGCTTTTACTAAGTAAATTACTGTGTTCCAAAATGGCACTAAATATATTGAATCAAATTGTACAGTATACCAGCCTGCTTGTTGGAGCAGATGACCATAAATTTGTTGGAACCGATACAAATGTGGGTGGTCAAGTGAAGCATATGTTGAATCCACAGACAGCTCAGGCCACAAAATGGGTGATTTGTTGCCACAAAATGTTTGTTCTATCCTCTCTCCCTATAGAAATGGTCCCCATGAAATCCATCTGCTTTAACTTTACTTGGGGGCTTCAGCCTTCATGAGCTGTACAAACATACCCTGAAAGTCATTAGTCCAAACTCATACCTTGGGGAGTGGATGAAATCAGTTTAATTAGCAAGAACATTTGCAGATCTGTTTGAACAGTAAGAATATCTTCCTAACTACAAAGGTAGTGAAACACTGGAGATGGCCAGCTGGAGAGAGTGCAGTGCCTCCTGACTGCACGTTTTTGAGAACAAGTTAAGCAGACACCTGTTGGGAAAAATTCAGATAAACTACTTTAATAGTATCAGTCCTAGTCATATCTCTACACCTCAGGACTAGGAGCACAAATACAGCACACTAGGGAGACTTAGACCTGGTCTAAGTCTTGACCTAGCCCACATATGTATTAGTTTATTCATCAAATAGTCAAGCTTGATTAAAAACACAATTACAAATTTCTTTGCAATAAAGAAATTGATTTCATATTAAGTTCTTCAATCCTTTAATGCCTGAAATTTCTTCTAATTAGTAGGCTTTGTGAGTAAAAAAGCAAAACAAACCAATTCAGTAGCTATGATTCAGAGTTTTATGGCTTGACTCCCATGAGGAGTATAGTAACTTCTTGGTTGACTGTAAGCATATGGATCTTTGTCTCTGAAAGAAGCATGGAGTTTTTATTTTAATCAGATTTCACAGATATGTATTCAAGGCATTTTTTAAAATTCACTAAAAAAGCTGCATGATTCCCATCCACTGTCCCTTCTCAAATTTCTCTACTGGGTACTTTCATGTCTGTAGTGGCAGTCACTACTGCAATATCAACAAACGCACCAGAAATGTTGCTCTTTTGAGACATCTGCACCCTTCTGTTTGATAAAGTAGTTCTTCAGGTATCTTTGAGATATATATCCATGTTGAATAGAGATTTCCATCAACCTCAGGACACAGTTTTATCTTTTTTCTTGTTCACAAGGTCATTCTCATTCACCTCTTTAAGGTGATAGGAGATTTTTGAAGGCCACCACAGAGAGATAGATAAACTTACACAGAAAAGACACATGCAAGCAGTAGTAAATCTTGCTGCCTTCTGGCCTCAAGACCTATTGCACTAGACTAGACCATCTTTCTATAAAGACGAAGCAGGAATTTCTATGAAGACACAGGCAAACAAGCCCTTCAAACAGCCATCTGTAACTTATCCTTCCAGTTGGTTCAGTCATCAACATCTCATCCACTAACAAGGATTCTCTAGGCCATGTCTGAGGATTGTCTTTTTTCCCCCTCCTGATGTCATCCAGCTCCCTAATCCAGTCACGCAAACATATTTTCTCTCTATCTTCCCATTCACTCCTGCTAGCAATATCCAATCTAATAAGTTGACTATAATACAATCTACTCCAAAAAATGATCACTGCCATATACTTCAAAGTGATCTGTAGCTATTTATGAGTAAAACAAATGAAAACTTATCAGCTAATTTTTAAGTTTCATTTCTCATGCTTAATTCCTGTATATAATAGCCTTTCCAATTTATTTTTAGAATTTCAGTTGCCAAGGTAAAAGCAGATTCCTTCATTGCTGTTTCTCTGCTTCCACCTAGACAGCTAATACTGTAATCTTCAGACTGAAGCCTAATTATGTTCTCTAATAACTTTATTATCCTCATTTGATTGTTTGCAGTGTGAAGTCATATTACAAATAATGTAATTGGTTCCAATGTCTTCTTAGAGTTAGGGTTAGAGGAAGGTGAATAATTATTGAAAATCATGTTCCCTTTTTTTTCAGTATTTAACCCTTCTATCGGGAATTTGTTTAGAACTGAATTAAGAAGCTTTCCAGAAGAGGAAAAATCAGTCATTAAAGCCAATCAGACACTCAAACACTCACAAGGGTTTATGCATTTAAATTCAGACAAGGTTCTCTGCATATGGCAAGCCACATATACCTAATGCTGACTGAAGTAAGCATAGGCATTTATCACATTTTTATCTGGGGCTGCAGTGCATTATAAGTGCTGAATATTTCTGAGGATACACTGAGTGTGAATGAGATTCTGAAAAAAAGTCTGAATGTTAGTGGAAAAAGTCACTTAACTGATACTGACCTGCTCTTTTCTGACTTGTTGGGTGGAATTTTAACAAATTCCTTTCAAAGCTGCCTTCTATTTACATCAATGTAGTCACACCACTGTGAATAAGAACAGGATTTGCTTCTCAGTATATCATTTACAGCAACATTTATTTGCACCAGCATCTGAAGTACAGCTATATGCAGAACCTGAGGTAGATCTGTTTAAGGAGCCAGACACGTCCCCTGGCAGAATGCTCAATAAGAGAAGTAGCCCTCTCCCTCCAATCTGCATTGCCACCGGCCCTCAAATTGAGAGTGAGTGAGAAAGCAATGTAGAAAAATGTTTCCTGAAGCCAGAGACCCGTTGGAGAATGATGGATGGGAATTCAGGCAGGGAATTGGCCACGGCAAGAAATTAGAAGTGTGGGAGGAACACATATCTCTGTGCTCATTGATTCAGGACTCTGCTCATGTGTCTTTAAATTTTACTCAGTACTCTCAGCACACCCTCTTACTTTTTTAGGTATATCCCCTATCAAATGAATCATTCTGAAATGCAGATTCTGAAAACTCATCTCTGTATCCTTGTCAGTTGTTTAGGAAATACTCAGATGTCTTCCTCCACTTTCTTCATTACATATGCCAAAAATACACTAATACAATGTGCTCTTTTACGGAATCTATAGACATGAATATTCTCTGTAGTACTTACGATGGACGATGGACCAATAGCACCCATTTCCTCTAATCTAGTTTAAATGTGTACAAAAAGTGGTCTATATCTAGATAGTCATTCTTAATATCTTCTATACCCAATAGAAAAAATGAGGTACTCTTATGTCTTAACTTTATGGAACCAGTTTTCGACATCTACTTTAAGAAGAGGTGATTAGGTCCCTAAAAGTGCTTATTTCTCTTCAATGGTTGTGAAGAAAGTCTAAGCAACTATTATAGATATCTATATCTATATCTATATATAGATAGACATCTAGCATCTAAATATATATATATATATATATATATATTAGATATCTATCTATATAGATATCTACATTTGGTCAGATGAATATCAGTCCAGAGAAATTATCACCTGCATAGGGAAGAGTAGAAATCAGGATCATAACTCCAGAAAGACTCTGAAAAGTCACTCTGGTACTGCAAATGCAGCTACCAGTAAGTATTCTGAAGGTGCCCATAGGTTAGTGAAAAGCAAGTACTGGCCACAACAAAGCATCATACACACTCTCTCTCTCTCTCTCACTCTCTCTCTCTCTCTCTCTCTCTCTCTTTCTCTCTCTCACACACACACACACACAAACATTAAGAATGAGCAGAAATTATTAAAGGACAGGTAACTGACCATTGGTGCTTCATATCTAGTGAAGGTAGGCTTGCTAAACAGCCATGGTAGCAGTGTAGAGTGGCCGCAGGCAGACTTGGGTGAGCTAAAGACCACCTGATTAGACTCTCAGGTCTTCGCAGAGCTGAGAATCATTTGAATCATTTGCTATATAAAAGATTTACTATGATAGAAGACCCGGTTTCATTGCTATAATTTGGGATCCATCCAAAGCTCTAGCTCAAAGTGATACTGCTGTTTGGCAGAATTTTTGCCTTTTTACTTGGACTTTACTTCCTCTAAATCAGACTCTATTCTCAGTTACACCTTTGCAATTCCATTGACTCATTTGGATCTCCTGATGATTCATACTAGAGTTCAGGAGGAAAAGAACAGATTCAGTGGTTTTTGAGTGGGTCTTAGCTAGAGGAGCCAACATGACTTAAATCTGGTTATATAAGTCTATCTTTCCATAATAGTGAATATTACTTTGTCATCTTTTAACATTCCCTGGGGGTGTTTATAAAAAAAGGATGGGTTACTTTTGGATATGGCAGAGTCTGCACACACACATACACAAAAAAAGCCAGACAAAGAATAGAACATGACTCTAAAAATGAAATATAATTCCATGGCAATGATATTTGTAGCAGGTGAAGGACAAAACACAAGATTTCTATTAAATAAATCATAATTTATTACATGCACATATATTTGGATGCTCAGTTAAGCACCTAATTACATGAAAAGTGCAATTGCCCATGTAAAAGCGATGTTAATTTTCGAGCACACCTGCTGGGTTTAGGTTTCTCATTTAGGTACCTGCTCAGTTTCATGCTGTTGTGCGCCACCTGTCGAAAATATTTGTGTGCCTGTCAGGAGGCTGGCAGAGGTTACTGGTGAGGAAAACTGCAGGTTTGCAGGTTCAGTGTGCAGCCCTGTTGTCTAACCAGCGTAGCTGACAAATTTCTTTAAGAGTCATAACTGGAGCTCTGGCAGCGCAGTTTTTTTGTTTTGATGAGGGGATGTGCTGGGAGAGACCCTTTCCCTGCTCAGACAGTAGATGCTTCTGGTTTCTTGGATTTCATCTCCTGTTGATGAGTTCTCAGCTGTGTCTCTCTCTATTTTTGTATTCTTTTCTCTACTTCCTTGACACATGCTGTATGCCATTAGAGAGCAAAAAATACCGCTAGGAGTTCTATTCTTAGTGTTGGTCCATTTGCTTTGTTGATTATCATCCTAACTGTCAAAGAAGTGAAATGGCATTGCTTTACAGTACCTGCACTCCATAGTACCAGCTTTCACATTGCTCTTTGTTTCCTTGACAGGTAGAAAATGTTTCTGTTTTTCCTCATGAATGCTTTATGTGTGATACTGAACAGTTCATGGTGACAGCTAAAACATAGCAAGCGGCACTAAAGGACATTTCTCAGATGTGTTTCTTTGCCCTTTCTTCAAGTGGAACACGTTAATAAGACTACCTATGTTTTTCCAAGGAGGATAGGATCTTTACAGTTTAAATATCTTTACACTCTTGTAAATATTACTTAGATGACAGAAAATGTAGGTTTGTTCTGGGGAGATTCTCTGATTCATTTTACAGCTTCAGCTACATTATTRAAAAAGAATTCTATTTCTTGGACCCCCAGAAATGTTGTCTTACATTTTCACCCATTTTATTGTAAATTGCAGGGAATGAGAAATGGTGGAAGGAATGGAGGTCACATCACTGTGTAACAGCCTGGCAAGTGGACAGTGGGGGAGGAGGTGCAGGGGGACAGGGGAAAGCCAAGGCTGGTGTAACGGTTGTTCTTCTCCAAGGAACTAAAAGTCAAAGAGCTTTAAAGAGGACTTTGAGGATATTCTATTTCAGGGTCTAGTTGAGTGAAGTATGGGATGTCAGAGCTGATAGAAGTGTTCCAGAGAAACATGCAGATTTGACAGACTTTAAAAATTCCTGAGGAATGTAGTTAAACTCTCAACAGGCCCCAGGCAGCAGGGTTCTGGTCTTCTCTGTCCCTTAGGCAGCCCCATCCAAGTGAGTTTGTCCATGTTGAGAAGTCAGGACAATCATGATCACCTCAATCTCCCTGAGCAGGTAAGGCAGCTCTCAGTAGCTCCAGATCCATGCCTAGGGGCAGCTGTCTTGGGGTTCATAAGGCTGAGAACATCTACTCTGAGTCTCCCAGCATTTATTTTTTTTCATGAATGTTTTGTGGATTTTTTAAGATCCTGGTTTTTATAAAACATGTATGAAGGACAGCAGAAGTGACCATGATGGGAGAAACCCACTGTCAGTTTTCCAGTGCTCTTCAAAGAGCATAGCCATGGACCCTGTGTGGTCTGTTTCCCCCAGCCCTCTTCCATGCCGCTCTGTGGTGTTATGGCATCACCAGTAGCTGGATAACTTCATATTTCTCTAATTTTAGCTGGAGAAAATAGAAGCTACTATCTCTGCTGAACAGCAGTTTCTCCCTGTTCACTTTGTCTTCATCTACTGCCATCAGCTAGATCTTTCTCCAGAAAGCAGTCCTCTCTCAGGCATTCAGTTTCTCTCTTACACCTATAAACTGAGGACTCTCTGCCTTCAGCCCTGTTTCTCAAACATAGATTTATGTTGCCCTGTGCAGAGGTCTGTGCAGACACAGATAGACTGCTCCGCATACCTGAGTAGCTTGTCTTGTCTACCCTGGAAATATGAGCCCCATTGGCAGTGTCTTCAGAAGCATCGAAGGTGCACAAGAGGTCCAAGCAACCCAAAGCAATACTTTGCTGCTATATTGCTGGGTCAGCCTGCAATTTATCCAACCAAAGTGTGTTGTGCTTTGGGCCATGCTGGGGGGAAACAGCAGTGTGAGATGATGGCAGTGCTTGGGATGTTGTTCTTCAGGTGCTTGTGGGCAGGGAGGCAGACATAGCTGCTTGTAGCTGAGCAGCAGTTTAAAAAAGACTGTGATACAAGTGCCTTTCTTCAAGTCTAAAACTTGCAAAAAGCAGCTGTCTGGGCTCCATGGAAAATTTAGCACTTCTAAGCATTGATACTACAATTCTAGTGTGCATGGAGGTGCCTAAAGCCACCTGAAGACTGAGAGACCAGTAGGTGCTGGACCTCTCAGTCCTGGTTTCCAATCTGTGCAGTTTGGGGAACTGGCTAAACACACCATAGCTGGCTTATAAACCTACCTTCCTATGAGAAGCAGAGCACTGGGGATGTGAGGAGGGGGGAAGGCGTTTCTGCCATGGAGGTGGGGGTGGCTGGAGCATGGAAACTTGGACCTGAACTTGGAGCTGCAAAGTGCTCCTGGGTCATAAGGTCTGATTTTAGGACCCTCTGCACACAGCAAACTCAAGGCCAAGACAGCACCACGACTTTTCAGAGGAAGTTTTTGATACTTTTTGTTTTGCATCTTCTTCTTTATACTTTCCTTTATACTATCAGGAGTGCAAAACCACATAATAAAGAACGTAATAACTGCAAAGAAGTTTGCTTTCTCCAGCAGGAATTATCTGACCTACCGGCATATGAGGTGATCCAGAAAATTTTTGAACATAACCATAAAAGAATTTTCTGATGAAATCTTTCAGACACTAGTTTTCTCCCTTGAATAATAACTGCAGTCTTAAAAACCTGCAAAACCAACACGGAGACATGCATACATCCAAGTATACATGCACAAATATAGAGATTTATAAAATGTATTACACATACACAAGCTCAGTTTTATTCCAGTATATTCCTATGTATTAAATTCCAACTGACTGAGTTCAATCAGAAACTTCCCAACGAATTAAATGGAGTCTAGTTTCATGTATGCATTTGTAGGCAAAAGAAGACACATGTATATAGAAAGGGCAAATATATTTCAGTATCAAAATCTGCATCTAAAAAGCTATCATAATTATGTGGATTTATATCAGCTAAGGTATGTGGGTATATCTCAGTAGCACAGGGCCCAATCATGTTGTTTTTTTAGGCAAAAATAGCATTTTCAATATCTTCTTAAGATGATAGTATTTTAAGCATATTTTTACTCTCCATTTACATACTAACTTCACCAAAAGCATATAAATTGAGTAAGAAGGAATGCATCTGCTATGTGTTTATTTAATCCTCTCTCTTTTTGCTCTTTTTGCACAGAGGTTGAAAGATTTAAAACAAAGGGAATTTGCTCGAAATGTGGCTTCAAAGTCATGGAAAGATGAGAAGAAACAGGAAAAAGCACTCAAGCGGCTCCACCAGCTCGCAGAACTACGGAAGCAGTCAGAATGGCAAGTATTTTTAATTTATGTTATGTTTAGCACCTTTTTCCTAAATCCCAGAAGTAACCTTCAAATTTTTACTCCTACACTCTATAATGTACAGAGATTGTGTATACTGTAACCTGTTTTCAGTTATCCCCAAATCCAAATGTTCCTGTTCTGCAAACCATAAAATTGAAAGTCCCTGAATTAATTACTTGGCATTTGAAGGTTTGTGTTTTTCTTTCCTGTAGCCAGTTAATCTAATCTGTTCTGAACGGAGTGGTTTGAAGATGATTTTACATCACCATTTTTTCTTATTAAAACTGACCTGAATAATTAGTATAACTGTCTTATCATTTTTATAGTGAGTGAAAGGGAGAGGAAAAACACCTTTTAGCACCTCTGTACTTAGTTTGTGAATCACTCTCATTACTTCTACTACACTGAGATTATTCTCACAGTTTCTCTGTAGAGTAATGGAACTATCATTATGTGAATGAAAAACAAGTAATTACCTCAGTTAAGTTTACCCAATACTGTTAGCTCAACTGATGAATATCAAGATACAGTACAAGGTTTGCACTAATAAAGCTTTCCACTTTAGAAATATCCTTTGTTTAATGACACTGAATGCTTCAGTAGAATAGATTGCCACCAGACCAATTGTTTATGTTAATCTATGACCTTAATGGATTAAGGAGATAACTAAACAGGCATCCTTTTAAATTCATATCAAGCTTACAGTACCCTGGAAATAATAAGATTCAGGGTTTATTATACACTAATTTTGGCCTATGTAATTGCTTTTGAGTAATCTGCAGAAATATAACAGCTTAGTGCTAATGTATCACTTTTGTGATTAAAACTCCATTTTCATACAAATCCACTGAAAGAAATGTTACTGCCTGTGAGGAGAAGCACAGTGTTTGTGCCCGTGTACTTGAAGATGTGGTCTCAGACAGACTGATAAGGTCAGTGATAACAGGAAGGCTAGAGTCAGACTGGAAGGGAGTCAGTGGGTCTGCTTTCAGAAAGAGCTAGGAGTCTGCAATCCTTTACAGGGAGCCTGGAAAGAGAGCGCTTACTATTCCTATTCGTAATGATTGATGGGTTCAGAGGCAGCTGAAATCCCTGCACTTGGCTTAGGGATTCCTGATAATTCAGACAAGAGAGGAAGTCAGCTTTTCTAAGCAAAAGTCTACACACAACTGTTTTCATCCCTGCATAATGTGTCTCAGGTTCCAAGAGAGTTCCTTAAAACAAGCTAATACATTTTGACAACAAAATTACTGTTAATCTGATTCACACAAAAACTGAAAAAAGTAGCTTTATTTTGCTATTCCAAGGGTACTTTGAAAAGGATCTCTTCATATTCCACTTTCTGCAAGAGATAATTCCTTCCTGATGTACAAATTGGGGTGAATTTGTATCTCCTGGTGCTAAATTTGTGGCAAATGCAAATATATTCTCAGAAATGCAGACGTATTCTCATACTCTGAGTTGACCCTACTCCAGGGAGTCTTTATATCATTTCCACTGCTGGAGATCAACGCGTTTTTATAGCATTTATAAAACATGCTAGCCTATCTGTACATAGCTGCTATGCAGATCTGGCAGCTATAATTTACTTATACTTGATTAAAATATTTTCTAATATTTTCTATTTTCTATTTTTTTTCTAATATGCACTGCATGAATAGCAAATATAGATAATTTGGCTCATGAAATGCATATTTAAAATATTAGTTGGAATAACATTTGTATGGTGGCTATATATGTCTTATCTCTAATGGAAAATGATGGTAGTCATTCCAGTCTCAATTAATCATCTATTGCAAGAAATAGATGATTTACCATCTGTTTGTTAAGGCCTTCTTAGAATAGGTTTAATTCCAAAAAATTACTACAAAAGTAAACCACAAGTTCAAAATCTGAGAGTTTTGGGGAAGATGAAAAATGTAATTAATGAAAGTAAAATACAGGGAGAGAAAATGTGACAAAGAAAGTCAAATGGTGGTTGATAATGGGAGTACTGAAGTTGCCATTAACACTGAGGGAAATTCACCTTGTGTCCATTCCCCTTGCCAATATATGGTGATAGTCTTGGCATATCTCTTTGAATCTTTCACAGAATCATTTTATTGTAGAAGGATACAAAAGTAAAACAAGAATATACTCCTTAAAAATTATAGCCACCCCCCCCCCAAATAAAAAAGGTAAGCAGAATGGTGCATTTGCCTTTTCTCTTATTGAGTCTGATTCTGAAGATCCTCCAGATGGAAGTCTTATTTTGTACAAGGCACCATTTCCCGTTAAAGCATTGAACTCGTAAAAAACAGAATAATCACAGACTAGATTGTCACTGATATGAATTTGGAGGGAAAAACAATATTGTTTATTGGGCATGTACATGGGCATAACTGGAAAAAAAAAGTGCTCCTGTGCTGACTAGAAATTGCATCATTTGCTATACATAAAAACGATCTTTTCCTTACAGAAGCCCCCAGTGCAGGGCTAAACCACACATTTAGAAACCCTTTAGAAACTTTAGGTTTCCCTTGTAGCAGGAAGACTGACACTCTTCTTTACCTGACAGATACTGTCAAACTTGAGTCCTCTCTTTACTCAGTTACTTAATTAATACAGCAGGTTTTTATTTATTTTCTTATAGCGTCACAGGAAGTGGACCAATGCTTAAAGCCCCCAGATTAGTTGTGGAAAAGCAGCAATCACCAGAAGAAATTTTCCTATACAAGGGTGGGAAATTCACGACTGGTTCTCAAACCACAGCCAAGGGTGAAGGACAAAGTTTCCCCAGAAGCATAGYAGAGAAACAAAAGCTTATCATTAGCAGGCACCGGTCACCCACTAAGAGACTCCATGTGCTTGGAAATCAAGTCTCACCAGTATTCCCAGATAGCATCAGTGCTTCTCAAAGGACAGGAGTGTCTTTCTCATTCTCTAAAAAAGTCCCTTTGAAACTCGAGTCCTCAGCCTCAGTCTTCAGTGAGAACTTTGAAGAAGGAAATGATCGTAGCGAATCCCCCAACCATAAAACAAAGCAAGCTCCTGAGGGCTGTCATCCTGGCACACTTTTGGAGGAGGATGTAAAAGCAAGCCTGGATAAAGGGCCACCTATTCCACAAGACCAAATAGATTTGGATAACAGCACATCAAGTTATGTAGCTGCCAAACCTAAAATGCTAAAGGAAAATGATAAAAGCAGTGATAGAGAATTAGAAGAAACAGTCAGTACTCATCTTCCATTTTCCAAAGTCAAAACTCATCTTTCAAATTTGGATTTTTTTGGTTCACTTAGAGAAACAGAGCAAGACAGTAAATTGAATGAGTCTGAGCAATTGCTGGAAACGCTCATTTCACCTTCATGCCACACTAGCAATTTTTTTACACAGCAGAACACCTATAAGCACAGCAATGCCCACCTGCCTGACCAGTTACCTGAGCTCCCACCACATCAAGCACCTGAGCAGGGAGGTGTCAGTGACATTAATGATGGTCCTGGGGAGGTCAAAAGAGAGCAATCTTTGGAGAGTTCAGATCTTTTCAGAGTTCAGAATGGGAATATGGAAACGCTTCCAAGGGAGACTGTGGTTAAAGAGGTTAAGCCCCAAGCATTGCCTTTTCTTCATGTAGTGAGCAAAGATGGCAGCACTGCTCTGCAGTGGCCCACAGAACTACTTTTGTTTACAAAAACTGAGCCCTGCATTTCATATGGCTGTAATCCATTATATTTTGACTTCAGACTCTCTTTAAACCACAGAGATGGTAAACAGCATGAAACAAACAAAGCTAGCTGTAAAGAGTACTCTATAAATAAGATTGCAGATGAAAATGAAGCCTCAGGTTTAATAAAACACAAGCAAATGTCAAATGAACAAGATAATCAGTTGTTGAAACCAAAGAAGATGAAAGATTCCCTAAACCCAAGAAAGGCCAAGCAAAAAGCTGAGTCAGACGTAGGGAAAGAAATGAATGAAAATGGTCAAAAATACGTTTCAGATTATTTGAATGAAAATATACCCAAAGTGCCTGCTTACCTTGATGTCTCAAAAAAGGATTATATGAGAGAAAAAAGTCTTCATACAACAACACTGAGAAGATCTTTAAAGCATCATTTTCATAGCTGTGAAAGAAACAAACACAGCATTAGAAATGAAAGCATTTCCTTTGCTGCTTTTATGTCTAGGATTAAAAAGTCTAAAACTGCAAAATGTCATTTGATTTATTCTGAAGAAAAACATGAAAACCAAAATGACTGCAGATCCATTCAAGACTTGGCCAGCTGCAGTGGTGACATAAGTGACAGTGGAAAAGATTCTGGTGGAAGTTTCCTCAGGTTTAAATCCTGTTTGAACAGCAGATACTCAGAAAATGAAGGATGTGGAAGTTATATGAGATGCTGGAGATTCTCCTCTCCTCAGAAGTCCTCCTCTGACAGACATTCTAGCTATTCTGACACTTCGATTAGTAATACAGGTAGCTACATAAGCAGTTCCTCTAGTCCCACATCAAGCAATCACAGTAGAAATCATTTGTTTTTTTGTTGCAAAAGAAAAAGCAAGACAGCTGAAAGGCACAAATGTAAGCACAGAAAGCACAACTGCATTTTCACTTCTGATGATGCAGATGAGGATTACCTTTCCCACACTAGAAGTCAAAAAACTGGAAACTGTTCACAGAAGGGCACAATTAAATATCAATGGTGTTCAAGACATAAAGTTTTACACCATAGAGACAGATCTAAACACAGCAGACGTAGACACCGGCATTTTGGCAAAGTGCATAGCAGAAGTAGAAGCTACCATATCTCCAAAAGTTCTTCCACCAGAGATTCACGAAGCAGCGAAAGATCATCTAGTTGCAGAATATCAAGAGGTAGCAGTTCAGGATCCTTCTCAAAAGACAACTGTGAGAATAAACAAAAGGAAGATGCAGAAGGAGATTCTAATACTGAACCAGAAAAAGCTGAAACTACACATTATGACTCTCTGAATGTAAATTGTCAGTCAAAAAACTTTGATACCTGCTCTTCTGAAATCTTAGCAAAAGACATAGAGGGAAAAAGAAAGTCACTGTCAGCCAAGCTGCTTTTAGAAAGAGTGCGGTGCAAGAAAACCCAGGAACAAATGCACAGTTCAAAGAGATTTTCAAACAGTTGTGGGATAGAATTAAAGGATCACTCACAAAGTCACTTTGCACTTCAGTTTTCATCATCAGTAGATGACATAGCAATGTTGCCTTTGCCAGAGAAACTCCTAAGCATAGGTAAAAATGATATAGGGCATAATGAAATCAGTTCAGTGGAAAACTGTGTGAATAAAAACAGCTTTGAAGCTTCAGAAATAACTAATGTTGGTCTTTCAACAGGCACTGATTATGATCATTGTCTTTTTAAAGACATCATTCAAATAGGAACAGGCTATCAGAGCCCAAGCATGAAAAGGAACACAGCAATAAAGGAACAATCCAATTTCTTAATCAGTGAAGTACAACCCTTTATACAAAGCTGTGACCCAGTACCAAATGATTTCCCTGGTGCTTTTCCCTCTAATAGATATTCTGTTGTTGCTAATTCAACAGAGACCAAAGAAGAACTACATGATGTAAACATGGACTTGAACCGGGCAGACGGCAGTTCAGACTCTCTTTGTGACAATGCTATGCAGAAGTACAATGAAACAATAAACAACCTAGAAGTGTACAATAAAGCGACCTCCCCACCTTTAACACAGCAGCCTATAACATTTTCACCAGAGGAAATAGATAAATACAGGTTGCTCCAGCTGCAAGCTCAGCAGCATATGCAGAAACAACTTCTGGCAAAACACCTTAAAGTTTTGCCTGCCCCAGGACCAGCTGCCTTCCCTGCAACACCAGCAGTTCCCACTGTCCCTGTTCAGCAGCACGCTACTGTCACCACCATTCACCATACGCTGCTGCAACGCTTTGCTATCTCAGCATCAGTACACCCCCACGGCAGCCATCTCTCCCTCGCACACCTCCATCCCCTCTCTCATGCACATTTCTCCCCCATATCACTTTCCCCTTTAGCGCCAGCCTTCATTCCCACCCACCCTGCTCTGCTGACAGGACACCCATTACATGTGGTCTCCACCACCCCCATTCACCCTTCCCCGCTGAACTTCCCAGCATTGCCACGTGCTGCATATATCCCAGCCTTATTTGCACCACACCTGACTGCAGCCACATCTGCTATACATCCAAATCCCTTAATTCATCCTTTATTCCAAGGGCAAGATCCCTATCACCATTCTTGCTCTAGCCAGACCCAACAGTTACCCACAATAAAAGAAGTTTTTGGTATTTCTAGCTATTTAAACTAGCCCACATGATTATATTATGGCTCTAAAAAGAACTTTTAAAAAAAAATTATTATTCAGTATTCAATCACATATCTGAGGGGAATTCTACCGTTTTGTTGAGAGCACGTCAGCAAATACTTTAAAGTCCAGATTCTRGCTGCCAGCATATGAATGTTGATTTGGTTCTCATATTGTGAGTAAAAGCAATTTAAAAGCTTTTCTTGTTATTTTCACAAGAAGTACAGGGTCCAGCTAATGTCAGTCTGCAGAAGGTTTAGAAGGAACAGTGTGAAATGAAATCCGTGGCTGTCATCAGGAGCAGGACCACAGCACCCAAGCACAATAGGACCAAGAATGTCAGAAGTGACAAGTCATTTAAAGTAGTGTAATTTAAAGTAGTGCAAGCTTGACACACCTCAAAGGCTTGTTTTTCTGAGTATGTGCAACATAATACGTGGTCTGTTTAAGGTATTTCAGATCGAACAAAAAAGAAGGACCACGCGTCCCCGGTTCAATCTCCTGGTCAAAATACATTGGAGAGCCTGATTACTGATGGGTAATGAGTTACACTGGAAGAAGAAGGTGACAACAACATCTCAGATACTGTAGTGATCTTATAGCTGCTATATGTTGCTTAAACAGTGTAAAGGGACTGTTGTCTGGCCACAAGCACATAACAAAAAAATTCTCTAAGTGTAAGGAGGCTTTTTGCTGCCACAAGCAGACTGCTACTTTTCTCTCCCACACAGGCATAAAAGATGGTAGGGTGAGGAAGGAGATGAAGCACGTTTATTGTCATTGCATGTGTGGGGCTGTGGCATCGGGGTATGTCAGGGCTGGGATTCAGATGCCAGAATTGCAACAAGGCTGTGCTGGATTTGAACCTTAGAGGGCCCTGGCCAGCACTGCAATACTTCTTTCTTGCCAAAAAGATGTATGTGGGAGAATCTTGCCCAAAGAATGTGTAAATATGTTTAGCCCCCTTCACAAACAATATTCATGGAAAATTCTGGCTGGACTGAGCTCATCTCCTCAGGCTCCTAGCGAGGGAAGGGTTAAAGTTTAGTATTTCCAATATCCATGTGGTTATTTTGAAGAAATGCAGCTCTGTAGGGGGCTTCAATTAGGGAAACTTCCATTTAATGATAGGGCCACAAACTTGGCTGTAAAATTCTGCTGAAACTCAAAAATATGGAAGTACTCCAAGCAGAATGTGGCCTACGGGTCAATTTTCATAGACAACCTCAGGACAATTCTCAGCATTTCCAGGTATATTGAATCTAAACAAACATGCCAAGTTTCTAACATGATTTCCCAAACTTCCAAGATTCAAAGTAGCTGTTTGTTTGGGTTAGAAACATATTTGAAATAATTTCAATTAGTTTGCAGGAGTTTAGTGCACAGTTAATAATTCAGAATTGATAAAAAAAATTAAAAATTTTTGGAAGAATTTTATTTCATGACATTGGGCTAGCTAAAGAAACTGAGAAATCTAATACTGATTAGGGTAAAGCTGAATATCTAAAATACTACTTAGGACGAATTTTCTAACTTAGCTTGACTTTTAGTCAAGCTAGATTGATACAATGCTGAAGTATTTCAATTTCTAAAAGCAGCTGCTTCAGCATG
This sequence comes from Apteryx rowi, assembly GCF_003343035.1. Lineage (NCBI taxonomy): Eukaryota > Metazoa > Chordata > Aves > Apterygiformes > Apterygidae > Apteryx > Apteryx rowi. The sequence goes on along the minus strand of NW_020450396.1, from coordinate 742,004 downwards.
AACTGATTTTAGGCCAAAATTTTCAAGAGTGTTTACTAATGTGACTGCTTATTTTGCAGTTGATTTGCAAAGTTAAAGTTTCTTTGGTAACTTAACATTTTAGCCATCAAATAAAAATGTGTGGGAAAAATTTTTGGAACTGAGCAGAAACAAACCCTTAGGAATGAACAAAAGGTTGGTGAAGCCAACACCTTCAAATTTACTTTGGTTTCATTCGCAGCTGATTCATTTATTCCTTAAAAAACTGGAGTCTTGTCATTTTGGAGTTACTTATGCCTGCTGTTTAATTCTCCTTCTTTCAATTACAGGGAAAATTTTATTAAAGTTATTGCTTCAGAATTAAGGAAGTCGGAAAGTTTTGGGAGGAAAGATGTTAAGACTAAAGAGTCTCATATTTTAAAAATTCTCTCTTTCATTTTTGGCTGAAATGTTTCCCAAATTAGATCTAAATTTATATATAATTTCTGTCCTATGGAAGCTTTATTTTCTATGAATCTATCACATTTCACCGAATGCTACTTATCACCTCTGAAAATTGGTACTTGCTTGTTCAGAGTGAGTGCCCTGACTCAGTGGATCACTTGAAAAAAATTAGTTATAATTCTATAGATAAAAGGTCTGAACTGAGCATTTTACAGGAACAGGTCAAATTGTGCTCTGGAAGAGGCTGACAGAGCTGCACAGCCACCATCCCCCTTTCAGGATTGTTACAAGCATAAAAGACGCATGCCCTGCTCGAAAATTTTTTAAAGGGGCCAATTTTGTTCCCATTCAAAATAAACCAAGTGTTCTCATTGTCTTTAATGGTTCTCTTGAAACTTAAGTAGGTAACATTAAGAGAAAAAGTGGAAGGGAAGAAATGACAGGCTATTCTTATACTCAAATGTGTACACACACATTTTGCATCCCTGCTTCTTACAGGCATCAAAAATATTGCAAAAATTCCTATGGCAAAAAAATCTATGGCAAGAAACCCAACCAACTGAAACCTAATGGCATCCTATTAAGTAGATCATTTTTGGAAATGTATTCCATTAGTTATATACCTTTTCTTTAATGTATGCATAAGAAAATGGGATTCCAGAAAGGAACCAGGAAATCCATGCATAATTTTTTATACCAACAGAGATGATCTGGGAAGGCAAATTTAATTTAATTACATGGAACAATGAAAATTAGGATCTTGACAGGTACTGATGGAAAAAGAGAGATTAAAAAGGGATAGAAACAGCACAATAGCCAAACAGCCGTCATAGATTGGACAAAGAGAATGTCCAATATAGTTCTTAGTACACAGAAGGGATTTTCTTGGAGAAATGTGTTAAAATTATCAGCACAGCTGAGATGATGTATTTGCTCTACTTGCTGCTGTAATTATTTTTCATCAGTAATTTATTCTAAATATGTAACATTATTGTTATTAAAAGCATACTTGAGCCTGATGTATGGAGCCATGCTACAATTTTGATTTTATTTAAGCTAATTTTTAAAAGAGTTACACTTTCCTGGTGGCAGAGATATATACACTCTAAGCTAATAATCTGTTTTAGCTTGATTGTATATTCTTGATGCATAATCCAAGGAAATAGATCACCCACACTGTAAAATTCCAATACAAAAGTTTCTTGAGTTCCACAATGATGAAACTTCAACTTTTTTTGGTAACTGAGGCACTTCTGGAAAACATTTAACGTGTATTTGTTGTGCAGATTTGCATAAAAATGCAATTTGACCAGATTGATTTTAAAAGTGTTAAGTTTATATTTAAAACTGAATAATACTCTGCCTAGTATAATATGTAAACTAGTAATTTTGTTTTGTATCCTCTGTATAAAGTGTTTTATATTATACAGTAGCTAAGTGAATTGCACTATTGTACATGCAATGCGGCTTTTTTTTTTAGGTTATTCAAGGAATTCCTGGGAATGTAGTTTATTGCAATAATATTTTTTTTCAATAAAAAGGCTTACTGGTATAAAAATTGTCAGTCATGTATTTTTAATGTAAAGCATACCAAAAGGCAGTAACATAATAAAATGCAGAATGATGCAAACATATTCTGTATTTTAATCTGAGAAATGAAATGCATTTAATTCATCCCTGTGGCTATAATCCTAAAATTTCTTAGAATGTTTCCTAAAGATTTTAGTATGTGTTACAAAAGTGGGTTGTTTAAATGGAACTGAAAATAAATATTCCTTAAAAAATGACTCCATCTATGTGTTTTTTGCAAGCACTTTTGGTGGATCAACATCCTCCTGGATATTTTTAAGCACTAATCAGTTTATTTAGAATTACACTCATAACTCACTTGTCAGGTTCCCCAAATAATATCTTTGAGCTATGATTCCTAATGCTTGAGTAGAAGGTCCTTGACAAACATGTTAACACTATGGTCTAAGAAGTTGCTATTTATTTATTCTCCTTTTAACCATTCTGTAAAGCTTACCTTTTTCATGATACTTATCAGCTGTTTAGTCCTTATTTTCCTTTTTACCTTGTCTTTTTCCAGTTTGCTTTTTGTATCTTTTTTTCCTCAATCTTTTATTTATATTGTAAGCTCTTTGATGGAAGACTTCAGGTTTTGTTATTTAGTTACTTGGCTTTGAAGTTCTCAGGCACTGTTGCTATACAAATAATAGCTGTAAGACTAATTAATGCCATCAATAAGTAGTTTCAGAAGTTTCATGTCTTTAGGTGAGTTTAAAGAATGAGATAATGGAAAAACATGAGTCAGCATGGGTACATGTGATGGATAAAGTTGTCTTTCAAGGTCGTGTGACAGAAATCGTATTCTATGAGGTCTGTCTACACAGCTGGAAATAATTTCACCAATCTATGGGACCAAATTAATGTACGATGCAGTGTCATCTCAGGAATCAGTCATTCAAGAAAATCTTGAAATCACAGCAAATCAACAGAAACATAATCAATACTTGCACATAAAATGTATCTAATTCCATTCAATTCTGATTATTCATCAAGTTGATTCATGAAAAAAAGAAAATTCAGAATTATTTGGACAAACTTTATTAAAAAAATGTGGAGTGCCTGAAGGAAAGCCCCTGTGAATTAGTATCTACAGTATTAGCTGTTAGTTACAGTAGGCTTCCAGTCGAGATCAACTCTCATCTGTCTGTTGCTGAACAAACTCAGAATCACACATACATACTGCTTTTGGCTAGGATGTGACACGTGAAGAAATGAAACTTTCCACAACTTCCTGTTCCTGGTAAAGTTAGCTACTTTTTCCAAATGGCAATGCGCATACTCATTCAAATAAGCAGTTGTCATTCACGTCAGCAAGATCTTCAGCAAATAAAACCCATTCTGTCCTGAAGAACTTGCACACATAATCTGGGCAGATAAACATTATCCTTTGTCAAGCTTGAATCCCAGGCCTATTTAATAACTTGAGCCTAACCTGAAGTAAAATATTTTTCATTGTCTATACCACAATTCATCTGTTCAAGCCTAATCTACATTTTGAACTGTTACCTCCTTGAGAATGAAACAGCAATGGTTTGTCAGACTTGAAGTGTCTTTTATGACCAGATGGATAGACTATACGGAGAAAGCAAACATTTTATTTAACTTAAAAATTGAAAGCTTAATAAAGCTGATATTTTGAGACAGTAAAAGAAAAGTAAAACATATTTGTAGCTACTTATATCTCAGTTCAGCTTCAAGACACTCTTTTGCTCCCCTAACTAAAAGAACTCACAGTTAAATTTCCAGCCTTAGCAAGACCTGGGTATTGCCTGCACTAAACGGGATCATAATCTGGGGACAGGGTTGTTCTTATAGATCCCATTTCCCCACAGGTTTCTGCTCCGACCAGAAACCTCCCTGCTCTCTGAAGGCTCCCTGTGAGTCAGAGTCCACGAGCGCTATGAGAGGAGTCCTTAGCTCTTCTTCCATCACATTTCTGAGGACCACAGCTAAAATGCTGATGCCCCATGGGCACCGGCTAGGCAGCGTTATCATCTGGCCAGCCAGAATACGAAATGCACATGACTGCAAAATGTAATAGCTTCTCAGGCTATAAGCAACCCACACAGGATGCAGATACAAGGTTGATTTAAAGATGTTCCATCCCCCTCCTCACAAGTTTCAAATTCTGCATGACAATGTTTTTTCCTTTTCCTTCTTTTTTTTAAAAAAAACAAGTCCCTACAGTGCTCCTGTTTACTCTTGAGTCCCACAATCAATTGTATCAGCAGAGCTGGGAGGGTGTGTGCGAGACTGAGCTGTAAGAGGGGGAGAGAAAGAACGTCAAAGGAAAGGAGACTAGAAACTTATTAAGCCAATTTTCTTTAGAGGAGATGTTTGCATACCTATATTCCCATGCAATGTCAGCAGATGTCTCCTGCAGTCTGGTGGGAAGTCGTTCACTTCAGCACATATACGAAAATAAGCAACTGAAAATAAACTTTATACAGACACATAAAGAACCACTGTGAATGCAGCTCATTACCTCGCTCTTTCTAGAAACTAGACACAACGATAATAACGTGTGTGGGGATAACAGGGAATTTGCAAGTCAGTGAACTGTAGAGCTGGCTTGCTGAAATTGGGGAACCCTGTCATGACACACTTGAATGTTTCTTTGCCCCAGAGCTAAGGGAGATTAACTCAGGAACTTTTCAGGTCATGGAAATACTTTCATTGACTTCAGTGCCATCAGACTGGGCCTTAAGACAACGCTTGTGCACATAGCACTTTGCCAACACTTTTCATTAATCTTCAATAAACACATTTTTTTCTTTAACAGAAAACACAATACAGCCAATTGCAGAAATTACAGACAGAAATAAATCTGTGATTACAGTAATGGGTATTTCTTCTAAACATCTGCTGCTTAGCAGTGACCAATCTGTTTTGTGGATGTGCTTAAAAGCGATCTTGACTGAGATGTCAAACAGTAGATATACTACTATCTTAGAAGAAACTGAAGCCCAAAGTCATTTTTTATGACCTAGATATAAGCCCCTCAATATAAAGATAAAGATGAAAATGTTGATAGACTTCCATCAAGCAGTGTAAGCAGTTCTGCTCTATTTAAGTGCATATCTAAAACTGTACTACGCACAAAAATCAATATTTCATTCTCATGAACCAATAAACTTTTTAGACCAAATAAATTTGTCATTTGCAAATCAATAAATTAAATGTATTTATCAATTTTATACATAAAACAGCTCTGTGTACTCCAAGTAGTGTATGTGTGCAAATCAGCAACATTAAGAAATAAATCACTGTGAACGGAATGAACCAATTAGTCTCAGACAGCTATAAACCTACTATTTCTATATAAAGCAATATGTTCTATACAGAAATGGTTGAATCATAATTTGCTTTCTTCTTTTTGCAAATAATTTATGACCTAACTATTTTCTGCAAGCCCCAGTGAGAAATCCTACAGAATAGAGTAGAAATAGTTGTGTGTGTGTGTGTGTGTGTGTGTGTGTGTGTGTGCGTATGCACATTTGTGTTCTTAAGCATATAGAACTGAATTTAATGGAGACTTATACCCCTTACATGAAATCTACACGTGAATCAAAAAAGGGAAGACGTATGGTAGGATGCCCTTCTGTATCCCATTTTCTGTATTGTTACCATAGTGATAGAATTTTTTTGCTATCATTCTTACTAAATCATATAAAATTTCTTTAATCAATTGTTACATATCTACCCTGATGAAATACTGCAGAGTTCCCAAAACAGACAGGTATTTTCCCCTCTCCCTCATGCTTAGCAGGTGTAAGTTTCTGCTTATCTGCCAGCTGTCTACATCGTCATGAAGTGGAAAGTCCTACCTTCATCAGAGAAGGTGAAAATATTAGAAATGTTTCTGCCTCACCCACCCCAGGATTCCTCTGAAAGGATTCCAGTCTTCCTGAGAGTGCTCAAGCTAATGCACTTGCTTGTTTGATTGCACTGGGCATCCTACTTAGCTCAGGTCTGCAGAGCTCAAAGAGAAGGCGAAGAACCACAGTCCATACCAATCTAGAATTTCTAAAGAGTGGGATCATCCTTTCTACAACTCTCTAAAAAAACATGCTCACATATGCTAAAATAAATAATAAGGAACCAAGTCCTCTCTGTTTCTCTGGACAACTCTAATGATGGCTAAAGCTCGTCTGATAGAGCAACGTTAAATCAACACAAGACTGTTTGAGAAGATACACTGCTTTGAAATGCCATATTTATAGTCCTGTTTCATTTTCAAATGAGTTTGCTTTCTGTGGAGAGAGAGAGCAGCTATGGGCTTGAAGGTGGAGATGCAGCTTAAAATGCTGATCATGTTCATTTAGGTCCCACATAAAGATGGTTGGATCTAGGGGTAGCTATCAAAATTTGAAGAACTTAAACATTTTAAAAGAAAACTTAATGCTCAATGTTGCTTAAGTTGCTAGCTCTTATCTGCAACAAGGTTCCTACTCAGCCACAAGGCATGGATTTTTCCAGTCTTATCCACAGCAAGCAACCAAGACTTGAAGTACACAGGAGAGATCTCAGGACTATTTTATATCTCTCTCATTTCCTGAGACATTTAAGAAACTGGCTGTGAAAAAAAATGACAATTACATGCGATGATCCTTGGTCTATTTTTTAGTTTACTAGTAATTTATTAAAATATCTCTGTGACTTAAAATCCTTAATGCTTTTATGAATATCATTTGTAATTACAGTACTGATATCTACTGCTAACATATTATACGTTTAATCCCTAGCAATGAGCTTCCCCCCACCGTGAGTCTTCCTCTTGGTTCCTTTCTATGACTATATTATTTCAAATGTTGAATTCCCTGGTTTTATTTTTCTTAAATAATGTGTTAGATAAGTGGTTCTTATACAGTTTTACTGTAAATTATATAGGTCAGAGTGAAGCATAATAACAAATCTTATTATAGGATATGATCAGAGTTTGTGAGTTGAAAATAATTTTGTCTTTCATCTCAATGTTGCCAGCCCAGCCCTCCCTAGCTTTTCACAAGAGAGAGCCGCAAGTGCTGAGAGCAAGTCGGGGTGCCCAAATGGAAAAGCAGAAGGAAGCAAATGAGCGAAAGGGCTGCCTGTGAACAATAAAGATAGAAGAAAGGGCACGTGCAAAGTCTGAAGAGCAGTGTCAGATACCTGGAGAAAAGGGTATGTTAATTCCAGAGGGTGCTGAGAATGAGATGCAGAGAACATTGAGAAAAGGTTAGAATCATGATGGATAAAGCTAGAGGTCTGCAAGTTCAAATAAAATGTCAGATGAGCAGCTGTAATTATTGATACCAATAAAATTAAGATGGAAATTCTTGGTAGGATTCTTTGGTGGGCTGTAACTTTTGCAAAAATAATAGATTTTTTTTCCATATCTGGTTTCTGCAAGTCCTAAGACAAACAGAGACAGATAATAATGAAAAGTAGGGAATAATGTGAAAGGCTTTTAAAAAGTACAAAAAGACATGTTTAGCTACTGAGTGAACAGTAGGTCAATTGTTACCCTGCTAAATGTGGTCTTCTTATTCCTACACTGGGGGTATTTGAAACAGCAGGTTACAGGATAAGTTTGAGCAAATATAAGCAAACAGCATAAAATATTTGCATGTGCTGAAGTTAGTTTGCTTGGATTTAAGAACAGGTGAAATGAGTCACATTTCCATTTGAAGCCCAAGAAACCTGTGTGCTTGGCTAAATGGTAATCTAAATGATGAATTAAGTGGAAAAATGTTAATGCTAGGAAATTCCTCAATTAAGAACTCTGTTGAGAGTCAGAGCGGCCAAATTCTTCTGAAACACTGCAAAATTCAACCAGCCTACAGCTAAGGACTTCTAGAAAAATAGACAAGAAATGAAAAACTGCAAATGATATTTAGAAAAATGATGTTCATCACATATGATAATCTGTTTGATGCATCAGTGTCCCCAGAAACTTCAGTGGCTACTTTCAAAAGGGATCTTTATAGGATTCTTCCTGACAATGTAAATTAACCTGAGACAGCAGAATGTCTTTGCCAAAGCACCGAGATCAGAGTATAGTTATGAAGAATGAATTAGCAAATTTTCCACAGAAGAGCATTTGGGATAGCTGAGGCAGCAGTTTCATGGGAAAAGGACCAGTTCCCACACTTTGGTGGACCAGATGCCCATAGAAGGTACTGTAGGGAATATGTTACAAAGCATCCATAAGCAATCTCCTGGCTACAAGCATAGATACATTCCCAATATAACTACTAGGAAGACCACTATTGATATCCCCAGGCACACTGATACGCCTGGTAGTATAGCAACATTTCAAAGCACCCTGGACTGCTCATGACTCAGAAACAGTACATATATTCAGAAAAAAGAATTCCAAGCCAAACTACATTGAATTTAAATTTGAAAGTGTCTCTTCAATAAAAAAATCCACTAAAAATTCTCAGTTTGTCTCAGTACAACATATATATATTAATGTTAACCTAACTGTAAAATACATAAGTATTTTAATCATGCTATAAAATTCCTATTCCCTGTGCAACACAAAATCTTTTTACTCTCTGCATGATTGGACCATCTTGATGATGGCAATCCTGTAAAACAAATATTGAGAAATATATAGTGTTTTCCCCTGTTGCTAATTCAGTGAATACTTGTATTAAAAATGTTCTGGTCTTTTATTTCTAGGGTCACTCATCTGCAGTTGGAAGCAGAGAAAAGAGTCAGACTATTGCTAAGGGTATGTTTTCAAAGAGTAGCAGAGAGATTTAGTCACTTAATTCCCATTATAGGCAATACATTTGAAAAGCTTTATAACCTTTAGGGTAGAATACATGGGTTAATGTGTATCTTCATTTTTTTCTAAAGATTTCTCAGGTTTTCTCAGGAAAATGGCTTTAGAAACTTATAGTAGGTAAGAACATGGTCAGCATGATCAGACATTTTCAGACTTGGAAAGTCTCTGGCAGCTTGGAAACCTAAAAGCGTTGCACAGTGCAGAAAATGGAGTCTCTCCACAGCACCACAGTCCTAGCCGTCAGCTCCTATTAGAAAAGTTTTTTTAGCTTTTCCTTAGGATGTCTTTGGCCTTCACAAATYGAAGAATATACTCAACATGTAATGCTCCTGCTAAACAGTTTTCAGGGTTAAGAAGCATGTAAACTCTCATTACTTATTTATGGAGAAACTTAACACTGAGTCAAATGCTGACTTGACCTTATGTTCTCTGGTTATGTACTACTGACTTCCCACAGGCTTGGTCAGCTCTAGGCAGTGAGAATGATGGGCTTCAGGATGTGAGTTCATCGGGGAGACCAGTGCCACTGTGCAAAGGCTGAAACGGCACAATGGCCAACCAGCTGCCTCCAGTACTTGTGTCTGCTTTCCTCTGTCTTCACGCTGCAGTGCTTAGACCTTTTCAAACTATAAGTCAAGGTGCACTTTCTCCTATATGTGCAAGACACCTAAGAGCTCATGTGATACTTTACATTAACAGATCATCCAAAAAAATTTCTCTGCATTATGCAGATGACACAAGATCAACACATTGCATACAGTATGCAAGAATCATCCTACCTGAACTGGACTGTGTGAGATGTAGATGTCTACTCATCCCTGATTGCCTGTGTTCCCTATATACTGAACAGGGAACAAGATGTGGGTTAGAGTGGGTTCATCCCACCTTCCTCAGGATTTCTGGAGTTACCATTATTAGGTGCCTACCTCTCCCCACTGAGCTTAGGAGGTGTCTAGATGGCTAGAGAGGGCTAGCTGTCTAGGAGGGCTAGCTGTCTGCATTTTAGCATTCAAAGTATGTCAGCAGTATAAGATACTTATTGTTATGTTTCGGGCATCTGGATCTTTTTAAGACTCAAAACTGGAGATGTTACAGCTACTCTAGTTCATCCTGACTGAGGTACTGGTCTCTTCATTATACTGGTTAAGGAGCAGAAGAGGAGAGCAAGACAGAAATCATAATAAATCTGTATTTTCGGCTATTTATAAGAAGTAGCCTATTAAATACCTGCCCTGACTGAAGTCAAAAGAGGGCTGATATTTCAGTATGGGTGAGTTTAGATCTGTTGCTTTGCAGCAGTTGGCTAGAATTATTTGCCAAAATATATTGTGAATAATATATGATGAAAAGTATATTTTTAAGCAGCTCATAAGCAACTCACGAACAGAAAGAGGCTAAATTTAAATAAACTATTTGCTTCACATTATTTGCTCAGCTCGAATGATAATTCAATTAAGGTCTTACATATATCTGCATGCAGTACCAAAATTCATTCTGGTACTGCACACAGTACCAGATTCATTTCTTGCTTTCCATTTCTGCATTCCTATTCTTGCTCCCATGCAGATAGAAATACTTTCCTCATCTTCAGATCAGTTTCCTTTCAATGTTAATTTTCTGTGAGCTGGTATTAAACAGTCATTCTGATTAGTATTCTGTATGCCACATAAACATTCAGTACAGTATCTGTTTTTCATGAACTTTAGCAGCTGGAAAAGAATGAAAGATTCAGCAATGAAATATTTCAAAAGGTTTTGTCAAAGGAATGTGTAGGACTATCCTTGATGTGAGTCCAAAAAAATCTGTAGTAACAAGTATAGATAAAGCAATAAGCACAGAAAGAAAATGACAGGCCAGAAAAGATAGCCTTCAACGATTCTTTTTATGATGGGATGCAATTACTACAGAAAATTGTATTATTCAGATCATGGTCTTTACTCTCTGACAAACTCCCTAAAGCATCCACTACAAACCCTGAGCAAAGGACATGCCAGAGCTTTGCGGCTGACAGTGAGAGTCTTCAATAGTCCTAACATGATGATACCTCATGGTCTTTTATGAATCATCAATGCATAAGAAATCTGTGACCAAAATGACACTCTGCAGAGTACTTTCTCAGCTCCAGCTGGCCAACTTTGTACTCCTGTTGATATATTTCTGACCCTAGGGAATGAAGGGGCAAGGACCTGTACCTTGATGTCTCCTGCCCTTCACCAGGGAATGGCTAGTTCTGGAAAATGCAATGGCACAGGGGAGATAGGAGTCCTGGGAGTACATTTTCCCTGTGGAGGGAGACATCAGGGAAACTGCCAGGCTGCAGGCCAGCAGGATGAACACGCTAAGAGGGGCAGCTGCATGGCTCAGCTTGCATGAGGAAAACCTTTCAAGGCTGAGCCTGGCCCACCTGAGAAAAACACAGCATGGAGATGTCCAATTAGGCTACAAAACCAGATCAGCCTTCAAAAGAAAAGTGTCTCATTTTAACTCCTGTTAGTTAAAGTGAGCTGCTGTGCTCAAATGAGCATGAAGACACAAGTGAAAGGAAGGACAGCTCTCAGATCTGCTTGGACTCCACAGAAATTCCCTCTGGTAGAGGATGCATGTGCAATCAGGGCTGGTTGCCGTAAAGTCTGTGCTGTATGGGAGATACTGTCCCTTCTTTATACAGACTTTATACAGACTGCATGGACCCATTCAACCTCATAAAAAAATTTAACTTGAAAATGTTACTTTGAGAGCTGAATAACTACAGGTTTTCCCTTTAAATCTGTGTATGTAAAAAGTCATTTAAGCAACCTACAGGGCTGCTGATAAACTGAATACAGCTGTAGTAGATGGCATTGATTCTAAGGTAGAGAGGACAGTACTTTATCTACAGTACAGGGGGGCTCATTATGTCTGCCTTGGAGGAATAGAAAGAGTGTCTGGATATAGCAGTTAGCTATAGACACCTCCAAAGCATAGACTGCCAAGCCATTACAGTTAGTGCCTGAAGATTAAAATTTCTCAGGTAGCTTCCATCTGCACCCAACAATTCATTACAACGTGCTCAGAGGTGTACTATGCCACATGAGCTGGCTACATCTCTCTTCAAATAAGCACATAAACTGATGGAGATGTGACAGAGAAAGTGTGTGGCATTCATTGTATACAAAATGTTCTTTCCCATTGTAATCCTTACAATAATTGTTTGACAGTCCTGTACCATTACTTCCAGCTTGCAGCTGCCCGTTCCAAGCAATAAACCCAGAGATTATACTACTTGTCTAGGTCTTCCAAAGATCTCAGAATAGTGTTATTTTGAAGAGAATAACCTCACATCCTGCATTTGAAATAGATAAGCAGGATCATTTCCAGGCTGCTAATGCAAAGACATGCAGACATAATGAACCTCATTTCTAAAATGAGTTTCAAGCCATAGGTGTGCAACAGAGTCCTTGTAATTTCCATGCAATTATTAAAATTATACTTGTGAACTGCAGAGAACATAAACACTCTCAGATTTCACTGTTCACAGCATATAAATATATATATTTATATATACATACATATATATATATCTGTGCAGTAGCTGGGGCAGATTTCTGCCCTCAGCCTGGTCTCAAATTTCTAGTGACTTGATCATAAAAGGAGTGATATAAACAGAGAATAGGATACAGATTTTCCATCTCTCTGTGATGTGCCTTTAACCTGGTCATTTTTTAACTTGTTATTGTCATGTTGCTTTTAGGATTACTTCAATTTGTATGGAAATGGACAACATGATGCCATCCAAACATTGTTCTATCTTGGGAGCAGCCTGGAGCTGCTGTGTACCTGGGAGTTAAGCCAGAGAAAGTATGTCTTTGCTGTAGAGAAGACCCTCCACAGATGCACTTCCTTCTGCCCACGCAGTCTCCACAGTGCCCCTCTGTAGTGGGCTTTTGCTTCTAATGAACAGGATTGCTATTGCAACACCTGCCCTGCAGACAGTTATAACCCATGGAAGCATAGGGGTGGGGAGGTACCTCTTGCATTCCCCACATTCCTCTCATCTATATTAACACAGAGATTTAAATATCTGACCCAGTAGAGCTGTGCTTCTAGCTCAAGAATGCTTTGTGCTGGTGGCCACACAGTCCCATAAACATAGTCTTACAGGCAATATAACTGCATAAAGAAAAACCCTCAAAAAACCCAAGACAGCTTCACCATCTCAGTGTGGACTAATAAGCCTGGCCTGTGCACTAGATATCATCAGGCAGAACACTTCATCCAGTTCATGGTCTGCTGTCTACCACCACTTTCCCAAGGCCATCATAGAACCTACCATCACACACCTGAAATCCTTCTTTCACAAGACCCATGTCCGTCCCCAGTCATCTGACCGAAGCTGCACAAGTCAGTTGTTGGGGAGGCTTTGACATTTTAGGCATATTATTAGGCCTTTGTCCAACAAGATGGGCTGGATTCAGGGCACACAGTCCTGCAGTATCCCCATAAGGAGTCTATATTTTTTAGAAAGGCCTAGACTCCTACAGTTTCCAACAGTTTGCATGGTGGCAATTGGATCTGCTTTTCCTGCCACTATGGGTGTGTGTAACAGACTCGCTCAGACCAGATCCAAATTTCACAGCTTGAACTCAGTTCTATTCTTACTGTTTCAATTCATTTTAACCAACTGAGGTCTCTGCCCTCCTTGAATCCCTCAGGAAATCATGGTTTCCACCTGACCAACTTTTCAACACAGACATCCTCTGGCACCTTCTCTCGCTCTCCAGTGTAAGCTCTCATAGTGCAAAAGCATACAGCATTTTAGATCTATGCTTAACATGTAAAACGCCAGCTGCAAGGCTTCCTCAAGATCAAGATATTGCTGCTAGAAATAGGATGCTGCAACTGAATCATTTAGAATTTTATGTTTTCATATGCTGTACTATACTTGGCTTCCAAGCCAGGCATGTATGCATGTACATTTAATGACATATAATGTATGCATAATGCTAATATACTATTTGCATACTAATTGCTAACATGCCGACTCTGGTGAGCTCCATTTCTTTAGCTAAGCTCCACATATCTCAGTGAACTTCTGCATGGGTTCCCAACTCATTGTGCATCCTAGACCAGATTGATGAACACATATATAACTGTGGGTAAGTGCCAACATACACTTTTCTATCACATCAACAATAAATTAACTAATCTATTATGGCCAAAATAGTGCTGATTTATATAACTTGCAAGATGAACAGAATGTCTTCCATTGCCTTTTTCATTTCATTTTCAGTCTCAGTTAAATACAAGTTAATCAAGATCATCCATATTATGTCAGGGATTAGAAATGCCTTAGAAATCATGTTGTTTTAAACTATGTGTTCGAGGGTATTTGTGCTAAAAAGAACAGTACAGATTGGCAGGAAAAAGCCACTGACCTAGTACTAATGCATGGGAAAATTATAAGGAAGCTTTGCTGTTCATTGACATTAAACAATATGTACAAGGCACCCTTGAATTAAGAATTCTCATTTAAAAGGAGGAAGGCAAGCTTAACTTGCTCATTTCTCAGAAGAATCTTATTGATTTTTCTCCTACCATTAGGTGATCATTTGAGGGGTTTGTCTATGCACAGAAACTTCAGATGAGCTCTCTGATCCTGCTGCTTAAATCAGAGAGAAGGATCTCTCTTTGATTCTGCAATAGAATGAAGAATTAAGTGAGACATTCCTGGTATGATATGCAAAACTGTAAAGAATTTAAGAGTTATGATGGATTTCATCATCTTATGCAAAGCCCATTGAGAAACATTTGGGGTACACTGGCATACTTGATGCTAATGGTCCAAAGTTGTTAAGCTTTCCAGTCTCTTTGTTCATAGAATTAAGTAAGCACTGCAGAAGAAAGAAAAAAAATGTTTTCCATTGCCTTATTGAAATGCTTTAGTAATGTTTATTATATCATAGAGGTAGATAATAATTCAAAGGATTGTAAAAGCTTCTCATTACTTTGCTGTCCATGAAAACTGCCTACCTTTCATAAATAGTCAGTAAAGAAAAATTTTTGTCATGTACTCTGAAATACTGAAGATGACTCCCAAGCAGTAAAGGAAAACAGGCATGTAAACACCTAGTAGAGGGAATGTCTTGATGGTACTTCTGACTTTCTTTCACAGCTTCAGATGTCAGACATGAACTGCAGTTTCACCCAAGGCACTTTAAGATTTTCTCCTTGAGTCTAATATGTACCAATGCACCGAACAAAAACAATCCATGTTTTTTTTAAGTAAGCAGCTCTGTCAAAGGATAGGCCAACAAATTCTTTCCAGAGGTGCCCAAAATATCCCACTCACCTACTTTAAGTATCTTCTCAAAATGTATCACAAATATTTTCTTAGATCTTGATAAGAAAACTGATGACTGACCATCCATGGCAATCTGAAAATCTTCGTTCAGCTCTCAGGGGTCACTGCTAAACCTTGAGTTTTTCTAATTTCCAGCAGATATCTTGCTTCAGCAGGAACCTTCCTGCTCAGGACACCAAATGAAGACACAATAAGCAACAGAGTCTCCTGAGTTTAGCTAATTAAAGCATGGATTATTGAAACATGAAAATTAATGAACCAAAGGCAAGGAGGAGTCTGGGAAAGTAAACTGCAGGCGAGAAATAGCACTGCAACCTGATAGCAGTGAAAAGTAGGCTCTCTTATGGATATGACCCTTCACCCTAAGAGACACTGTCTCTTCTCTTCTATTAATTCAGCTCTAAAATCTGTTCTTTATTTCATTTTCCTGCTCTCAATTCCTTTTTTTTCTATTCTAAACTCTGAACTTTCTCTTCCTTGTTATTTTCTATTCTATTATTCTATTGCATTTTGTTATCTCTTTTCACTCTCATTCCTTCTTCACCAAAATAGTATCTCTCATATATGACATCGGACACTAGACCTCTCCAGGATTAAAATATCTGCTCAGCCTTCATGGCTGCAGCTACTGAATGAGCAAGTATTGCAAAAGCAGTGGTGTATATAAGCCAGAAGATCCTTGGCATGGAGGTATCAATATTATTGGTAACCATTTCAAGCATTGGTGTTTGGATCCCATTTCATCTCTTGCAACAGCAGCCAACCCAGCCACACTACCCTAGTGCAGTGCTTCTGCTTTTCTTGTCCCTGGACTCATGAGTTGACAGATGAGAGGATGATCTTTCATCCTACAGTTTATTTTGATCTCTTCTACCACTTCCTAGAAAAAATTTCACTGGGTATGTCCTTTAAAACAAAAGGATGAGAACAGGGAGAGAATGAAATAATTTTTCCTTGAAAAAGCAAAAAGACAGTAATAAAAATATGTTTTCTGATGTAATTTCTTTCCCACCAATGCCACATTGTATGAAATGATGGGTTATTTCTGTTTCCTTATTTAGCTGGTAGAGGAGAACACTGAGCTGTTCTGTGTCACACTATACCTGTAGGATGGCACCACATAACATGACTGAAGGTGGCATTTTTATCTAGACTCACCGATAGTGTTTCAGACAAGCATGCAGTAATCACAGAATATTTAAGCTTTAAGCATATGTAGCACAGCTTCGAAAGTAGTGAGGAAAAGAGCAGGCTAACTCTCTTTAAGATACTACTGATGTCTGTTTTTCATCAGTTTGTATGGTCAGTCTGGCAGCTTTCTATATATTGGCATTCATATAATTTTCCAGATCCCTAGAAAATAGCTTTATATAGAACAAGATGCCACAGGCTGAATCTAAAGAAGTTTGGTCAAAGCAAGAAGATTTCCTGTGGTATTGCCATGACACACAGGCCAGACTTGGGGCTCTTCTACTTCTGTGGACGGTGGCAACACTAACCCTACAACCCTACTGGTCATACTGAAGGAAATCAGAAATGTTATTTCCTGATTTTCAAATCAGGTTTTCTCCAGTTTGGACAGATAGTTTAAGATTTAACTTTAAAACTGTTCTAAAGAACTGGATACTTACGCTAGAAGCTGCTGGGCAGCATTTTTATCCAAGGACAAAAGCTGAACTGAATACTTGCATATGAATTAACCTTTCTAACTTCTCAGTTTATACTCCACAGCTTGCAATTTGCCCACAGAGATAGGCTTTGAGCACAGAAATATTCTATTGAGAATCCTATAATGCTGTATTTATAGTTTCTGGCCCAAGTGCAGTCTATTTGGTGACCCATAACTGGAGAGGAACCTAACTAACCTAACTAATGTTTTTCCCAACCTAAAAGTGTTGTAGAAGTAATTCTATAAAATTCACTTCTATACCAACAAAGTTTTCTATGTCAAATAGAACCACTGGGACCCACTATGAAAATCATTCCTCATTTGTCATTCAGCTACAGAGATGCAAATTCTTCCTAATGAGGTAAATGTTTATTATTATTTTAAATTTTCCCATACTACAGAGTACAAGTGGTTATTTCAGACAAGGTCTGAGTGAGGTAGGGCATAATTTTAGGACAATTACATTTTGCAAGAGAACCTGTGGAGGCTCTGGGGATACCTAACAAAGATTTTAGGGCATCCTGAAATCCTGAATTACTTTTTAGCTTATTAAGCTAAGTGGGGAAAAAAATATTTTGGAGTAAGGCTTCTGGAAATAAAGCTATTATTATGCTTTTGAGACAAAGTACAAAGCCAAGGCAGAGGTCAACATTTAGATCAATAAAATCAACTACAACTTCCAAGCATCAAAAATACCTATGCTTGAATGTATTACAGTACCGGCTTCTCACAGATGGGGCTTTGCTCTCAAGAGGGAACACACAGATGGTGAAAGCAGACTAAACAGCTACACCAGAGAGAAGAAATGGTCATCCTTGGGCTGATGAACTTATCTGGGGCCAATATGTAGCCAATTAGTGGGTTATCCTCCAAAGCTGTGGATATACTAAGAGGAAAGGGAATTTGCAAGTCTTTGTAATACTAATTAACTTCCTATTTTTTCTATGCTTTGTTCAGCATTGAAAAAGTTCATGGCATTTTGATGGTCATCTTTCAGTTAAAGTATTAATAGCCTATTATAGTAAAGGTAGGCAGAAAGAAATGGTTCTCTGATATGTAAACTGTCTGTTGACTTGCATTACCATTGTGCTAATTTTCACTGACTCCTTTTTATGGCTGTGACAAGGACTAGGCACGAGGTCTCCAAGGGAGAGTGGCTACTTGCCCCTCCAGTTAATTTCACTCAGAGCTACAAGAGTGAGTAGGTGCACAAAGAGTAAATGTACTGTGAGCCCTTCTGCACTAAGTGGCTAGAGATAGGCTGCCTGTAAGCTGGAGATTTAAAAAATGATATATACAGTCCTCTACCTGGAAATGAACATAAATGGCATATTTGTTTTAAGCTGTTGCTTTCTAGATTTCCAAGCTGTTGTTTCTGAGGCTGCCAGACAGAACACATTTCATGTATGACCAATGCTCATTCATTCAGAACAGCGGTTTAGATCAGCACTGCCTCTCTGAAACTTCCTCGTCGCTACTGCATTGATGCTCTGTCCTCTGGGCTGTGGCTGAGCTGTGGTCTGATTAGACACTATCATTTCAGTGCTCACTGCTGCCAAGGTAAAAGAATATAAAAGCAAGTTCTCTCAATTCTCCACTAAAACAGTCTGTTCAAAGGCCAGTTGTCTACTGTAGTACTCTCAGGAGCTGAAAGACTTGAAGTACACAGTATCTGAAGCTGGAATTACCTGGACAGCGTGGGAGACATCTGTCAACAAGTGGTAGCAAGAAAGGAAAATCTGATGACTGCCGTGTCAGAAACTCAGTGACATAATAGTATTCTCCGAGTGCCCATCCTGTTACAGATGGGTAATTGCTATTATAATGACACGGATAACACTTTTTTCCGTACAACTAGAAATAATTACTTTGATTCAAAATACTGTCTGTCTGACAACAGAATACCTACTGCAACACCTGCAGGCCAGGAATGTACAGCTGTATTCTCCTTGTAGCACTGCTAATCAGGCTCCTGCAATTGCCAGATCTTTGACTGAGGTGGAGGGGACAGGTTGCCATCACAGTTTTAAAGTATTTTTTCCTCTTTACCTACTGCTTTAGTCTCAGCTTCTCCCCCACTCTCCCCCACTCCAAAATACATCGTTGGCAGTGACAGCAGTTGCAGAGAAGAGAAACTGCCAGATAGTCAACTGATATAAATGAGTGTATTATTATAGTCAGTGGAGCTGTATCGATATATGTGAGATGAAAATTAACCCCAGATCTGCTCAAATGCTAATTAGTATTTGATATTATCTGCAGTGATTATGTGAGACACTAAACCCACAAAGGAAACTGCAGACTAGGCGATCCTATTATCCTCAGGTTACTAGTTGTCACCTTTCCAGTCTCCCTTCTCAGCTAAGACAGACATTTAAACATGTGCTTATTTCTGATTGCGTTCATGTTATTTACAAGCATAACAAAAATACAGACCATTACCTTCTATAAACTGGATGGAAATGGTGCAGGAAAAAAACACCCTGTTTTACAGACACTATCTGCTATACTGAAGGATTTTATAATATGAAAAATTGGATGAACATCAAGGGCAAAAATAATCTCACCTTCAACAATACAGTGACAAGCTAAATTCAGTGGCAACAGCCTTCACAGATCCTGTCCTCCAAATGAACAGCAAGTTTTCTCTAAGGCCTTGTGGAGGTATGGGGTTATTCAGTGTACATAATTGTTTCCCTAAAATAGAAATCACCAGAGATGCTTAGTTTTATCTACTGTATACACAGTCATATTGGCTTATGTCACTTTCTTCTATAGATTGATGGAGCACCGTTTAAATTCATACAGATGGCTCCTGCAGTATGATGCTGAATCATGCTTCTAAATAAGCMTGAGAATTAGTAAGGACAGGCCATATGTATTTTGAGTTAATCTCAATTATAGAAATGTTTCCCTTGTAAAAGACTTGCCTACTTAAATGATTTTTCCTGTTTTAAAATTCAGTGTGGATCAAAATTAGAAGACAGACAGCCAAATAATCATTTGTAGGAAACTGAAGAGGAACCTCAAAGAGTCAATGAAGATTTTCTACAGAGCACAATAAAATTATGAATTTATTAAAGTTAAATGGCATTTCTCAACATCCTAGACATTGCAAAAAGACCAACATAATACTAGGAATGTGGTTTAACTAGATGGCAATTACCTTACCTTAGCACAACCAGGAAAGCACATATTTATAGCTTGCCCAGTGCTCTAAACATTCTGGTTTTTTTTCTTACCAGCTACCTCCAAAACTTGGAGCCCATCAATCTTCCTCATACAAGTGGAGGGTGAAGAACAGGTGGTTCTTCAGTGATGACCCAAAACTGGCTGTCATCTGCTTTGGAAGATTTCCTCCCCTCATGCTCTTCCAGCAGGGAACAAAATCCTCTGTCGCATGACACAGTGAATGGGACGTGCTTTAACCTAAACTAGCCCCTGGGATTATGCTACGTAGAAATAAAGACACAATTTTAATTATCCCTCCTCCTCTTTACAAACCACTTTAAAAAAATTTGTACAGCATGACACTGCAGTGTGACCCTTGGGAGATTTTCCTTGTTTCTCATTTTCTTATGATTGCATTCTGTTATAATTACAGAAAGATTTTGACACTACTGCTCAACATAAGCTTACCATAAAAAATGTGAAATGTGTCCTAGCCAAGGAGCAGAGCAACAAAAAGTCAGGCAGGTGTTTGTGTGTATCTTCTTAATGGTAAATTCTCCTCACAAAATGAATTTCCTATTGTAGACCTGGGAATAGGGAAGAAAAACATGTTTTGGTGCACTTATGGGTATAACCCCACATAGGTTAAGGGTTTGCATAGCAAATAGAAAGACTATGACTTCATCCCTCTGTTTTCAGTAGGGTCTCCTGAAGACTGTTTGGCCTGTTCAGGCCCATTTCAGTATTCCCTGCTTGGAGTGGCCCCTGGGAACCGAGGCGGAGTTGGGAAAATCAGGAAGGAGTGCATCTAACATAGAGCTTGCAGGCATATGGTTCACCTAGACATAGTTTTCAGGCTTTCCAGCTGAAATGTTTCAGTAATGACATAAGGGAAAAAGACAAAATGGAAGGAAGTTCACAGGACTGAAACCCTGCAATATTTCTGTTAGGAAACACTGAAATTTAGTGAGGTAATGTGTGGAAATGGTTTCAAATCATCCCAGGTCGCTAATGAGACTAAAACACCTAAATTTAGGACTCTTAAAGCAGTCTATATCTGTGAATTAGGTGTTTAATCCTCCGTGTTAGTTGATGCAACATGATTCAGCTGACCACCTGCTAGGGACTCTGTTGAGCTGTGTAAACACAGGCACTTGGTGTCATGTTAGCACTGCCACTAGATGACCAGGTCTCAGCAACGAAGCTGAGCCATCATTGTCTACCCTGAGGTGGGCTGCTCCCCAGGCCCTGCTGACAGTCATCACCGGAGCCATAAGTCAGGTGCCTGGTGCTATTTCAGATGCTCAAGAGAATTCTTTCCAATCTTGAGCCACTAGCCCCAAAGTCACACACCTTCTGTAAATCCTGCATTGTATCTGTCTGTCCTCTGCAGGTGTCTTGGATCCCTAGAACATCTCAGCCCAAAAAATGTACCTTAGTTTAGGTAGCTAAATCCTGCCATTGAGCTCCATTGACTATAACAGCAGTTCAGATGCTTAGTTCACATGTAGACACTTGTGATTAAGTATCTTACACTGAAACAGAATCCTGCCCAAACTGGTGGGGGTAAGCATGAAAGATGATCCTTATCTAGTGCTTGTTTTTCATGAGTGGCAATAAGACACGGTACTAACAAAAACTTTTAATTTGAGTATGCTTTTTTGTGATAGGAAATGACATGCTGGCAGTATGAGCATGCTGCCCGGGGCTTCTAGACACAACTGGTTCCTCAGGTCCATGGAACAAGTTATCCAGGCTGCGCTCAAGATGCAGACAGCTGAAGGAGTCAGCCTCACTAGGCAGTGGAGTTAGGAACTATGGAAGCTCCGCAGGGGATGGGGAAGCTCTTGGCTCCAAGGAAAGGAGCCTGGAAACTACACAGTTCCTCTTCAGTGTGATGCTCTCAGAGCTTCTAGCTTTGTTGTCATCAGTCCAGGAGTTTAACCCTGAAAACTTGACCTCAACCTTAAACTTTTGGGCTCACCTGACTCCCAGGCCATCTGTCTCCCCTGGGCAGACTCTTCAGGCACCATGTGTCAGCTGAACATGCAAGGAAATCAAATGGCCTGGGCTTCCTGACCTAGGACTACCTATGCAGAGTAGTTGTCCCAGACCTCAGAAACAAGGTGATTCGGGGGTAGTCCTCATGCATGGATTACCGCAGAGCCAAACACACATGTTGCAGGAGCCCAGTCAGAACTGAAAACCTGCCTAGCTCACAAGCTGTGAAGCATGACTATGTCCATTAGATTTGCCAAAAGAAATCATTTCATGTAAATGCATTGCTTTAGTTAAATCTCAGTCTTTCAATAAAAAAAATCCATTGCATTGGAAAAATTCTAATGAGATCCAGTATAATACTCTGATCAAAGATCAGAAGAGAAAAGAAAATCTCATTTTCATTTACAAACAGAGGGATGAATAGCACAGTTATACTTATCTAAGTGGCAGCTCAAAATACGTGTATCAAAGTTACCCATGAGACACTGCCATTTTAATTAATAGAATGTGTTACATATAGTAATGGAACCCCAAAACAGATTTAAAAGTTGTTAACGGATATTTCAGTATACTTCTAAATTATCAACCAATCTTGCTTATCATCATAGAGGTAGATACTTAGAAATGAGCAAACAGTGCTTTAATTGCTGCATTATTTAGTTTTGTAAGGATAATCATTTGGTGTTTAAAATAATTAATTTGGATTTTTAGTGAAATATCGAAACACCAGAAGATTAAACTGATTCAAAATGGGGCTGTGACTGTTACCTTTCCCTTTGCCTCCACAGGCCAAGTTCTTCATTTCATATGTGGGATGATCTGAAATATTTATTCTTCCTCTGGTTAGAAAGCTGGGAAAAGATTTGCACTTTTTAAGTGAGCATCCCTTTGGTTCTTCCTACATCACTTGTTTATGAGACACAGCTTCCACCAAGCTGTGATATGATCAAGGAAAATCATCAGATAATTTATGAGGCAAACCTCTGAAATTCATCAGATAAAATATTTGAAAAATAGGCTCTTCTAAGAAAAGGTTAATGTTAGCCAACTAATGATTCTTTCAAAGACAACTGGGTAACAGAAGATATCAGACATTTCTCTGGGAAGGTATAAATATACTATTTCACTTCAGTTTACAGATATTATCACTAGAATGGGTAGAAGGCTTGGTATTTGGATTTGAATACCCTGCCTTTTGAACCATCAACTATTTGAAATTCACAAATTGAGTCAACATCAGACAGATTCCTCTCTCCTGCCAGTGGACAAGGAATTCTGCAGGATGCCTGAAATTTTGTAAAAGCTGAGAAAGAGCCGCCTTTTACTCAAGATGTCCTTACAAAATCCCAATATGGAGCATAGTTAAAGGAGGACATCTTTAATCAAAGCACATCCATCTTGTCGATGTCCAGCCACCCTGCTACTCCCCCTGCTTACCTATATCACCCGTCTTTTATGAAGTAAGTTCTTTTGACCACCATTTCTCACTGGTTCTTTCTAGAGCAATTTTCTGTAAGGACATGGTTTAGGTCACTTCAGTGCAA
The DNA here is from genome assembly GCF_003343035.1 of Apteryx rowi. Taxonomy (NCBI): domain Eukaryota; kingdom Metazoa; phylum Chordata; class Aves; order Apterygiformes; family Apterygidae; genus Apteryx; species Apteryx rowi. The sequence goes on along the minus strand of NW_020450396.1, from coordinate 718,512 downwards.
CATGAAGGTGGACAGAGAAATGTTGTCCCACTGTTGTGCCAGTGCATCTCACTGAGAGCAGCAGATGCAGAATCAAGCCAAAAACACTTTTTTGTAGCAGAGCCCAGCCAGCATAAGGCCACTAGGTACTGTCAGTAAAAACAAAAACAAATAATAACTTTTCTAAAGTAGCTAATGTATGCTGGGAAAAAAAAAAAAAAAAAAAGGAATACAAGTACTCAGACTCACAAAGTCCCTCCAATTGTTTATGCTACATATTGAAGAAGGCTAAGTTCAGACCCTGATGGCTCTGTCACAGGATCTGATAATAATAATTTTCTGGTCAACGATTCTCACGATTAGCTGGAGTGCCACAAAGGGAAGTTCTGAAATGCTGAGTAGTATTGAATATGTGGAAAAAACGCTAAGAATTCAAAAGCATTTTCTTTTGCTTTCAATGATTTGTTTATTTTAACTTTGTAGTTTCACATTAAAGACATGCTCTGGAGTAGAGCTACAGGAATAACGGTGGGGTTTGCCATTTATAATTCTGGTGATGTACAGTTCTACATTCAGAGCAGTCTGAAAAGTGAAAGGTTCCACTTTTTTCTTGCTTTTTCTTCTCTTTTAAGTTGGATATCTGTCGCGGTCCACGGGAGTGACGGGAAAGAATCAGACGCACTCACAGAATGCAGGTTCAATTCCAACTTTATTCGGCAATTTGCCCATCTTATATATGTTTGTGCAGTCGTACACTTTGCTAGGCCAATCACCATGCAGATTATGTCACAGGGAGCCAATCATGGCACCGATCACGCACGCAGCGATCATGCCTTGTACCTTGCTACTTGTTTAGMAAAGCTATCTTACCCTTAGCCTTGGTTCCCACTGGCTTCTGCTAGTTTATCTGTACTTTCTCAGGATGTATCATTTCCAGCTGCACCAGTGTCCTTGGTGGACTACTTCAAAGCACGTAGCAGTGGCTATAGCCTGAGGCCTAAGGCTTCAGCAAATTTAGCTACTAATGCTAAGCAAGTTGTGCTAAGCAATTAATCCTAAACAGTGTTAGTTCCATGCTCTATATCTCATATAGATTATTGTTCTGAAGCACCACAAGGGCCCCAACAGATATCAGTAGAGTACAAGGGAAATGGACTACAGATAGTGGCCAGACTCTCATGCCCTCCCTAAATTAAATTTCCTTTTGCCACTGTCAGAGGTAGAGCACTGTTGTAGTTGGATCAAGATCTAATCCAGTAGGACATTGCTTTTGTTCTTAAGTATAAGATAGGTCTCATCTCATCCTTAAATACTCTCCTGTTGTAGTGGACAGGAAACAACCTAATTTTTCTTCTGTTTTCTTTGATTTGTGTGAACACAGTGCAATATGGTCACTTGGGGTATCCAGTGATGAGAGCAGTCAAGTACAAAATAAAAATGCTAATAAATCCCTAAGAACATGAGTATTGTCAATCACAGTCCTGTAGATCAAACTGCATTTTAAGAACCTTTATAATCTCTTGAAATACCAGTCTACCATATGTCAGAAATGTTATTTAAAAAGGACTGTCTGCCTTTGATGTGCTAACAAAGGGAGAAATGACAGTAGATATGAAAAAAAAAAGGTGGGCCAATCAGGAATTCTAGAGTAGTGCTATGAAAGTAATATAAAAGAATGGCTGAAAAGTTTCACTGGGAAACTACAAATAATATTTTGATGATACAATAATGTAAAGAACAACAATGAAAAAAAGGAAGTCACAATAAAATATATAGCAACAAATATCAGATGAAAACAGGCAATTACTTGTGCAGTGTAGGAAATGGAATCACAGTCTAGAAGTCCTCTGTTGCATCTGGGAAGAACAAATGCTGAAAGACACTGAAAGAAATGGTCATGAAAAAAATCAGGCAAGTTAGAAAAGTGTACATAGGAGAAATGACCACTGTTGTAAGGCTCTTCATGTTAGGAGAGGACAAGAGATTTTAAAAAGGGTCATATTTAGATCCAATCTTATGCCAGAATGATAGCTTTAGATATAGAGCTGGAGCTCACTGACAGAAAGGTTTCCAAGCAGATAAAAGGGATTTCTACTGTCATGAGGAAATATTTAGCCTGGGTAAAGCTAGCTGCAGGAGGTTTTCCATCTGCTCTGCCTGCAAWGGATGAGCGACATGGTTTGGAGAAAAGAATGATCATCCTAGACCTGAATTGCCCGAGGAGTCCCTTTGGATGGAAATGCACCACAGAGCAGCTTCAAGCCTCCTTCACCTCTTCAGAGTAACCGAGGAATCAGCCTTGGGACTAAAGTGTATTCCATGCCCAAAGCCTCACAGACAAAAAAAAAAAAAACTACAAAGGGGATTGTACTAAGAGCATATATGATCAGATAGTTATAATCAGTAATATAAAATAAAATGAAAAGCAACCTATTCATTTACCTGTAAAAACTTATGGGGCTGAGATTCCAGCATGAGAAAAGGTTGACAGTCAAGTTGTAAACCTTGGAAAATAGGACTATGCTATCAAAACAACAATAAAGGATCTTTAACTATGGAAACACAAACACTTCTGCTATAATTACAAATATCAGGAACTATAAGAGACTGCATCAAGTGAAGAGCTAGGAAAACAGATATTACAACCCCTGCTGTTTCTGCAAACATTTTTATTAGATAGAGAAGCAGTGGAATTAGACCAAAGGGAATGAGTTTCTGGAAGCTATTTACAAACTGTAAACTAGCAAAGGAACAGGGAATTCTACTTACATGCAAGCCATTAAACTTGTTTTTTCTCTTTCGTTTTCCCCCCAAAAGGCTGTTCAATATGAAAAATGACTCTCTGTCAGCAGAGACTCTACCTAAACCTCCCTGATCAGCAACCTTCATTGCTTTATTGAGATAAACTGACAATGTGCAACCAAATGATTTTATATAAAGGGAATTGAAAACTCAGAATCGAGGTTTTTGTCATGTGAGAATAGAAACTAAAGAACAACTCTGGATCCACCCTGTCAAACAAATTAGCAATGAGCAGCCAGTTCAGAACAACCCCTTGATTCAATACCTCTCAGGTGAAGTTGTGCAAATGGATTTACCGACAGTAAAACTTTTCAATTGCTTTGGCCAGTATTTATTGCTGTTACGAACAGTAGTTATTTTTACAGTACTCCAGTGTAAACATTGTTTCTTGGTTACATAAAATAAGCAGAGAATGATGGTCACCTTATTTTATGTTCTATTTTCCTCTCATGAAGGAACAGGCATAACAGCTTATCCCCTTTATTTATGTCTTATTAAATAAAGGTCCTGCAAACATTTTTGATTTTTTTTTTTTGGTCAAAACTGAAACATTTTACAAGATAGCATCAAGTATTAAAAAATATGCAAATCAAAAAAATATGAAAAGTGGTTTGTTCCAACTTTCTTCCATTTCTTTTCGAGTTTGCGTGATATTTTCTAAATTAAACACAAAAAGTCATATATCGCTTGTCATACTTTGCTTCTTCAACACAAAGTCTTCAATAATTCATCTTCTATTCAATTCCTGAATTAAAATTGTCAGAATGTCTTTCCGACAGTTATTTCAACAGTTCAATCTTTCAGCGATATCCAGTAACTGTCTCCATCATAAGTCTCTAAATCTCTCTCTTTGACTGGTCTCAGCAGATTACCTTACCCTCTTCATCCAAGATAAAGCCCATTAGACTTTTGCCTTTCCATTTTTTTCTTAATTTAGCCAGTTCCTTTAAAAAGTATTAGAAACTAACAAGTGTTTGGCTTAAACCCTTGCTTGAACCAGGAAAAGCTTGGAATTGGAAAAAATTTCAGCACAGTGCTATAACCTGTCCAAGACCCTCTGAGCAAAGTCCTTCTTGCTGCTGCTGCCAGGAGGGTGATGGGTATTCAGCTCTTCTCTGAAACCGGTGAACAGGCATCTCCTGCTTCTGCATGCTGCGGCTTCATTGCTGAGTCACTGACTAAATTAAATAGGTGCCCTTCTGTCCTTGCTACTGTTTTTGTGGCTCACAGACTTCTTGACCACCATTAGTGGGCACTTGTCAGTGTAGCTTCCTTTTAATTCACCACCAGCAGTCCTTCCTCTTGAATCTTGTTGTTATTTCTTGGCTATTTTTCAATGCCTATGTTCTTTGTATCCATAATCAGTTAAAAATGTCATGTCAGACTAAAGGCTTGGTGGGAGTGGTTGTTTCAGAAAAAGGAAAATCAGGAAATTTTATAGTCTCTTTGAGTCTATTTTTTCCCCTCAAATGATCAGAAAAATCAATTATTAGCCAGCATTATACAGGGATTCATGCCTCTGTAATGACATAGACAGGTTCACCATAGACAAAGAGAAAAAACAACCAGGCAAGCTACTCACAGTAGAGCTAATGTATAATCATTAGCTCAAGAAGCATTCATCTTCCCAGCTGGGCTAAGTGGAGACTCTCCATTAGTTGTCACTAGGGAGGTATATATTCTTTTTGCAGGACAGCAAACGTAAATGGAATAACCAAAAAACATGAGCAGGATTGAAATTGCATGCAGAAAAAGGTGACTGAGTCTGCTTTCCAGCCTCCTTGTTTCCAATCTTCCCATTAGAGACTTTTGTTAAAGAGTATAAGTTCTACATGGATAAAAATCCTTTTCACCCTGTGGGAAGATTGCTATTAAGAGACAGGCAGCAGAAATAATTCATGTCAACTTGCTATCAAAGTCTTCTTACTGCAGCCCTTCTCCCACTAACTAGTCTCCCCACAGACCAAAGATTTCTAGTACTCCATTAACAGTGGGAGAGAATGGCCATGAATGTTTGGGCCTGCATGAAAATTCACAGTTTCTAACATCAGGCAGACAGAAACATGTAAGAAATACTTGTTTCACATGGGAAGAGCCCATCAAATTTTTACCAGCTCATGAAGGAACAGTCCTGCACTGGATCAAAGATTTTCCCTTGTTAAGACCTTTTGCTTACGGAGAAGATTTGCAGAGTTTCTTCAACAGTGAAATAATACCAGTGTTTTTATGACATAGACAACCAAATGTTGTTCCTGCCCAGCTCAACCAGCAAGAAGGTGAGAACAGCTAGCCCTCACAAAGAAAGAAATGCCGGGACGCTAAATACGTTATGCCAAAGTCTCATGGCACACTCGCTCCCCACRTAGGTGGACACAGCCCGCTGCTGCACACCCTGCCGCCAGTGCCACCCCTCGGGCGCTGCCCCTGCCGTGCCAGGTATTGGGTCCAGCGCTGCCCCAGGCCCGGCTGCGCTCCCCCAGCCTTTGGGGGAGTTTCCTCTCCAAGTCCTCCTCCATTCCCTTCCCCAGAAATGAACCTATGCTTCATGTTTTTGGCACGCCAAAGGCAAAATCCCATATCTTTCACCAGGCATCTGTTCATCATAGATTATAAATGTAAAATCACAGCACATTATTCAACCAAGTATGCATGTTGTGGCTGCTTTCCAGTACAGAAAAATACAAAATTGCAAGCAATATATACACTTGTAGTAAAGTTATAACACCCTGTTGGGAATCTAGCATGGATTCTCTTTATATCAATAGATTTTTTTTTTCTGGCCCACCATATATTCCATTATGTGAAAACAGATAGAACTCTCAGGTATTTTGATATATATCTCTCTGAAGAAAGTTACTACACATCTGACAACGTGTATTACCAGCTGCATATAGCTACAAAACTATTTCCATTTTGGAATAAAAAGAACAAAGAAGAAGAGATTAAATGTGAGTGGTTACTTTCTAGTTAGAAATAAGAATGAGTAATAAAAATTACATGGGAAAGGAAACAGGCCATAGCTTTAATTATATGCTTCCAGACTTTTTAGTGCTTGTTTATTTTGTAGGTAATATTTTGTGCAAGAAATGTAGTATTTTGACAGTTGCAAATGTTTGTGGGAGTGCCTGCAGAGGTGCGATTGGTGAAGGTTTTTGCTGATTTTAGTATGCACAGTTTCAGCCTTCATGTTTTGCTGACCTTAATTTTATCGTCTACTGCTCCTTATCATAAGCAAACCTGCATTATCTTTTCTTTAATTCTGTCAATCAAATCCATTAGAAGTCACAAATATTGTCCAAAACTTAAGCCTTCCAGAACATTTTCAGCTATGGGAGTTAGCTGATCCAAGTACTCTGCTAATGGAAGTCACTGCTTCTGTCTAGCTGTATTTTACGTTTCCTGTTTTGTGCTTGATGGGAAAAAAGATATGAAATTTACTAGCAATAGCATCTGTTTTTAACAGGAAACTCTCTCTGGAAGATGTTGGCATGTTTAATGCTAGCGTTCTTCTTCACAGCCTATTCCTGTGAAGGACTCTATACTACAGTCTGCTATTATGCACATTATAAATTGCTGCAGTTTTATTCTTGGAACCACTCTCAAATGTCAGGATTTTCTATAGCTTTATGGCAAACATTACAGTGATAATTTAGCCTAATCTCCTGAACCTCATTGATTTTAAAATCCTCTGGGATAAGGAATTAGACACAGTAGTCCTTAGCGGTTTCCAAGTCTCTCCTCTCCCCCATGCCAATACAAACCTCCTCTGCATTATAAATGGCACAGTCAGACCCAGGTTAACTCACACCAGCTAGCTACCTGTGGTTAAAAGGCCTTCAGGAAAAGGTCAGAGAAATTAGATCGCCACAGCTGCAGATGACAAGCTGAAGGTGATGAAAGAGAAGACAAAACTAGCATTTCTGCCCGATTCCTGCTTCCTCCAACCTGATAGGATAGTTAGCCAGGCGGACTGCCCCACTAATGGGACATTGGTTTTAATAACTAGATTGGTTTTATCAGAGCTTGTCTATATGGCATTTTGCCATATAGATATACCCCTGGAGCTGGTGAATAATCCCACTGAGATCAGCCCCTGCTGAGTCAGACTGTGTTTACAGGATTGGACCTCACCAAATTTGGAGAAAAGAGCAGGACCTCTGGAGATTGACCTGACAGATGAAGTCTCAGTCTCCACTTGTAAGGGTCTCTCAGTGACACCAGTCCTTGTGTTCCTGCAGGTTTTACAAAAACAATACAAAATTTTGCTGCATATGCCTCAGGAATCCTTCCTCCAGGAGCCACATTTAGCCCGAACCACCTGAATGACAGCAGAGGAACCATAAGAACTGTAGAGGCCGCAAGAAAGGATAACAAACATTGTGAGGGTCTCTGGGATGGTTCTGCAGAGAAAATACTGGTGTTGTGCTTTGATGGTCAGGGGGTCATTTGTGATTTACATATACATGATTGCTGGGCAAACATGGTTTGCCTGTGGGGAGCAAATTTCACAGGTGCTCATCAAGTGGTGGTTATGACTTAACCACACATGAATGTTATGTCCCTAAGCTGTAGTTCAAGGATGGCCTGAGGGAGAGGGAGAAGGGAAGAGAAGGGAGAAAGGCAAGAGTGCTACTGAGACAGTGTGCTCCAAGCTCATTTTTAGGAGGAGGCTTTGTTCTGGCCTCCCTTGGGAAACTGGTGTTTCTGGCTCCTCAGTCAGTGGTTCCTCCATCCAAACACTGATAAGCTTGGCAATATATTGCTTGTAAAAATCTGGGTGTAAAAAAACAATAAAAACATAAATAAAACAGCTCAGTTGTCCAATGTGATTAACCCCTTCCAGTTATACCTCACTGATACTTTTTTTTTAATGTTTGTTGTGGAAGCTTCTATGTGATATAATTGTTTCACAGAGACGTATACTTTTTTTTCAATTTGCTAACCCAGAAAACTACTTCTTGGAAAATTATATCCAAGAAGGTTTTCATCAGACTGATTTTAGTAGGATTGTATTAGGGAACAGTAGAAAAGGAGGTCTTATGTAGTCAAGCATGTCATAAAATCATGAATCTGAATGGCTTTCAAAGAATTAATAGACTTTGTCAAACCAGGCAGTGGTAGGATGATAAAGGAGGAAAAAATCAAATAGTAGGCAACTTCCACAAGAATTTCTGTAAAAATATTATGTTTAAAACTGTACATAGGATAATAAAAGTGCACTTGAAGTCCCAGTGGAAATTCAGCCTCTACTTTATGATGGTATAATATTTCCAAATATTCCCTTGCTCAGGAAAAGGTATTTTTCCAAACTATCGTGTAAGTGATTCCTGAGGCATGTGTGTAGGTAATACAAGAGGAAAATTAACAGAAAGCTGACTTTCATCCAGCAGGTCTTCTGCTCTGATTCCACCATAAAGTGCTTCCTTTGTTCTTGTAGAAACTCCCTCATTCTGCCTTTTCCACTGGTTTTGTTGTCTGAGAGGATAAATTATATCTGAGGACTTAGTCTCAAGGAATGATATTTTTAAAGGCTGCACATTATCTGAGTTGTGAGTTATACACATGAGAACACAATCATTACTTCAAGGGAAACTAGTTCCTCCATATAGTGCTGGAGTAGTTACACTACATTGTCAGCTGGAGTGAGCTGTATGCTGATTTACACCTGCTGAGTCCTTCATTTGCCAAAATACTCATCTCATCATGCCCAGAAATCCTACAGGCTTTTAAAAATCTGATGTAAAACAATCCCCAAATAGTTACGCTTCCTGCCACACTGCTCTCTGAGAGAGTCACCAATATGAYGCCCTTTACAACAGAAAGAGATCATTTATGGGCAATTTTTTCCAGGAGTCTGGGTCTGTGCTCTGCTCAGCTTAGTGTCATGCATATATTGTAGATGCTTCTTACTATTTTCTCTTTTCATAACAGCATTGTACTTTGGCAAATAAAATCTATTGTAAGAGTAATCAAAGATCATATGAAGGATGAAATGTGGAATTAGACTACGAACAAAGGCAGAACTTTTTAAATTGCATTAGCAGGCAGTAGGACAGAAAATATATTAGTTTCTGAATAACCCAGAATAGGAAAAGTTTCTAGGCTTCTTCCCTATAAAATTCACCATTTTTCATTCAAAGGTTCCTTCTGTACATTGGAAAACCAGGTAAAGTTGTGTAGCCAAATCTATAAGTGTCCTTCAAGCAATTCAGCCAACAGTATATCCAAGTGGAGCTGGACAAATTCTTTTCTCTACTGATCCTCTCTCCCAGTGGCCGTTGGCCATATGATGGCCATTTCAAGCCGCATGCCCATATAAAACAATGCAAGGCAGCTCATCTATTAGGATGATCATAAATTGAAACAGAGGCATCTGCTAGACCCTCTTCTTAGTGTTTTGCTACAGAAGAGATGATCTAAAGTAATGTTTGCACAATCTAAATGACTAGAAGCCGGGATGATGCTGGTGATCTGCCAAACTCCAAAGAGAGTAAAACTGAATTGGGCAATACCTACATTTAAGGGTCACAATGATGTAGTTACAAGAAATCTCTCACATGAAGGTTTCTCCAACCCTGCAAACACCAGCAGAAATTGTTAGGCAAGATTATTAGGGAAAATATTTCATTTTATCCTAAACCATTGAAGTAATGGACCTGAGTAATAATACTAGGGCCTCATGGAATAATAAGACACTTAATTTGCTAGACTGGAAAGCATTAAAGTATACAGAATTACTCACTTTCCCAAATAAATGAACCTATTTATACCAAAATAGTAATTTTCAAGATAGTTTTCTCAGGAGTTTTTCCAACATATGTCCTATACAGCCTGAAGATAAGAGAGATGAAGCCAATGGAATAGGAAACAATATTAGACAGAATACTCCTTTTTTTCCCACAGAACACAAATGACCTAAACACACAGTTGATCTCTGCAACTTCTTGTCATAAATAACAGAAAGACTATGAGGTTACCAAGGTCTCCCAAAGACTGGAAAGTTTTCATAGATGAAAAGAAAATCCAGTTACACTGACAAAAAAACAAAACAAAAAACATGAATGGATATATAAATTCCACACTGAGACAAATCCAATAAAAATTATATGAGGTTAGAGGGAAATCTACTCAGTGAAAATATTTCTCTTCTTTGTCCAATATATTCATTCATCTGCTCTGAAGCATGTGGTACTGGCCATTACTGGAAATAGAATACCAGTCTACATGCTCTATGGTCTCATCTGTACTTCTGTTCTTATGTATGTTCAAACATTTTTTGACTTTTTTTTCTATAAGACATTAAAACTTTACAGCAATTTTCATTAACAAAGCTTTTTGACAGGCTATTTGGTAATGTAGGATGAAAAGCGAGGAATGTTTCCTGCTAATGTCAGGATAACTTCATGTGATATATCAGATGAATCAACACACAATAGACGGTTTAATCTTACATTGCAAAAAAGCCTATTAATAAAAATTTGTTTGTCAGCTCCTCATAACAAACTAGGATAGCTCAATTAGCTGGCTACTGCATTCCCCTAAATTAGTTCTGCAAATTGAAACACAGCAAAACACTTGTAACTGGAAAATCCTTTTGTTACTGCTCACTGGGTGACTGCAGCCACAAAAGGCAACACATGTCACTGCATCTCAGACTGAAATCTCAGCAGCCAATCTATTTCCCATACTGCTGAGAGTAAAATAGTACAGATGGATTAATGTCATCAGGTACTGCAGCTGTCTTTAGCAAGTAAAGCCTCCTAAGTGACTGGAGCACAATTTCTCAAAAGGAAAGACGAGCAAAAGATGTCTTTCACAAGAAAAGATAGGATAAGATTTTGACCTCGGTGCTGTCAGAAGGTATTTCAGTAATAAAGAGACACGTATTTCTCCATGGGCTACAAAGATCCGTATAGTCTAACTACTTAGTGCTTTGTTCCCAGAGATGCCTGACGCGAAGGTGCCCTGCCCTGCATCCAAAGTCTGAGGAACAAATTCAGTCCCCTACTATCATATTTCTTATTCTCTATCTCAGAAAGATGACAAGTTTCTTCTTAAAAAGCGGTTTTAGCCCCTCTTAGTCTAAGGGAAGGGGGAAAAAAGCAATTCCACACAGCAGAGTGAGAGGAGATACTCAATTCAAGAGACCCATGTAGGAAGTGAAAGAAGAAAGGAGGAAGGAGAACGAGCAACTTCGTACCCTATCAGATAAAACTTTCTTTTCTAGTCAATCTTTTTTTTATTATCGTTGCTTTTTACAGTGTTTAACATAGAAATGAAAAATGATTTTTTTTTTATCTCACTTATAAAACCCCAGTCTCTTACCTCTGGGTCTTGGATTCATGTTCATTCTGATTCTTGTTCTGGCACTGTCTTTTGGACCTGAAAAACCTTTAGGAATTTCATGCAAAATGAGACTGACTTAAGAGGGTAGGTCAGGAGCAGCCTTGTACTTTGATGTACTTCTTGGAAGTAAGGCATCTGGATCCAGACTTCCTCTGTTGAAGAGAAAGCAGATAATTTGTTTGTCACATTCCGAATCTTTCAAGAATTCATAAATAAACTAGGTTACCATGGAAAAAAATGAGAAGGTCCTTTCACAGAATTTTTTTGTGGGGAAAAAAAGTGTAAATGAAGAAAAGTTAGAACACGGATCTAGACTCAAACCCAGGTTGTATGAATTGGTCATCAATCAATCTAGAAAGATCCATTCGAGATTTTCGCCAGATTTAGTGACTGATATCACCAGTGCAAAATAACACTGTCTGAAGAAGGATTGCCTCTGAATTAGCTATTACTGTGCAGGAAAGAAATTCCAGAATTATTATTTTCTGAAAACTACCCACATTAACTACATGCTCAGTGGCTGGTAAATAGAAGATTAGGAATGATTAAGAAAGGCATAGAGAATGAAGCAGAAAGCATCATTATGTTACTGCATAAACCCACAAAGTGCCCACATCTTAAATGCTGCATGAAGTTCTTGGCCACTCTTGTAAAAATGATATAGTGGAGTTAGAAAAGAACAGAGAAAGGTAACAAATATGACTATGTGTGTGGAATACCTTCCAGGTTAGATAAGGCTGAATAGAAGAGGGCTCTATGACTTAGAAAATGATATTGAAGAGGATATGATGTAACTTAATAAAATTAGGAGTTCTATGAGGAAAGACATTTATTGTTTCTCAAAGTACATGGAAGAAAGGGAAATTACTTCCTGCAAAATTGTCAGGTTGCATATTTAAAACAAGAACTACATTTTTACATATGAATCTATTTAAATTGGAAACTCGTTGCCACAGGATTTCACAGAGACTGGTAGGATAAATGGGTTTCAACATTACATAAGACAAATTCACAGAAGATAAGGTCATTAGTGGCTTTTGAAGACAATGTTCTAAATGCTAACTCAAGCTGAAGCAGGGCTTTAACTGTTGATTGCCATAAATACATTTTTAAGATATGTAAAGGTCATCTCATTATTATTAGAGTAGCCTAATCTGACACATGTACTCTAAAAAAGCTTATTTTATTGATCTTAACATTTCTAAGATATGCATTAATCACTGAGTCATGACAAGACTGAGTTACTTCTGAGCATACACAGGCACCTGAAAAACTTTGATGTGAAAAATGGAAGCCGTTCCTACATTAAACAGTTTTTTATCTTGTAAACCTCATCATACACTCATTTTAAGTGCCTTAGTCATATATTAGCTACCACAGGTCCTTTTAGAATTGGAGTTGAGGGAACTGTTTTTAGTTTAAAAGAAAAAATCAAAAAAAAAAAAAAAACCCAGCAGACAATACCTAAATTCTCCATGAGAAAGAAAAGCACAGCTCACCCTGAAGAGCACACAGAAAAGAGTCAGAATCTGAGAAATGTCTGTATTTTTTTAACTCTAAGAGAAAGGCAAATCATACATGTAGTTTTATAGTTTTCTGTGCAGAGGTCACAGTCTTTACCGGAGTATTAAGTATAGCAACAGCCATTAATGCCTGCTTTCTAAGGCTTCTCTTTGTTCTGCTTTTCACTGACACCCCCCCTCTAATGAACCGATAGTACTCCTTACAATACAGGTGTTCTACTTTACGAAAAAATTGTAAGCTTCCTCATGACTGGATTTTTTTCCCTTTATCTGAATGAAAGGCAATTTTTAAAACCATTCCGCAGAAATAATGAAAACCATCTCACCAATCAAGGTTCGTGTACCAGGTCTGAAGCTGGTACTTATTTCTACAAAATGGAAGAGTGCATTCTCCAGACACAAAATACAACATTCTGAAATACTGTTTAAACACATGCTCAGCACAATTTAAAAAAACACAGATGTTCACTGAAAAAAAGCTCTGTATATTTTATTAAAAGAAAAGACAACATGGAATCATAGAATCATACAATGGCTGGGAGGCACCTCTGGAGATTGTTGAGTCCAACCTCTCTGTTCAAAGGAGAATCAACCAGAGCAGGTTTCTCAGGGCTGTGTCCAGTCAAGTACTGAATATCTCCAAAGATGGAGAGTTCAAAACCTCTCTGGGCAACCTGTCCCAATGTTCAACCATCCTCACAGTAAAAAAGTATTTTCTCATGTTAAAATGGAATTTCCTGTATTCCAGTTTGTGCCCATTGTCTCTCCTCCTGTCACTGGACACCACTGAGAAGAGTCCGGCTATGTCTTCTTTACTTCCCCTCAGCAGGTTTTTATACACACTGATAAGGTCCCCCTGCAACTCTTCTTTTCTCCAGGCTGAGCAGCCTCTCCTCATTTGAGAGATGCTCCAGTCCCTTAATCGTATTTGTGGCCCTTCACTGGTCTCGCTCCAGTATGTCCATGTCTTTCTTGTACTGGGGAGCCCAGAACTGGACACAGCACTCCAGATGTGGTCTCACCAGTGCTGAGTAGAGGGGAAGGATCACCTCTCTTGACCTGCTAGCGACGCTCATCCTAACACAGCCCAGGGGGCTGTTGGCCTTCTTTGCTCCGAGGGCGCATTGCTGAACCATGCTCGACTTGTTGTCCACTGGTCAACCCCCAGCCTGTACTGGTGCACGGGGTTGTTCCTCCCTTGGTGCAGGACTCTGCACTTTGCTTTCCTGAACTTCATGAAATTCATGAAGTTCACAATGAGAAGAGGCAATTTAGCAAAATGGCTATTTACCATGCATAGAAAATATGGTTCTGTTTATCTTCTATTGTATATCCCTGCAGTTTACAAGGTGATAGCAAATTTAAGAGCATTTTTCTGGTGACTTTTATTTGAGATCATCAAGATCAGGGTGGTGGTGGGGGACAGGGAGGGGGGAGAAAAAAGAAAAATGTGAAGCATCATAGATCGAAAATAAGTTCCCTCAGCAGGCCTTGAATTATCATTACTTGATTATGGCAGTTGTGAAGCTTGAAAGATGTCTATGAATATGTAATGATCAAATACCTTGTCAGTTAAACTTTTCAACTTCCTTGTTTTAAAAGAAAGCGCAACAGAATACTAATCATTCTCAAAATCTTTTCTCCTTTTTTTTTTTTTTTTAAGCCTAAACAGGTGGTGTTCAAAGTGCCCAAGGAGGCAAATTACCTCCATCAAAAATACCAGTGTGAAAAAACATGTCCCAGTCTTCAGTCTCAAAGGGAGAGAGAAATGCAGGAAAGATTTTCTGTTAAGGTACCTTGATGAGATGTAATTGCTATTCTCTCACCAACAAAGAGCTCATTTTGTATTTTAGAATGTTTTCATATTTGTTCCTAATCAGCAGAAGGAAGGAATCAAATTACTGTTGACATTTCTCATATTAATACAGCTTTTTACCTTAAATCTGTTTGATTTATAGAGTTATAACTTTCAAATGAAAATTCTTTTGTAGCACTGAGGTATTCAGCTATCTGCAAGTGCTCCCTCAGTCACTCACCACTAACCCCTGCCTCCTTCAGGCTTAGATTATAGCATTTTAGGGACAAAATTTTCGTTGAATGGCATGGTAGGGCTGGCCAGAAAACAAAATTTCAAAAGAAAGGGAGAGGGAGGGGGGAAGGAGTAGGGAAGGAGGGAGGGAAGAAGGAAGGAGAAAGTCAACAAATTCTTGCTTGATACCCCTTCTGAAGCAATGACCTCATCTGATTCATTTCATATCAGATTCTGCTTTATTCATTTATTTCCAGGTATTTTGTTTTGCTTTGTGTTTTTTTTTTAAATCCTGTCTGCCGGCTATTCACTCATTTCTCATTCACTATTTCTTCTTCCATGACATTTCCCTGCTGGCTCCATCTTCTCCTCTGAGTTGCAGACTGAATTCTGTGGTTTCCATCACCTCTAATAGTTTTCTTTCCTCTTCTTTTTCACTTTCACTGATTCTAGTCTCTCAAGTAGCACTTGCCCATGCCTTTCTGTCCCTCTGCACGATGCCTCTGTAATGGATATTCCATCTCCAAAATATCTCCAACCCAGGTTATTTGCTAAATATTTGGTATAATAATAAATAAATATTTGCTAAAATGAGTTTTGTTGAAGAATCTAACACTGGCTTTGGCTAGGAAGAAGTTCTTAATGCTCCGCTTCTATTTCCTCCTTTGTGTCAGACTCTAGGTACTGATGACTTCCCCTAAATATTTGGTTTTCCTCACAGTTCCTGACAGTTGTAGTTCTCCTTGTGCTCCTCAGCTCCTCTAGTCATGTCTCTAAGGTGTTATTCCCAGCACTGCCCTTTTTACCATGCAGTTCTGTGGGGTGAGGGGAGCGGAGGGTCTATTACAGGTCTGTCTCTTCACTTCAGACCTGACCTCTTCTGTCCATACAAAGGTATCACTTCAGATCTCCTCTTGAACATCCATCCAGCTGTCTGCTGACAAACAGTTTGAACATTTAACTTTGTCTGCACAGACTTTCTGGCCTTTCTTCTTTCTTTATCACTTTTGACAGCACCTTTATCCTGCCATGGATGGATACTCATAACTTGGGTATTTCCTATCTTGGCCCACTCCCTACAACTTTACACCAAAGCTTTTTCTGAATTTTAATGGCTCACTCTTCTAAAATATCTCTATCTGAAATACAGTTATAAAATAATCTAAAATGCTTAGAAAAAGAGTTTATTCTAACCCCGTTTCAGTCACAGTTCCCATCTTGCAGCCTTCCTCTAATGTCCTCCCTTCTACTTGCTCTTCACTAAAAATAACTTTACTTAGCTTCATCCTACTCCTGCTCATTAGCTGCATCACCCATTGCTGATCAGCCAGCTCCATCCCACATTTACAAAGTTTTTAGGCAAACACCTTTGAGCTCCCCACAAACATCCACAAAATGACCTCATTGATCTTTTTCAAATCATCCCTCGAAACTGTCTTTTGTAATGACGCTTATGAGAAATAAACTTGACAACAGTTAAATGCCTGGTAAACAGACTGCTGTCATCCGTTGTATATGATCTTCTCCTGGCACTTTCCAGCTGTCTTTCACATCCAGCCAGTGCCTTACATCAGAATGCAATGCCTTTAGGAAAAACCCTGTCCTTTGGCTTTTGGTTAGTGCAGCATCTAATAGATGATAATCTTGACCATAACTGGAACTCCTAGACACCCCTGGAGGACAAATATTATGCAGCGATTTTGCTGAATATAGAGGTGTGATGGACGTGCTCTGCCAATAGCCTGAGTTACTCTATGAAAAACCTGACAGGAACTGGGCACAGGGTCTTGCAGTTAAACTGCAGATTATAATGTTTGGTGGTGAAAAGAAAATATTCCAAAACTTCTGACATGTTTTACCACAAGGCAGTTAGACCTTGTTTCTGGTTTATTCCTTTAAGTACCTAGGTCATGTGAGTATTCTGGATAGTACAGTCTTTCCAACATTAAAAAAAAAAAAGTGTGAATTAATAAAGTTATAACTTCACTAATACAAATGCTGTTCCCTCAACTGAAAAAAGCCCTGTGAAGATGACTGACTTTAAGACAGTCAGGAAGCCAGCAAAGTGAGACACAGAGGATGGGAAGTTAGTTATCTAAGGCCACACAATAATTCTGTTAGAAAATTACTATATCCTGACACTAGCCTCTGAGAAGCTCTTCCTCCATGTGGGTTAGAAAACAACAGCAACAAAAATAACAAAATAGGTTAAGGTGATATGAAATTCTTCAGCCTTTATACAACTTGTCTAGAATCTGAGTCTCATTCATAAGAATCTTATGAATCAATTTGAATTTTATGTCAACAAATGTTCAAACAAATACATCAAGCTAATACACTGGCTCTGATTACAACAGGGATGTGGATCAATAGAATGGAATATATCTGCGGGAGATCCGGTTGTGTCAGAGAATGGTCCTGAAAATACTATAGTATCCAGGACATCACATCTCACCACATTTGAAAAACTGTCTATGGAATACTTTCTAATCAATGCACAACAATACACTACTATTTTTTTCTAATTTGGTTTCTAGGTTTCTTTTTTTTTGTGGATTTAGGCATAGGAGATATCAAAAATTTGGAAAATAGAAGTTTAGACATAATTCAGAATACAATGAATAAAATGTTTCAGAAGTCCGATGTAAGTGGCTTAAAGAAAAATTGAAAAAAGATTGAGATAACACTTGATGGACATGATGCTATCCATGTGATAGTTAGCAATCTGAGAAACCAAGCTGATGACCTGGAAATAAGTTCAGATTAGAAAATATAATATTGGTTCAAGTTCCTGAAGGCAAAATAACCAGACAAGTTGAAACATAATCTTCTATAAAAGATTATAGATGGGCCAGGCATAGATAAGTTTGAAATGTATTTACAGTATATCTTGGCTTGTCATATATTTTCTTATGAATGCCAATTATACAACATCTCATACAATAGGCATAAGTCTCAGTATGAAGAGAAGTTTTGAGAGACATAAAAAAATCAAAATCTAATTTTTAGTGGTCATGATTCACATTTTTGCTTTGATGATTTTGGTAATAAATATGGATTATGTAAAAGTTGGGAAATTAGGACAGAGAGAATAATAATTATGTCTAACTTTCTTTTAATTATGTACTGTAGATTATATAAAATATTGTTTGTGCTGGGAACTCCTATCACAGTTGCTCACTGTTATCACTACTTCTTTAAATCCTTCAGGTATCATTTCTACTGTGACACTTCATCTCTCCACTTCTGAACAGTTCAGGAGAAATGATTTTATGCACACACACACACACACACACGTTTAAAAAAATCTGCAGAAGAAACCACCAGGAAATTGTGAATTGGAGTGAGATGGGACTCGTTCCTCAGCTAGAGTCCAGCAGAGTCCTCTTGTAGTCTGAGCTGCTCTCATGTGGGTACAGCAATCTGCACCTATCCTTTCTTTTAGAAACAAATCCTGTTACCTATATGCTGTTATCTCTGCCTCTCTTTTATACGTCACACTCAGTGTATTATGCCTTGAACGCAGTACAGTGCAGGTCAAAATGGACCTGTCTTCCTTGACATCTGTATGAGGTCACCAGCACTGCAGGGTCCCAATCCCAATCACTGCCCTTTGGGTCTCAAAGTACAAAGATTTACAGGTTTTTGTTAAAAAACAAAGAATTTTAGAAAACTGAATTATTTACTAAACTCTCCCCTGCCTCCCAGAGCACTGAAACTAAAATAATTTATAACACTGACATTTCACTGTCCATAATTTTATAGCCAATTTCCATTTGCCCTTTGCATTGCACTTATGAATAGTCACTGGATTAGGTTTGGTTCTTGCCTACTCCAGTAACTGGCTTCCATGCATGAGCAAAACTGTGCTGAGCTGTAATTTGACTCATTGTTAATTGCTGACATATGGCATATTGAATAAGGAGGGGAGGAAAAAGTACTCCTGTGGGGTAAGTGATTAGCATTCTAAACATGCAAGTTACTGACATTCCTTGATTTTACATTTTCTAACTGTTCTAAAATTCTGGCTCTCAGAATGTGCTTCTTTCCTGTCTATTCGGAAAGGAAGGTGGAAGAAACACTATGGTAAATTATTTTACAAAAGAGAAGTCAGAAAACTCATAAATTCTGCAAGTAAAGCAATCTGTCAGAGATGATCATACATATTTAAGACTATTTACAAATGGGGCAAACCATAAGCAGCTGCATCCAGTACTTAAAGCTCTCAGATGGAGAACAGATCATTTTCAAATACCAATGAGCATTTCCTGGGAAACCTGCTGTATGTACATGGAGGACACCCGAAGGAGAAACTCCTCATTTACCACTCACGCTTTCTCTAATGGGGAGATTATTTGGAAATGAGAAGATAATACATCACCTACACTCTCCTAATCAAAAAGATTCTGTTTGAAATATCCACCCACTAGTACTTAAATTAAGAATGCAATAATGTGAAAAGCATAAGAGTAAATCTTTACTTAATCAAAACAGGCAACAGCTGTAATATTTTAAGAAATGAATATTTGCTTGCACATTGCTTATATTTTTCTCTGATAGAGTTTAAATGCTAAAACGTAGCAGAAATCTCACTAACTACACATACATCTTGAGCAAGACAGTTTTTAGGAGATGGAATACAGCAGTTCAGGGACGATCAGATCTACCTGCAATTGGGCAAGGACAGGTGTTTTTCTATTATATTCATCACTCGTAGCTGTCTGAGGAGAAGCCAAAATATATTATCCTTTGACATAATGGAACTGCCCCAGAAATTATGATTATTGTTAGAAATTTTGTTTTAGATAGACTTTTTCCCACTGTTAAGAAAAAGAAGTTTTTGCACCTCTGCAAGGCCTTCTTATCTAAATTCCTTAGTCCTCAAGCGTGATTCCTGCTAACAATCATGCCCTTGGACATCACTACTCCTTATCAACATTTCTTTTCTATAGTCTCAGGAAAATAATGATCTAAGCATGTAGGAGAGGGAAAAGTGCATCTCCAGTTGTGAATAATGGACTTTTACATTTACAGCGAAGCTGAACAAAATTTCATTAGCATTCCAGGCCCAGCTGTCCAAAGTCCAAAAAGGATGAGAAGAAGTCACACATCTGTCCCAAACCAAGAAGATAGCCCTGAAGGGATATGGAAACACATGAAGTTTTCACATAAGGGAGACCTTTGGAAAACCTCAGAGTGTGAAGAGAGGTTTTGATATGATATTCATCTGGACGCATCAAGGAAATAAAAAAAGACAAAAAGAAAGCAAAATAGGTGCAGAGAGGGAAAAGACACTACATGAATATAAGGCAGCCTTGAAAGGATGTTTACACTTATAAAGCATCATGTCAAGATTTTGTCTTAGTGTATCTGAATCAGCATTATGTTGACACAAACATAAACAGCCTCTGCAAACTCTACAGATCATCCCAGAATGTGACTTCTAAAGCCTAGCAAAAAAGATATTTCCCAGACCTGTGCCTGTGAAGATGTTCTATCAGAAAAGAATGGACAAAAGGATCCATCCCCATTAATACATATTGCTTGGTGAACTGCGGTCCCACAGCCTAAAAATAGGGACAGACAGCACTATGATCTAAATGTAGGAGACCTACAGTCACCTTGCTAAAATCAGATCAACAAGGAAGAGTACATGTTAGGCCAGTTATTGGAAGATTTCCTCTCTCTTAGCTCATATAATGAACCTGTTCCTATCAAAGACTACATAGAAAAACAGAGCTTATGGAGGAAATGCAAACAAATACAGTTATATGTATCTGTGCAATTCCTCAAAATTTTGGAGAAAAATTCACTTTTGCTGTGTAAAATTGCAGATGTGTTTGAAATTATTTTGATTTCCTTTGCTAAAAATCATTTCTGACAAAGCCAATTTTTCTATTTTCTTATGGAAAACTCAAACTTATCTCAATCTCACAAAGACAGCTGTTTAATTTTGAGAACAAAATAATGTAAAAGACATGCTCTTAGTTTTAATTATTAAAAAACCTCGCATTGCTTAAAAGAGTCTGCACTGGATCATGAAAGGTTCAGGTGATGTTGCATCACCCAAGTTACAACCTCATATCCTGGCAGTCTGGTCAAGAAAACAGAGTCACCTGCCTGGCTTGTAAGCAAAGGCTGAGCCCTCCAGGAGCTCAAGCCAGGTTTCGCCAGCAATGGCATAAATGAGCTAGAGAAGGTGCTGTTTCTCCATCCCATTTGAGCCAGTTGAGCATATTTCTGGGAAGGCATTTGGCCAGCCATGTGTTGCAAGGCCTCACAATTTGGCCTCCTGGAGACAGCCTGTATGCTGCACCCAATGACAAATATTTCCATAAATCATGCTTTAAGACATAATTTGAGAAAATGGAGATAAACTGCTACATTTGGCAAGAAATGGGTTCTGATCCCCTGAGTCATGGTAAAAAATATGTCATTCAGTCAAGAGGAGTCAGTGTCAATAAATCAGAATATGACCCCACTCTGACTGGAAAATGACTGGAAAAGCAAAAACACTCCTATCAATTTAACACAACTTGAGTAAGATTTATCTGGCTTGTCAGCAGAAAAACTCTACAACCAACACATGTAAGCACATGATTGTCCCTGTCTTGGACCTTCAGAGGCAAAACATGAGTCTCTGCTTGGTGGCTCTCCTGTGTACACCCACATCCCAGAGAAAAAGGGAAGGTCTACATCTAACCCATTGCACAGCAGAACCTTCCAATGAATGACATTCAGAATAAAATGTAAAGCAATATTGGGGGGTGGGGGGCAAAATAAAGCAAAACAACCAAATAAAACATCCCAGATCTACTTAAACAAGCAACTGAAAGGAAACAAGCTATCTGAAAGGAGATAAAGGCAATGGTAAGTTAGGTAGCCCTGTCTAAGTCTGTGCCAACTACAGTCAAACATTCATCATGTCAAACATTCATACAGTCATCATTCCCATTCTTCCTGGATTGCAATAAAGGACCCAGATGCTGGGCTTTGAAAGATATTTCTCTAGCAGCAGGATCTGACTCACTGGCAGACTTGTCAAACAGTTTAGCTGGCAACCTTGAAGTTGCCTCTGCGCAGTAACATGAATATGCAGCTCAGGGCAGGCTTATTTCCCTATATGCCTTTTCCTTGGACAATGGTTGTTCTTTCTCATGAAGATAAAGCATAAAACTCATTTACAATTTTGGCTCTTTTCAGCACAATAAAAGCTATTCTTTTGTTAAGTATTTTTGCAGAAAGAGACATAATTTTTTTCCAGTTTCCTCACAACTCATCATATATGCCGTGTTGAGTTGTACACAAAGTCAGTAATGTACCATGCAGTATCAGTATTGAACATAAAGTAAATACTATAAAATGCTGTTCTTTAACATAATTCTGGTAACAATCAGTCAACCATGCAGATAAGTATTGTGTCAGTTGCAAATCACACATAGAGGAACTTCAAGCAAATACATTATTTTTTTATTTAAAGGAAACAAGTAAGAATGTGTATTATATCATGGCAGGTATCCCCAAATGCACCCTATATCTAATTTACTTACCTGCTTTTCTAATGTCGAAGCAAATATTTAGGCTCATGAAGACAGAGAATATTGTTGATGTCAGTTTGCTGGAGATGTGAGTTTGCAAAGAGAAAAACACACAAGCAGCAAAAAAATTTGTAGTCTTGCTTGGTCTTTGATTATGATCAGAGATTAAGTTAGTTCTGCAAATCAAATTTTTGGCAATTCCTTTACACTTCTGTTTACATAATGTAAATGGAACACAGATGTAAACAAGTTCCGTTTGGAGTATATCAACACTCTTTCTCATGAATTTCCAGATTCACTAGAAAATTCACTAGAAAACTGCTCTGCCAGACTCTAAACATTCTACATAGTTAATTGCACAACATTACATCTGGCTAAAAGCTAATTGCCTAGGCCAGGCTAGAGAGCCAGTCTAGTTATCTCTGGCCTCCACACAAGTATCAGAGAAGCAAGCTACATAGCCAGAGTGCGATTCATCCCGTCTCTCTCAAATGCCTAAACTGGCAGGGAGTGCCTATTTCTCACTGACAGCTGTAGAGGAAGCCTAGATAACTTAGAGCAGGCATTTTAGTTTTAGGCAGTCCAGGCTGTTAGATGAGAAGGTCCCCATCTTCCCTCTCATGTGGCTAGCACACCAGGATGCTGATAGCAGAGGTGCGAATTGCAAGAAGGCCATGCAGGAGGAAAGAGAGTGCTTCTCTTCAGGTTGTCTGACATTTCCCGTTGCAAGAGCCTCTTTCAGTTGCTTGCCATTTTATGAAGCATTAACTTTCTGAAGTGATGACTTCTAGATTGCCTAAGGCTGGTTATTTAGTTGGTATTGAGAACAAAAGGCAATTATGCTCCCCCATTTCCAAGAGCAGAGAAAAATCTGCATGTGGTTGTGATACAAGGGCTTTCTTCCGTACACACACAATGGTTTGGTCAGGGCTCAAGGCCTTTTTTTGTTTGATTTTAAAATGTATAATTCACTCAGCACTAGTGAGTACACTCTCTCCTGTTGCACTTCTTCCAAACTTCTCCAAACGGCTCCACAGATCACACTCCACAAGGCAGCTGTCCTGAACTGACAGCCCTGGGAGTTCGGCGGTGGCAAAAACCCTTCTGTGGAGCCAACAGCCTAAGGATAGGGAGCTTCATAAGCTCAAGTCACTTGCTAATAGCCATGTAGGAGCAGGCTACAGGCAGTATTAGGTGTCCCAGCTTTCTGTTTGCTTAATTTCATAACTCTTTGCAGTTTGGGGTCAGCTCTGTTATAAGCCTGTGAATTTCTTGCTAAATCAAATTTTAGGGCAGAAATTTTAAGCAATATTATCACCACTTAAAACAGGAGGGCATTCAGCAAAATAAGATTTCATAATGACAGAAATATTCTTTGAATAAGTTGTTTTTAGAAAAGGAAATCAGGAAAGGATTCTGGGAGGAAAAAAACCCAGAGATGAAGCATCATCCTCTAACAAAGATAAGAAACAAAATGGCCTCAACACTACAGCCAAAAGACGGATAAAAACAGGCTAGCAAACACACAGCATAAGGGTGACGAAAAACAATTGCCACCTGACTTTGCACTTTGTCCTGCAGGAATTTTCTGCTGGACTGACACACCTGGCTAGAATTTGTGCATTAAAGTAATGGCTGTTCTACCAGATAAAAAGCAGCAAGGGTATTAATAGTAACTCCTGGTTTTGGACAAGAATCAACAGGGATTAGTTGGAAATACCTCTGAAAGTGGAACTTGCTCTAAGTACTGAAGTGCTTTCTCATGCTTAATTTTTTGAACAGACTTCACAACAAACTTCACAAAATCTTCAACAAAAAAGTAAGCATGAAACCTAAACTGCAGTACAATCACAGATGATTAAAAAGCTGAATAAACCTAATCAGTACAGTAAAAGTCGTCTTCTTCTACTGGCACAATTAAAAAAGATCAATTGGATAAAGAAATAAAGATTTTTTTTTCAATGCCTCTCTCTTTCAGAGAAAATAGATTATCCTGTGATAGATTTCCTGGACAGAGAATGCATCTGTATTCAATAACTTCAAGAACTTTCACTGGGAAAGGCTACAAAATCTTGCTACTATGACAGGAATACTTGTGTCTGCCTTGTTTAGGAACTGTCCAGACTGTCACAGCATTGGGGCTTTTCAATATATTATACAGTATCTACCAAAAGCCTTTCATTTGAAATAGGTAAGTCCCAAATATAAAAAGAAAAGCAGTATCCTATACAAGTGAATTTTCACTGAACACAGTATGCTTCAGCACTTATTGCTACTCTTTAATTTGCTGAAACAGTCATTGTCAGTTATGTATAAGCTACAAGATTTCTTAAAATCCTATTTTAGTTTTTCTCAGTGCTTATAAACAGATTTGACCTTTAAAAGCCATCCCAAACTAAACGCAATCATATTTGTATTTCAAGAGGAACACTGATCTTTATCCACCCTGTGCAGCAGCGCTTTGCACAGAAAGAAGCATCTCTTCCCTGAGTGAAGTGCCCATATCACTGTTTACCTGACACTCTGCACCTGGCTTCAAATAGTCAAAATGAAGCATTTAATGCTAGAAACAAAACAAAACTGCAAGTTAGGCCTGACAATACCAAGAGATGTTCTTAAAAGCACCAACAGTTAAAAAAATTACTGGGGGATCTTACCACTGGTCCTTCATGACTCACATTTTGAAGCTTTTTTCCCAACCAGAAGGAATCAAATCATTATGTTGTTGAAAATGAAATCTGAGACTGCTGTGTTATCACATGGCTCCAGGAGCTTTTAGAAGAGCACTGAATATGAGAAAACTCTTGATAAAATCATGAGAGTTGGCAACACTGACAGTGAAACTACAGCCCCTTGAATGTGGGGCTGCTCTCTGATAAGAGGATAAGTCCTTACGTTAGCAAGAAATGAGATGTGTCAAGCCTATCTCTGCAGGAAAGAAATTATCAGCTTTGGCCCTTGCAGAGCAGAGATGCACTAGCTGCTGAGGAGCCTTGCAGTGACTCCAATATGTTTTGATTTGAACAGGACTGCGGCAGTAATTTTCCAAACTCCCTTGTGAGGTTCCCTGTCCTCTCTTCCTATACCACTTTGCTGCCATCCCACTCCAACTCTACAGTGACAACTTGGAGATATCTATCTTGTGTTCAGATTTTTATATCTGGCTATTTTATAGCCATTTGTCTTAGGCAACACATGTGTGTTCTGAATGAGAAATGCATGTGAAAAGCAGTTTGAAGTATAGCAGAAAGCAGTTTGAAGAAAGCGTCTGAAGATTATTCTCCCTGTTTCAAAGCTGCATCTTCCACAGTCTCAGGATACCATGTTGGAGACGTGAGGCACATGCTGTTCAAGAGCTGCAGAATTAACTCCTTTGCTCTCTTTATGCTTCCTGCCTGTTCAACTGCTCTGCACAGCAGAATTAACCTACAGCCTCAATAGTTATAGCTAGTGAGTGAAGGAGCTTAGACCTCTTTATTCACATAGCAAATAGGTGTCAACCAGTTCTGATAGTTGGTGCAGAGGCTTGCTGCCATGCCAGATACCTTCAGCTATTTTGTTAGCGGAGTCAGGACCTTTACTTTTTTTGCTGGCAGGAACAGAACAAATTGGTAGGTGATACACTTTCTGTCCAGACAGGGACGATTATGGTCATCAATCATGGGTCTGCCACACCAGCTCCTACTGAATCTTCTGCTGTGTCAGCTGAAGATGAAAATTAGCTGACCAGTTTGTTGTAAGCAATGGATGCTGTGAAAGGAAGATGCCAGGTGGAAAAGTGGTTTAATGCACAATGGCTTTTTATGGAGCCAATCTGACATTAAGGCATTAGAAAAAGGAGTGGCATCGTGTGAACTCAGCAAAAATAAAAGAATAAAACACACTCCCCAATGACACTGTAACATGAGGAAGCATTTAAAAATAAAAATGAACAAAATCTCTCATACCTGAAGAACTGAGAGAAAAATCTCATTTGTTCTTCCTTCCGAGATAAATCAGTTTCATTATTGATAAAAGAACTGGACTTTTTTTTCTAATTTGAGTTGTTTCTTTGCCTTCTATTTGCATCAAAGCAATAAAATGTACCCTAAACCTGCAGTGACAAATTTTATATCAAAGATTTCCTACTTCTCATCCTCACTGCAGCAAGAATTATCAGGCATCAGGCCCAGCAGTTATCCTGACTTTGGAAGAGTGCCATTTTCTGGTACATCTGCCGATTATACATGTCCTCCACATTAGTCAGCAACACCAGCAATTAAGAAGTAGAAATATTGCCACCTTTGTCTACAGATGTACGTGCCTCTGCATGTCTAGTTATTTATTGAATCAGAAGTAATAATCTTTTGCTGTTAGCCCCTTCGACCAGTGAGCCTTGAGCTGAATACATAGAGCACTGACTAAGAACACTGCTTTCTGTAACACTTAGCAAATCAGTCAAAGCGTTATATTCTTCTGCAGAGATAGGCCACAGCAGGTGGTATTAATTGCACTGCTTGTTTTAAACCAGAGGTTTTGGGGATTCTACTCATCCAGACTTACCCACCCACAGGATAGGCATCTAGTTCAAGTGGCATTGCAGTAGTTGTATTGGGCCAAGATTACAACAAATCAAGGCTTGTAAATACTTTTATTATACCACCTTTTTCCCATCTACTTTATTCCCTTTTTATTGGCCTTAAAATCCAAACCTTTCCTACTCCAATCTGATCAACCTTGACTCTTCTCATCACTGGAGGTAGGCTCACCCTACCCGATTGCTCTTAGACACCTGAGGTAGGATGGGATGAATGGTCTTCCTCAGCCGTCTTACTCTTGACCTAAACTATCCTACTGCTGTCCAGAGAAAAAGTCTAGAGCTAGCTTATATATTACTATCTAAATTTTAATTTGTCTTGCAGAAGACTTTTTCCTCCTGAGTCTGCTGAGGGGTTGCTTGAAGAAAAACAAAAAAGTAACCTTTCCCTCTCCCCCATCCTAAATTATTCATGAATAGTCCTAAGTCAAGTTATTAAAAACATGTCTATTGAGGAGGGCAACATATGGTAACGTAATTAAATATGCCTGGAGTTCACCAGGGGTGGTGCATGCAGAAAGAAGAATGACTTAGTACAGGAAAGCCTCTGGTATATTGTTTTTCATCTTGGAGTTACTCTGAACTGGCAAAAATATTTATAGTTACAGCTTCTTTTTTGTTTCAGTGAGTCTACACCACTATGTCAGCTGAGGATTTGACCATGCTAAGTTATTTTCTTTAGACAGTCACACAGAGAAACTTACCATAATCACCTATTGTGCAAGTGCTTTGTTATTTTGCATCAGCTCCTTTTAGTCTGCAACAGCCACGCTAAGAAAAGAACTGTGTATGGTGCTCTGTGGTGCACATCTTTGTACAACTAGAAACTTTGAGGAAATCACATTAAAAAAAACAAATCATGCACAGTTACTTTATTTCCATAAAACATATGTCCTAATGCATACATATGCCGCTTTCTCTCTGCTGCTTAATATGTCGTGACTACAGTATCAGTCAACATCCCAGCTAAAAAAAGTAGATATAATTATCACAGACTGGCAACCCTAATTTCCTACCTGAGTTTAAGTCTTTATAAGTTCTCATTTGCCAGTGTAGCCAGTCTTGTAATAGGTGCACTCACATAGGATACCTAAGTCAGGAGTGTCAAGCACCTCAGTCTACACTCCCTTAATAGTAAATGGTGACAGACATCTCCAGTACTGTCTAAAATGGGGGGACATTATGTTGCATAGGTGCCTGTGCATCTGCCTTTTGACTGTAGAGGGAACATATTAGCAGATACTAGGCAGTCCTTTGGGCAGCTACGGTAGGGAGATGGACTCTGTGCATAAAGTCTTAATAAGAGACAGGTATTTGTCAGGAATATGGCAGGTAAGGATCAATTATTTAGTTCTGACAATTTTCTTTCTGTTGCTACATGTAAATCCCATAGCTTTTCCTTGTACTCCTCTGTTGCATTTCCAGCAGATAAGATGGAACGCTCTCCTGGATTGCTGTCTCTCCAGTAACAAATGCCTTAGAAATTTATCTTCATTTATCCAATACTTGAGTAGTGGTTAGCTATGATTTTATAACCATTTTCTCTTACCCTGACACAAATTGTGCTATCCTTTTTCAGCTTTCCTCCCACATTTCTTTCTTAATTGTTTTCCTTGTGATCTTTCCCCTGTGTTCTTACAAAACAATAACTGTATACCACATCAATGCAATTCAGCAAACTGGATATTCTGGATAAAACACACTTGGTTTGTCTGCTTAAGTGATAAAGATAACTAATTTATTTAAAATATAATTAAAGGTTATATATTGATACAAAAATAGCACTGTAATGTGTAATAATAAGCTTAAGGCGCTTACATAACTGTCATTAACAGAAGCATTTCATATATGAGTAAAACTATTTAATTAAAAACTACCTCATGTCCTGCCTTTTTTTAGGTGAGAGACAGTCCTATATTCTGAGCAGACAGAGTTCACTAATTCAGTAGAGGTCAAATAATGTTTTTTAGCAATGAATAGAAGGAACAACAGTTTTTCTGCTGCTTATGAACCTAAAAACTAGATGGCAGCAAGAGAGAGAAAGAGACTTTTGAAAAATAAGCCAGGTCATTTTGGCATCATCCTTCAAACTGCTGTTCTTACAACAAAGACTTAAACCATAATTTGGGGATGTTACAGAATGGAATGAGAAAGAAGTATTACCCACTCAATAAAGCCAAGACAAGTCTTTTGAGTTCCGTGCTGGCTCTGCTAAAACATTAATTTTAGTTATCTGTGACTCTCTGTTTAAAAGCTTGCTGTTAGAAAGGCTAGTGCATCTTGAGAGGTTTTGATGAGATTATAAATTTGCCAAGTAGAATGAACAGTAAAGATATATTAGGCTTCTCTAGGGCTCTTGGTTTGGTACCATGCAATGTTTTGAACAAGAAATTAGGGGAACACAAAATCATCAGGCCAAACATTAAATGGATCAAAAATTGATTAATTGGTCTCAAGTACAGTTGTAAGCAGTGAATCATTATCAAGCATGAAGGTTGTAGGGGAGAACCTCAGTAATTTGTTCTTTGCTTCTGTTTACCAGGAAGAAAATCTTAGGACCATAGGATCATGCAGGTTGGAAGGGACCTCAGCAGGTCATCTAGTCATAGTAGTGTCAGCTATAAAGTCAGAAATAAAGTCAGAATTATTGCTACTCATGAAAATTGGAAGATTCTGCAAACCTGAAGGCATGGTAAAGAATGGGAAGAACAGGTTGCTTAGAATGATTTGAATCATTTGTCTATCTGGATGAAAGGAAAATAAAGTGGAGTTTTACGTAGTTATATGTAAAGTCAGACTGGAGGAACAGACCCTGGGTGGGGGATTCTGTCCTGGGGAGGAAGGAGTCCAGATCCAATCTGGAGCTGATGTTGGAGCAGCAGCTGAACCTRAGCTCTAAGGGCAAGATTAGCCTGACAGGCTAATCTTGTCCTCACAGGTGTAGACAGAAGAATATTGATTATAAACTCTACATTTGCTACCAAGGTAGCAAGTGCTATGCTGAGTTTTGGTGCCAGTAATTCAGAAAAGGTGTTGATGAAATGGAGGAAATTCCAAGAACAGCTACTAAGAGAAAGCTAAAATTATTGATGAGGAAAGAGCCAGGATCTCAGCCTATTTAATTTAGCAAAAGGAATTTTAAACAGTGACGTAATCCTAGTCCATAACACTGACATGAAAAACAGAAGTTTGTCAATCTAGCAGACAAAAGCAGAGCAAGAAGCAGTGGCTGGAGACTGAAGAATACTCGGTAGATTCAGATTGGCAATGTGACACAGATTTGCAACACTGAAAGTAATTAACCTTTGGGGCAATATAACAAAATTTATAGTGGTTTTGCTGTATTAAATCACATTCTAAGCACTATGCTTTTGGTAAAACAGGAATTGATTGAGAAATGTTTTACTGTATAAAATACTCAGCTATAGGATCGCAGCCAGCTCTTTAAGACTTATCATCTATTACTCTAGTGTTTAAGAAACCAAGCTCTTGTCAATTTTTAAATCAACTTACTAAGGCTGTATGTGATTTGAAATCAGCTTTTTTATTCCACAAAGAATTTTGAAATTTCATATTCTTCAACAAAAAATGGAAAACAAATAAATATCTCAGAAGAATTTGATTAATTAACAAAGTCTTTCACTTTAATACCATCAAAACATACCAAACGAGCATTCTGATTCATTTCATTTATTCTCTTGTATTAAATCTTAAAGAGACTATATTATCTTTAATAAGTAAGTCAAATCAAATTGATATAAATGTTTCAACACTGTCAAAGTGAAACATTAGACTTTCCCATTCTCCCATCACAGCAGCCCCATGAAACATTAGATTTCAACAGAACTGCATTGTTCTGG
Source organism: Apteryx rowi (assembly GCF_003343035.1). Lineage (NCBI taxonomy): Eukaryota > Metazoa > Chordata > Aves > Apterygiformes > Apterygidae > Apteryx > Apteryx rowi. The sequence continues at coordinate 687,859 of NW_020450396.1, read as the reverse complement.
GAAAAACTTTTCTTTGTCAATCCTGCCTGTTGCAGTTAGTTAACAGCATTTTTTTTTTGCCTTGGTAATGCTTTCCAGACCTAATCATTGTTACTGCAATAAGAGAAACTAAGCCCAAAAACAATATACCACATCAACAGGGCAACAGGACAATGCGCTGAAACATGAATAAAGTGACCTGATTTATTTTCTAGACTCACTTTGCCAGTTTCCCTATTTCTCTATTTTCTCTCTTCCCATTTTCTAATTATTTTCTTTAATCTGTAACTTTTCCTATCTCTTTGCCAATTCTGTTTTCTACACTCAGTCCCTTTGACTGTATTTTTTCCTACCTTCCTCTATTCTCCACAGTACTCCCCATGCCTTTTCCTACTCTTGGTATTCTCTTGCCTTCCCCCAACCCTCCTTATCATCATTCCAGCATCTCACTTAGTTCTCTTCATCTCCTAGTGTTATCTCAGAGGCTAACATGGCATTTGCTGGGTTTCCCCTCCTCCCACCATGCCAGCTGGCTTCTCTTTTGGTTGTCGGCTTCTAGAAGAAGGAGCTTGACTCTTATGCTGGGCAGCAGCATATCAGCAAAAGAAGATGCATATACACAGCTGGTCAGTAACTAGGATAAATAAAGTGCTCCTGGAGTACAGCTGTATGCACTGATCTGGTACACATTTATAAAATGCCAGCCAGCAGAGAGGAAAGAGTCGAATGGCCTATTTTCCTATTAATGGTATTGGACAACATGGTGAGGTTTTTTTTAATGCATGGTTGAATGAGAGCACTGTCCTTGCAGTCCAGTTGTCACTTGTATCCCTGTCCACAAGGGCTTTCTTAGAGTGGGGCTGCAGAGCAGCACGGGAAAGGCAGTGTCAGCTGAGCACTTACAGGATGGCTGCGAGGATGGTGGTAACTGAGACCAGGAGTCAGTAATTCAGATGATTATGGAAGGCATATCATGAAGGTACAATGAAGACAGAAACCTCAGCATGGTCTCAGAGGTGCCTAAGGACTGAGAAGATGTGATGCAGAATTACTTTGCACGGATACATGAAGAACAAGAAAGGAAAACACCTGAATGAGTGAAAACATTTTTGAATCAATTCCTGTCTTACTGAAACAATGAAGTTATTTGGAATGCCACATTGTGGGAGACCAACCTGATTAGGACAGTCATAAAATTTGGGGGGGCAACAGATAGGGACAATATAAATATAAAAATGAGAATAAGTCAAAATATCAGTATTAAGCTCTGAAGGACCCACATGAGACTGTAYGTAATATATAAGGTTTGAAAGTAAGGGGACTACATGGTAAATTTAAGCCATGGCTCAGTCACCTTATAATCATTGAAAACCATTGGAGTAAAATGGGATAAATTCTATCCCCTTTTCCTTTTAATGGTAAAAGGCTCTGCACAGGACACTAATGCAAACAAATGGAAATTGTGGAGCACCAGTGTGTAAAGATGTTTGTACAGAACTGTTTGTAGTGAAGTAGATTGACTGTAGACGGGCAGCTTGATGAAGCAGAAAGTCAGGAGCAATTCAGGAGGGCTTTGGTGACAGGGTCCTGATAACAAGTTCCAGAGAACCTAGGGTGAACAAGGGCACTTTCTTCTTTCTCCCTTCCTGCAGCCTTCTAGTCTTAATGCTATCTCTTGCCTCTCCCAGGCACTTATTAAAAATCAGGTGATGTTGCAGGAAGGGGTCACCTCCTGGAGCACACAGCTGTGAAGTACTATGGATTTATCACTGACCCAGGTGTCTGTTTTCCTGACCATTTCTATGACTCATGTCAGTCACTCTGATCGGAGCAGCAGGCAGTAGGACAGCTCTCCAGTCATGCTAGAGCCCTCCAGACCTCACACGCAGAGATAGACAATGGGGAAAAGAAATTTTATAGGAGGTGTTTTCTCTCAGGGGCTGTTTGCAACTTGTCCCCCAAAAGAAGGTTTTCAAACTCGAAGGTGGCCCTGATAGATGATAAGAGACCTCCTGGGCAGGGAAAGAAGAACCCAGCCCTGTCAAAGCCCTCAGGATCACATGAAGAGGGTGTTCACACGCTCCTTGCTGAATTACATCAGCAAGGCTTGAGACTGGAAGATGCGGGGAGCTCTTGGAGCAAGTCTGCAGAAAAAATTTGGCACTGCTTTAGAGCAGGATGCTAAAACCTCAGGCAGAACCACACTGCAACGTTTTCATGGAGGCTGACCTGAGACATAGGAGACAAGCATGGACCAGGAGAGCCAAAGCAGAAGTAGGGATATCAAGTGAGAGGAGCACCAGAGCTCCGGGTTCCTGGTCTTCCTGGATTTGTCTGTAACTACTGACTGAACTGTCAGCAAGCTCTTAAGGTTTGAGGGTGGCTCGCCCTGAGATAGAAGGTTTGAAAGAGACTGTTACAAAGAATTTCCTTCCCTTTTGTACCTACCTTCAAAAGAGGACAACCACAATCTAAATTGTGATTTAGTGCAGGTCTGACACTTAAGTCATAGGGATTCATAAGCAGGTGCTATATATCCCCAACAAACATAGCAAGATACAGCAGGAACAGAAACATCATCCTGCTATTCGTCTGTCAAAGGCAGGGGGAGCAGAGCTGGCACAGGAGCAATAGCAATTGCATCAGTGTTAGGGCAAGCTAAAAATCCGGCAGCAGGACAAATCAGAGCACGCTGCCTCTGTGCCTTACATTACTCTTTGGCAAAAAAAGATATAACAACATTTATTTATGTCTAGGGAGTATGAGTTTTAATCCAAAGTCTTGGATAAAGCTTCTTTTCAATAAAGCAGAAGAGAAGTGAGAAATGAGGCAAGACTAACTATAAATAACTCATGGGACTTTCCTCTCCTCTAACTCATTCTCTGAGCTTGCTCTTACCCAGGAATTGGCAATCACAGGAGCTCTTGGCATAAAACTAGCCCAAAGACAGTGTTGAGGGTATCAGAGAAAAAGAGAATAGACGAATGTTAAAACCAGAAGGCAAGACAATTGGTTCATGATCTGAGCCCTAGCCATTAAATTAAGACCATAAATTCATTTGGAGGTGTTTATTCCCTTTCCTCCTCACAGCCAGCAAATTGAAACTCTTTGTAAATTTCTTCATTAATGGACTTCAATTTTCATGTAAAGTTTTTCAGTAGTTTGAGTTTGATAGAAAAACTCAAAACACAACATGTTTTTTAATGGAAGAGTTTCTTCTACCTCCCACTCACCCCACATTGCAGGCAACTAATGTTGCTTAAGAAAACTTTCACCATGGAAGAACTAAAAAAAAAAAAAAGAGGGTCACAAAGGATTTCACTGAATTCGAAATGTCAGGCCAGCATTGCAACTGTATATAAGCTTGATCGCAGCTCACAATAAACGCCATCTTAGCATCTCTCACATTGAGGTCTGTGCTTTGTGGCCCTGCGGCGGGAAGCTGCAGTGCACCCCCGGTGGCGCCATGGGACCGAGCGAGAGCGCGGCAACAAATGGTGACCCCGACGTGATTCGGCAGGACCGACACGTCTCGCCGTGAGACCCGGGGGGGGGCGGGCCGTCTCCTGAGGGAGAGCGGCGGCTGCGACGGCGAGCAGCGGGCGATAGCCGAGAGTCCGGCCGGACGACATGGAGGCCTTAATAAAGGTAGTTGCGTTACTAGCTAAGGAATGGGGAGCTTCTGTGAAGCCGAAGGATATTACACTATGTGTAGAGCGGCTCCAGAAAGAAGGAGCCATAAATAGGCCGGGGGACTGCTTGCAGCTGGAATTCTGGCCGTGATGTACTATGGTGCTGGCGGAGCAAGCTATGTCCACAAACACGGCCAAAGATCTCAAGACGTGGGGAATTATACTCCGTCTTCTGAAGCGGTCACGGGAGGAAATGGAGACTTGGAAGGCCGCCCGCGACGTGTTGTTTCATCAGGAGGAGGCTGAGACGGAAACGGAGGAGAAGTCTAGCGATGGGGGGGGCGAAAGAATGAGAGAGCGGGGGCGGGGAGGCCCCAGCGAAAGATCGGGAGAGCGGGGGCGGGGAGGCCCCAGCGAAAGAACGGGAGAGCGGGGGCGGGGAGGCCCCAGCGAAAGAACGGGAGAGCGGGGGCGGGGAGGTCCCAGTGATCCTACCGGTGGAATCCCAGGAACCGCCCCCGGTGTACCCCTGGCAAGATCTCGCACAAGCCGGAGAGGGCTGGGGGGTCCACGGGACCGACCCCGAGGATTGCGTGCCTGGCGCAGTTTTGAGGAAGGCGCTTAGTGAGGAAGATAAGACCCTGCTGCCGTGGGCCCCGGTAGAGGAGGGTGCTGTAGGCGGGGAGAGTCAGGCAGTGCAGCGAAGGAGGAAGGGTAACGGCCAATCGGAGTGGAGAGACCAGAGTACAACCTTAAAAAGAGAAAGGAAAGTTYGGGTGAGATCGCCAATTGAGGAGGAGAGCAGAGAAGATAGTGACGAGGAAGGCGGGGGCTTGCGGGAAGTTACGCGCAGGCTGCGGGGGTGTGTATTAGGAGAAACGCAGCCGAAAGGGAGGCCGAAGGGCGGAGAGGAAGTAACAACAGCCCCGGTCGACACCCTATTGCATGTATTAGAGGAAATAAGGCGGGAGGTCGAGAAACAGAAGGACCTGCTCGGCAGAGCTAAAAGGGAAGCGGCCCYTGCCATGTCCATACCGCTCACTGACTGGCGGCTAATAGCCGATTCGTGTGCCCTTCAGGGCCTACGGTTCGAGCAAGCGCCGCAAGTCTGCCCCGTAAGGGCAGTGCCGGGAGGAGGGGTCCAGTGGATGGCGCTCGAGCCCAAGATAGTACAGGGACTGATGACCTCGGTGAAGGAGAATGGGCTGAAACATCAGCAAACTCAGATGTTGTTGGATAGTGTGCATGCCCAGGCGTGCACGCCTTACGACCTAYGGCAGCTGGCGAGGGCGATACTGTCGCCCACGCATTGGATACTGTGGAAGGAGGCATGGCAAGGCCGTTGCGCCGCCCTCGCTGCAGCTGCCGCCGGGGACCCGMACCACCCCCTAGYAGGTACCACGCTGGATCGCTTGGTGGGGCGGGGTGCAAASCTTGCATCCCYGAACCAGCAAGCGGCAACTCTCAGAGGCCGGGAGGTCATGGCCACAACAGAGGCTTYGCGGGCCGCGTATGAGGAACTCGGGAAGCTAGTAAAGGTAGAGCCCCCCTGGACAAAGATAAAACAGACACATGCAGAGAGCTTCACTGAATTCTGTGACAGGCTCCAACGGGCCATYGCAGAGTCAGACTTGCCCCCTGAGGCCCAGGGCCCGGTCATGATGGAGTGCCTCTGGCAGCAGAGTAATGCCATGCCGGAGTTCAAGCCACGGCCTTGGCTGGCGGTAACAGTAGACACCTGTAGCACCGTGATCATCGCAACACAGCATCAGAAGCAGACRGCCYGGGCRGCACAGAGCCACTGGAACCTAGCCATTGCGTGGCTAGGGGTGCCTGCGAAGATAAAGATGGACAACGGGCCCTGCTTTGTCTCCCAGAGCACGGCCCAATGGGCACAGTTATGGGGAATCGCTCTACTCAGAGGCCTGCCCTATAACTCCACAGGCCAGGCAATAGTAGAACGGGCCAACCAAACACTGAAAAGGAAAATAAAATCCCTAGCTGAGGCGGAGGGCTGTGGGGGAGGCATCCCTCCTGAGAAACAGGCGATGCTACTGCATCGGGCGCTCTACGTGCTGAACCACCACAGCAGAGGGGATTGCCCCACGGAGCCAGTGAGGAGACATTGGGGGCACCTACCGCCCTCGAYGGGTCCAGGTGTGAAGGTCYGCTTCCCAGGGGAAGRGGAGTGGGAGACAGGATGGGAACTGATATCACAGGGAAGAGGGTATGCYGCGATAAAACGGGAGGAGCAGATAAGATGGGTTCCAATGAAATGCWTAAGACCTGACTTAAATGCRCGGACGGAAGGGACTGGGGCGTAACTAATCATTCTCGGTGAGATTCCATTTTGAACAGGGCAACGCCAGACGGGGACGCTGCTGCCTGATTGGATTGATGTTTATYGCCGGCTTCATGATTCCAGGGGCCGCAGAGTCATACTGGAGGAGGTGAGCACAGGCGCACGGAGCAGCGCACTACTGCATCCCGCTCAACCCCGAGGCAGGGCCGGCAGAGACCCCAGCGTGCCTGGTGTTCCGGCCACTATGGGTTAACACCAGTACTATGCCGGCTGTCCCGATGATCGACTCCAACCTGACCCTGGAGGCTAAGGGAAAAACGGGAGCTACGTCAGACCCTTCCTGACGGGGAACAGGTCAACACAGGGGCGTGGATCTTGTCATGGTTTGATTGGAAATGGCTTATAACACTGGGCTTGGTAGCACTCACAGTAGTGATAGCGATATGCTGCGGCTTGCTAATTCTRAATTATTGYTTACGGCATGTACGGGCTTAACTGCTTGATAGACATGAGCGCAGAGTATRTCAATTAATGGTACAGGAAAAGAGGTTCTAAAAAGGGGGGGAGATGTGAGGGATCTTGGGAAACTGCGTAGACAAAGATATTTGCATGAGAAGCGGTAGAGTAGGTGTAGCGGAAGATCACGTGGTGTGACGCGCAGMCTAGGRGTGGGRACGAAATGCAACTGTATRTAAGCTTGATCRCAGCTCACAATAAACGCCATYTTAGCATCTCTCACAYTGAGGTCTGTGCTTTGTGGCCCTGCGGCGGGAAGCTGCAGTGCACCCCCGGTGGCGCCATGGGACCGAGCGAGAGCGCGGCAACACAGCATACCATTTTAATCATGAAATATTGGTTCTTTTAAGCTTTTACAATTTGTTTTTTTCCTATGTAATATCTTATCTAATGCAGTGTACTCATATTTCACGCAGAAATAAACAGTGAAGAAAACAGTTGATAAATGATGTTCTGCCAAAAGATATTAATTTATAAGATTCTAGAAATACTTTATTAGTGAAGGCAATAGATGTAAATATGATACCATTATCTGTAGTTTCTAGCTGATATTTATTGCTTTCTCATAGTCCAGGTAGCATCTCTTTATTTATTTAACTTAGTTTCTTTTCTGTAAATGGTTAGATTATTTCTCATAGACTAGGCACAAAGTATTTGTATTAATCTCACTCTTCGCCATTAGGTTGCTCTATTGCACTAATGTTTCAAAAGGTCAATTAAAACAAAACGGAAGATGAATGGGGCTGCTGGAAAGAAATCTCACTGTAGATACACAGATCTTAATGCACCTTTAGAAGTCAAGGTCAAGCAAACTGAAGGCTATTTATCTACTCTCCTTTTTGGAGTCTTGATCCAGTTGGCCTCTGTTAATCAAGAAATTGAATTCAGCAATTGAGAAGCTATTATTCATATTTCTGAAACACACAGAGTACTGCGGGATCTTAAAAATCCAATGTAGTGCACTAGGCTATATTCCACAGATCCAGCTAATGCCAAAAGAGACCATCATGCTCTATCTATATAGGTTCTTCATTTTTCAAGAATCTGGATTAAAACATATCCTTTAAAAAGAAACCAATGAAACAAACAAATAAACAGAAACTCTCTTCCCTTCTTTTAATGTTTAAACCCATCCACTGTTTTGGCTAAAATACTCCAATATTTACTTTTTGCTAGCAAATCATACCATACTTCAAGACTTGATTTGTCAAATTTTCAGCCACTGAAATCAGTCCTACTCTCATGTGGAAAGCTGAAAAGTCTCTTTTTCACTTTCTGCATTTCTTTTCTCTATGCAGCAACAATATGCAGTCACCAACTATATGCAATCAGCTTCCAGTATCTTCCTGATAAACTGAGTAGACTGAACTCTGTAAGCCTCACAAGCCATCACAAGGCTTATTTTCCTGGGCCTTGGTCCTTTCTTTACTTGACTGTTTCTTGAGCATTCTCCAGTATTAAGTGTTAGTAAAACTTCTGGTAGTGGTCTTATCAGGGTTGTATACAGAGGCATGAATCACTTCAATTCAGAATTAAATGCCATGTTGCCTCAAGGCAGTTTAAGAGGCTGATACTGCAAGCCAAGCTTCCTGGTTGGATGATGTATTACATGATGTAATTTTTTCCCCCCTTTGATCCAAAAGCATGATACAGTACAGAGTTCGCATTACTGTGGATCTACATTACTTGATTAGAGAAAGTGAAGACATGAGGGAACTCAGCTTCAGACCCCAGGAGGCCAGGTACAGTTGTGATGACCTTGAAGCTTAATGTTCAGCTGACAACTATGATGTTTGATGCTCTTCAGGCAAATTAAAATTTCTTTTCTGGAGTTTTTAAATGTTGAATTTCAATGACAAAACTGTAAGCAGAATGTACTATCATAATTGTTAGAATTTTTTGATCCCATTTTAACAGTTTTATATTGTTACATTTATTTTTTCTCTCTGTACTGAACAACATGAGACATTGAAATATCATACATTTCCCTCTGGGTGAAAGTGCCTATTTCTGTTTATGGCTAGTTCCAACCAGACACAGGTTTAAGTGACAGCCATAGTAAATTTCATGCCCTGCCCTTTCCACAGAATATTCATTACAGCTGGGACTAAGCAGCACTTCTTTTGACAAGGTGCGAGAAAGCCACAGTATCAATGGACATGAGACTGAATTACCATTCTGTCTCTGGAGAGCCTGCAAAAAGTCAAGGCTGAAGACCATTGTAGATACTATGTGTAGAAATTCATGTTCTGTGTTCATTCTATACCTATTCCAATGGAAAAACAGAAGGCCTCAGACTCTAGAAATATCAATGTATTTCATGGCTATTAAATCACTCTTAAAATGGGAATAAAAAGTGAAAAGAGGGTCCATTCTCTGTGACAGCAATGCCACACTAGTGTCATGCACCTCTTTACACATGGTCATACCTGTTGGCGCTTATTTACCAAAGAGAATATTTGAAGAGTAGAGTAGAAAAGGACACAGGAGAGCATTTGAAGCTGTCACTGAAGCATGACTAATGTTAGTTGCCCGGGAGTTTTGTAAGAACGTAAGTAACAAAAGCAATACCAGAATGTGTTAATGAGTACAGTGCTATGTATACAAGCAAACCTGCAGTGCTGCTAGCCCACAAAAATAAAATAGCAATTGTACCTGTAACCTGAGAATAGTTTGCTTAACTGGAGAGTTAGATCAGCAGCCAGAGGGGTCACAATACAAAGTTATGCAAGCATTTGCCCTTCTATGCTATTACAGAAGGAACAAATGAAAATGATGACAAGAGTCAACGGAGTGAGTGTGCGTAGTTGTTGCCTGTGTTTTTTTCTCGATTATTATCCCACTGCCCTACTACAACTCTCCAAAAGGATTTAATTGAAGAGGAAGCAAGTACTCCTGTGTGTCAGAACTCACTGGACAGAAATGCTGTAGTGTTCATTAAGGTAATCACTTAGCTGTGCAGTGTAATTGATTGACAGCATTATTTGGATTAAAGCACTGCCAACCGCATAATTCTTCCACTACTGCTTAGATCTAGCAAGAGCTTATGTCTACAACCAGACTAACTGAGCAGTGCCCAGATTTCTCTCTTCTTTCCTTCCTTTTCTTTATTTTTCTCTCTCTCCTCTCTTTCTTTCTTTCTCTCTCTCTCTTTCTTTTTTACGTCTGGACAGACTCCAGCTATTTATGTGTTCCCAAAAGAAGGCTGCCCCTGTAGGCCTGCCTCTCTGACGCAAACTGACATACAGCAAACACAAGGCAACTGTTTTATAAAACCTTAGAACCACAATTCTGGATGCACCCCAGGTATTAAATGACGTTTATAATACAACGTTATATGACACACATTAATGGTGGGCAAACAGAATCCCCCATATAGCACTCCATACCTGATGCCAAGCATGAAGCTATCAAGTTATTGCATATACATAATATTTCAATTCTTCTTATGCTGTTAAAAGATACTCTAAAATTATACTTGGATGCTTCAAATGAGGCCTAATACAGTTAAAACAATTGATAGGGTTGTCAGTGTGTTCCCAGATATCCTTGAGATGGGGCTATCTGATCAAAACAGCAACTCCTTCATCACCAGAGAGCAGACTTATGGTCTAAACTGGTAATCCCATACATTAATTTATTTTTGCTGATATAGCTTCATAATTTTCATTAAACAATATATGTGTTCTCTAATAGACCTAATAATAGTAATGAAATAATACTGGCAAGACTATAACCCTCTGGCATCTGTTTGCTTTAAAAAAGAAATATAAATTCCTCTGTGTCCTTCTGGAGAGGTGAAGTGTAACCTCTATTTCATCCTTTAGGGTTCTCATCTCAGCAGAATCTATCAAAGCTGAAAGCCACTTTTCACTCTTAAAGTAAGTTTACCACAAGTCCAGAACGCAACAATTGTTCAGCGTTTTTAAAGCCAGAAGGTTTTTCATTCAGCAGTTAGATTAGAGGTCTTTATCAAGCTAAAACCAGAAGCACTGATGCTTACTCTCCATGGATTGCTTCTCTCCAATAGCTTACTGTGTGTATGGCACAGGAGTTATTCATGCCCCCGTTATTCCATTAACATCAGGCAGTGCTGAAACTGATATTCTCCCACTCTATTAACAGTCCATTTCAGGGCAAAAATCAGACCTTCAGCTTCTTTTCAATTCAAAAGCAGTATTAATGTAACACAAGGTGAAGATGCTTCTCATATTTCGGCTTAGACAGCAGCGGTGTTATTACAATTCACTATTTGCTACAACATTCTGTTAGCTTTTATTCAAGGTTTCAATGTTTGCATGGATTTCATGGGCTTTATCATTTTCTTGCACCTTCTTATTCTCCAGTTGCAAGCTTTTCCCACTTGTGTTTCACTTGGCCTATTTTCTAGCACTACCCCCATCCTGGATCATATATATTCTGGCCAAAATCCTTGCTGGGGTAGGAAAAGGGAAAGAAAGCCGGCTGAGGGAAAAGGAGCTGCACAGTCTTCTGGGTACCGCACTGCCAAATCTTTTCAGCACATTGTCGGTGGAAAGCACACAGTCCCTTTGTTATGAAAAAGAGAAATTAAGAGAAGTTATCACCAATCTCATTGGCATATCCATATTCCCTGAAACTGGCTCTGGACTTGCACTCTGACTGTGTTGTGCCAACCTACCCAGTCATGTGAATTTTAAACCTGGTGGATCTGGCCAACAACGGATGTCTTCAGGTTAGAAAGGATGTTTAAGTAACAAAGACCAGTTTCTACTTCTGCTGCTCTGGTCTTGGCTCCACTCTGGGCGAAAAGTTCCCCCAGAAAATCCTTCTCAATCTCCCACCAGCTGTCTCAATTTAAAGCAACCCTCAGGTACTTGCCCTGCGCAGAGAAGCAATGGGATCGGAGGACTGAACTCACCCAGTGACCACCTTTATATATCTCCTCTCAGCTGTGTCTAGCTATGGCAAGTCCTCTGCTTCCTTAGGCCATTATACTTAGCTGAATGAGCCTGATGTACACAGGTTAGCAGAGATCAGATCACAGTCATGCACAGATCTAGAGGCTGATGAGCAAATTAAGCCATAGATTCATGCAAATTGTTTGATGAATACAATCTGGAGGACAGCATCCTTTCAGTTGGAGGAAAAATGTATTCTGGATTCAATATCAGCTTCTCTCTGGCTCTCCTTTGAAGTTAAAGAAGATTTTCAGAAGGCTGTTACATGAAAGTTAACTTCAAATGCTGTGTTCTTTGAAAAGAAATTTTATTCACACAGGGGCATTTTATTTAATTTGTCCAACTAAAATTCTATTTACATATTAGATACAGAGTTTTATCAATATTTACAAACCAGAAACGTTTTTATAGCAGTGTGGTTTCAGTGATTTAAAAAGGGGAAATCATACAAGAATTCATGTATATATCATAGCATTTAATTCTACAACATTTCATGCTCTGCCAAGCTTTTCCCAGCACTAATTGAAAAGGGAGGGGGGGAAGGAAGATAAAATAGGAACACTGAGTACTGAATACTTTAATAAAAGTATTAACCAACTGGTTTATTCCCCAGAGTTCAAGTGTTCGTTTAGTTATGCCATGTATCACACTGAGGAGAGCGGAAGACAGAGATAGCGTGTGTCTGCAAGAGGAGGTGGGATGACTTTGCTGCAGCTCTGCCCAGTGAGGGACATGAGGGCAGGATGCATCCCCAGGATCCAGATGCTCTTCTGCCTGTGGCAGCAAGACCCAGCAGAGGGAGTAACAGTGTTCAAAGCTGGCCACAGTGCGGTTCTCAAATAAAAAAAGAGGCTCTACCAAAATACCAACCAGTGGTGCATCACTTCACACAACGCAGTGACAGACACTGGGTCCCTCGGGACATAGGGCAGCCTTACATGATGGTCACTGTGGGGTCCGCCAGGGCAGGCTGCTGTGATCTGCATAGCTCTGGCTGCCAGGGCAGGGCTGCATGCAATTTTTGCAGCCTTTGTTTGATAAAAGACAAAAATGTGGAGAACTTCCCACAGAACATTTTAAAAAATTACAGTTGAAGGGGGCACTTCAGTTTAGGATAGTATACATCCAGTTTTTTAGTAATCTGCTTCTTAGCCCTCTGAGACACATGGAAGGTTTTGCTTTGTAACCAGCATAAAAAGAGAAGACATGAACTCAACCTTTCATTGCAAAAAGAACTAAAAAACTTTGTTTCAAGCGCAGAGAGGATATGTAAAGGAAGGTCTTATCTATTTATGGTTCATGGCCATTAAGTTCAGCTACCATTTTGTTTTAAAAATACTGTAATAATGACGATAAAATAGCTAGCAATTTTAAGAAATTATTCAAGCATCAGCAATGCAAAACACTTTTTCATGTAGACGTTTTAAAACAGCAGCATTTCTCAATATGTTTTATCTTACATGTCATTATTCCATGCATCATGTTTGCTTTTCATAAGTAACCTCAGTCATTATACTTGGGAACTACCCTTGAATTCTTTGCAGTTTTATCTCTGGCATTTTTACTGAGAGAGAAAATCAAAGTTACTCTGTTTACTTATATACATAAGTAGAATCATAGAATCATATGATAACTTAATGATGATTATAAAGATTTTAATGACTGTTGAAGCATGTCTTTCATGCACTAATTGATAACAAATTGATAGTGATTAATAGCTAACAGTGAATTCTTATAAATTAAAGAAGCTAGTCTCTCCATAAATCACTGTTGTTTCCCTCCATTGCATTGGTATTGAACAGAAAGACTACAGGGTCCTTCCTCATTGCAAAGAATGGTGAAAAATAAAATCTCTGTATACATGCTCTTATTATTCCACCAAACATTCAGCTGCAAAACAAATGCCTTTCTGGTTTGCTGCAAGATTAAGGGCCCACTAGGACAAGTTCTCTATACACAGAACACCCATCGATTTCAATGGCAGCACCACGCACAAACCATTTCCAAGATTAGCCCTTAATTATTTATCAAAAACTTGCCCTAGAGCTCTGAGTGCATTGCAAAGACAAATGGAAAGATTCAAGCAGTAGATAATGGGGTGCATTTTTCTGCCTTCACAAAATATATGGAAGCTTTTGTGTAAACAACTCACTGACAACTGGGTGAATAAGTTGTTTATTGCTGAATATGCTAAACTCAGTAATGTGCTAGACATTTGGAGATGCCAATCAATGCTCATACCTACCTCCAAAGTGTTTGTAGTGATAAAGCAGGTGCTATTTTTTAATTCCACAACTGTTTTTTTACTTAAATTTACATTTATTAAATGTTCTGCTGAAACAACATTTAAAGTAACAGGACAGGCAGGAACCTTTCAGCTAGGGGTTGAATCCTAGCTACTTAGTTTATTAAAAAAAAAGTCATATCCATCCATTGGCTATGCAGTGGTTTAGGGTACATGAAGCCTAAGTCTCTCAAAGTTTTCCAGCTGGACCTAACTGAACCCTAGACTGCGATGCAGTTGCTAAATATCTACTGTCATTTTCAACACTTGCCTCCAGCTGCTGCACCAGGAAGGAGCAGGTTTCTTGTAAACCCTGTGTTGTGCGTGTCAGCTCCACACAGGTACCTGGGAAGCTGTAGTACATCTCCAGAGGTATTACATATCCAAATACCATGCCTGGAGCCCCCTTTCTACTTTGCCTCAGATTTCACGTATCATCTTCAGCAAGTCACTTAAGCTACATGTTAACTGGTAGATATGGGATTGCTGCAGATGTCCCAGATTTAAGCATTCACACCGGCCACATCCCAGGCCTAAACCAAGGTAAGAACTAAAGTACATCAGCTCCTCACACCTTGCCTTTTGTGGAAAGAAAACCCCATTGCACTGGCTGGATTGAACTCCTAGCACACCCCAGCCAGGTTGCCAATTTGGGGATTGAGAACTCAGGACCCAGCCTGTGGAGCCATTTTCCCTCTCAGTATAAATGTAACTTGCCTGTTCCCCAGTTCCCCACCTCAAAAATAGGACCACACCACTTTCCTCTCTCACCAGCGTATTGTAAAGATAAACACATTAAAGCCTGTGAAGTGCTCAGATGCTCAGGTGATAATGGGAACCAGATAATTACCCAAGACAGACAATTCCACGGGCAATTTTCCATACCTTTTTAATAACGGCTGATAAGAAAACCTCAAAGCCAGGCAGTAAAAAATCTGCTGTAGAATGAGCTTAAAACTTGATTGCCTAAGGAACCTGTAAATTCATAAAATTTTCATGTAAAACATATGTGCAGTTTATCCTGCAACCAAGTATAATGTTATATGCTGCTGCAAGCTGAGACAAGATATTTCCCCCAGAGCTTCTGCGGAGACCATAAACCTCTGGTATAAGTGATTAGACAAAAGGAAAAAAAATAGTTTTTAGGGAAAAAAAAGAGTAATCTGCCGGCAAGTACTGTTTCAACAATGAAGCAAACACACTATGGACAAGAGGAACTTCTCTGTAGGTAAGCTTCAGTCAAGGGACAGGATTTAAATTAGCAGGTTCCTATGACCACCTGAATAGCTGTGAGTCGAGGACACTGAAAGAAAAGCTGAAAGAAGGAATTCTTCATCCTTTGTCTTCTCTGAATTTTTCCAACAGGTATTGGCAGTACTTTGGACTTTGCTCAGATGGATTAAACTGACTTTCTAGATAGTAAATCACAGAAGTATGCTACTACTAATATATAAGGGTGGAATGGTAAGCCTGGGTCAACCATCAACCTCTTTCTCTATTCAGCTGCAAGAAGAATATGTCTTGTGATAATTGACAACTGTAGCCATGGTGCAGTGGGCAACACTCCATTTTTTATTAATGAGGGTACAACTATAAGGCTGGGCCTCCATGGGAAAGGCAGATGCTCCCTGTCACCCGCAGAGCTGACTCCTCTTCCGTGGAATGATTTCTTAGGAGA
The DNA here is from genome assembly GCF_003343035.1 of Apteryx rowi. Taxonomy (NCBI): domain Eukaryota; kingdom Metazoa; phylum Chordata; class Aves; order Apterygiformes; family Apterygidae; genus Apteryx; species Apteryx rowi. Next base: position 672,528 of record NW_020450396.1, on the reverse strand, counting down.
GTAAGAAGCTGACACCTCCATTTCTTGGATCCTTTTAGAAATGAATGGGCTTTGGTCCAAGTGCTGTTGATCCATTCCTTTTGCAAGTGCTAAATTCACTTTTGAGACAGGAATATATCTACAGGAGCATGCTAATTTATGCTAATTTCTATAGGGGCACTCCTGAGGGAAAAGTTTCCTATGGACACAGCTAATAAACTATGCTGACTGCAGAAGATTCAGGTTATACAGGGTAGTACTTGCTGACCCCATTCCTTCCTGCGACTCCCAATTGTTTATTACTGTCCCTCCAGTACCAACAGAGTTTTTCAAGCCTCACGTCTGTCAGTATAATTTTTCATCTGATTACTCTCCAAATTTATTCTCCAAAATGATTTGGGGAAGGAATGTTGGGCTATTGTTTTGGGTTTTTTTAAGTGACACTAAGAAAAGCTGGTTGATTATTAACCCAGGTCATTTTACAGGAGAATGCTAGAAAGCAGTCAGGTGGCCATTTAAACCAGTTTGTAAAGGGAAATATTATCTCTGGCAAGAGACAAGGGCAGTGGCTTGTGAACAAAGGAAGATATTCTCTACCCAGATCAGCTGCAGTTCCAACACTTCATTAGCTTCCTCAGAGCTGGAAACGGCAGCTGCAAATGCAACTTAAACAAACTTTGCCTTTCCAGAGTGTTTAAACAAGACATACAATGTTACTATGGGGTTTGCATTCAGGATTTGCATGAGGATGTATTATTGATGTCTGCAGTACAAACTAAAAACTTCCAGCACTGAATAAGTGCTTKCACTTTAGTTTATAATAATGCCCTCCCCTTAATGAACATGTGGAAATGTAAATTATGAACACAAAGCAAAACAAAACCACACCTCAGAGACCTGTACCCACCACATATCACATGTAGGTTTTACGCCCTTGATTCTCTTTAGCTTCCATGGAATTTGAGAGTATTCAGAAGAGCATCCAAGTCACCAGCACCACACAGCACTGAGCCATTGGCATCCAGTTATCAAAGACCATTAGAATCACTGGATCTGTTTTGGAGCAATAGTGGAGGCATCTGCCTCTTCTGGTGATTAAAGATGACAGAGAAAGGAATTTAAAATCTTTTGCACTCCATTACAGGCACTACACTTCTGATTCATTTGCAGGACTTATGTGCGCTTAAAGATGCTCATGCAAAAGCACTGAGCTGCTGCATTGTAAGAGAGGGCGAGAATCCCCATGGGCAATCTCCACAAAGCAGCAAGTAATAGCAGTAGACAGAACTATCCATCCAAGGTGCAGATAACAAAGCAGTATTTCTAGCCATGCAGCATGCCAGACACAGGCTCTTTACTTTTTATGAAAAGTTCAGCCTGTTCAGTTCATCTGTCTCATGAGAACAATTATTTGTCCATGTACAGAGACCAGATCAGCTGTGTCATGCTTTAAAAAATATGCATTTTAAATAGAGAACACTGACTTCCATTTACACCTTATCTTTGCTTCAGTGTAACAGTATACAGAGCAGGCAATATTAACCAATGAAGGTTGAAATACTATACACCAGCGTAGTAACACTCCCTTTTGCGTTTAGTCATTTGAGAAGAAATCAGCCCTCACAGGTCTATATCTTGAGAAGTGCAGACTTTTCTTTCTAGAGAGGAAAATTTCAGCTTAAGTTTGCTTACTCAGGCCAAGCACTTTCCTTGCTTATTCTGCTGAACCCCTATCCATATCTCTGGTTCCTCCTGTCAGTGTGCTTTCTCAGAGATGTTTCCCTCTCTGACACTAGCTGTGGTAGATGTTTTCATAATCAAATTCTTTTGGAGTCAGGCTATTCTTTCTAGGCTGTTATGCACTTCAGAAATTCAGGCCAACATTAAGTTCTGCATATCCATATAGTGCCCTAGATGTGAGACGAGGAAAAATGCTCTTGTAAAAAGAAAGCTCCCTTGCCCTCCGTGGTACTGGATCAGGCCCCATGTACATCACTTCACCTTTCTAGCAAAGGTCACTGAGCTAAAAGAGACTGCGTAAGCTACAAAATGTCAGGTCAGATTACTTGTGCAAAACAGTTTAGGATCCTGCTGCTGCTATTTATTTATTTATTTATTTATTTATTTATTAAAGCCAGCATCTATAGCTGACTTAGGCAAAGGAAGAAAAGAATTAGTGTGCTCCATTCCCCAGAGACCTCTTGCAAACTCTACACTTTATTCATTAGCAGTGACAAGAGTAGTTAACATTTGCTTGATATATGCAAGTGAGAAAGCACTGGCATAAAGAAACTAGTCTTAGGATTTTTTACTGTTAGAGTTTGAGAGGTTTTTTTAAAAAAATTTGTGCAGATGAGCACATGCATGTGTGTCAGAAATTGCAGTTTAATATAGTTAACAATTATTTTTGAAAAGCCGTATATTCTTTGCTTATCTTGGTGAATTGGTAGCAAAGTGACCAACTGTAGGACTGGAAAACTGCTTTTACTGTAATAGCAGCATTGCAATAGCTAGCAGCATTGTTGGCACAGCAATTAAAGCAATTAACTCTAACATTGATCTCATAAAAGCAGAAACCAAAGCTTTATAAGTTACTCATCCAGCTTCTACATTACAGACAGCCACACTGAGAATTTGATTCTGTTTCTCTATTGATAGTTTCTTGCAGAGATGAACCACAAAAATCCAAATATTTAGTTAAGGTTCTGTGGGTATGTTTTGCAGTTATCTCCCATATTCTTCTAATGTCACCATAAACCAAACAGCTAAATCAGAGCAAGAGCCTATGTCTTTTCTAGAATTAATCAAATATTTTTGTGTTGATGCAATGTCTGTTGTCCCACAGCCAAATCCTGCAAGATGTTAACCAAACAACCAGTCCTTTGATACAAATTTTATTCAGTGGACTGGGATTTTTTCCCCCTGAAATCAGTCCCTTCTCAGGAAAATCTCCCAGGTTTGGATTGTCTAGAAAGGGACAGTTCTCTCTGGGAACAGCTTTCCATTCCTGTATTGAAGACAGTGGGTCCAAGGTCTGCAGCTGAGTACATCTTCTTTTTACACTCCTCCAAAAATGACAGCATGGCCTGAAGACAATTTACTTTGCATCTTGTCCTCTTTAAAATTTCCTCCCTGGGAATCTCAGAAGTTGAGCCTAAGAAAATTCCTGCCTGCAGAGCTCCCCTTAGGCTTCAGTGCAACAGCAGAGATCCTCAGATATTGTCTGCCAGCAGCCATTTAAAATCCTCAGTCTCCACAAAAAAATCATTTTGTTGTTTTCTCATGGGAAGGAGGGAAGGAAAAGATTATATACATATAGATAGGTTATGTTTAGTTGCAAACTACAAGGAGGGGAAAACATAGAAAAAGATAAGAGACTGATGGTAGACTAATAAAGCTTTATTCTAACACCAATCTGCCAAAATAAAACCACTGTATGATAAATATTAATTTTTAAATGAAGTGGATATGGATTTCACCTGGTGTCTCTGCCACTTACTTACACTAAGGGAGGTAGATATTTTGCTACCTAACAGTCTTTATCAGAACAAGACATCATAAAGAGATCTTGTGGAACTAAAACACATATGCCCTGAATATAACACAGAAGGTTCTGAAGGTAAAAAAGGAAGAAACATTAAAAAAGGTGGTTTCTTTCTAGGTCTCAGAAGAATTCAAATGAATTTCAGGGAGAATGAGGCACGTTTTCTGAGTGGCATGTTATCCTAAAAATCATTTTCTCAAATTACTGGTGGGTAAGTTACTGTTCAGCCCAAGTAAGGGTGCTTCTGGTATGGACTAGATGATTTTAATGACAATTACAAGTTACTGTACTTGACACGGTGTCAAAACAATTCATAAGGGACTTGGGAAGATCTACGTAAGCTCAAAAAAAGGCTGTGGCCTCAAGGCAAGCTATATTGGTAGGACACAGATGACCTCTTGCAAATGGGCTGCTGTGCTCTCAAACACTGCTGCCCTTCGACATCTGCCTCAACTCATTGTCAGAGGCTGGTCACTGACCCCAGCAGCAGGCATCAGAGGGGACCTGTGTCTATCTGTTTTGCTGCATTCTTTTACATTTCCTCTGAAGGGGATTTCATGCCGTTATGGGGAACCATGAGCTAAAGGGGCCACAAGGGATGCCAGGCTGACCTAGAGTAGCTGCAGTACGGACACTTTGCTCCTGCTGAGTCTGCTCCAGCAGCGCTACCTCGGGATGGGGCAGGCAGCTGAGGGGAATAAAGTGTTAAATCACTTCATGCAGACTCACCATATTACCTCTGTCACTGCTCATCCTCACCTGCTCGCTTGCCTGCCTGGCAAGCAATTGTGCACCCCATGAGTAAATGCAGTGCTTACCAGAACTGCTATTATTTTTAACAGCAAAGATTCTATCACCTGTTAATAAAAGTCTATTTGGGCTTTCAGCTATGAGCAAATTTTAGCAGCAGTTCACCAATGGCTAATACCAGTGAAAAGACAGCAACCAGTCCCCTGGTGATCCAATATTTTGTAATTATGTTTTTAACTACATAACAAAACATCCCTCTAAATCCCTGCTGGGACAATACTCCATTTCTCTGAAAGAAACAGAATAGAGAGAAATATTGTAGGACTTACAACTATTTACCTGAAAAAGGAAAGATGTGGCCAAGAGCACTCAAATGGAATAGATATAATTGGGGATGGAGCAGGTGGAAGTGAAGGCAGGGCAGGGACAAAGAGCTGTCATTCTCTTTGTCTTAAAATTAAGGATCAGGGACCAGAAAAGTARAAAGAGAAAAAAAAATCTAAGAGGATGAATTGACCTTGGTCAGAATTGTGACAATTCTACCTCTACTTATTCAAATGAACTAAGATAAAATTGAATTTGCCGCACACACAAACACAATCACCAAAATGTAAGACCACATTGAGATTACAAAAGCACGTAATGCAAAAGATAAAAAAATCCAGATTAGGGTTATCTGTGCAATCTCTGTTTCATTCCTTGCCCACCTAAGAAAACCTCAGCCCATATAATTAAACAAACAGTTGACAGTTGACAAAGCTATGAAAGATGTGAAGTAACTGAAATAATTTTAAACTAAGGCAGGTTAACTGATGTCTTAGATTTAGGATCAAGAAGAGATTTTCTCCCTGTGCAGGCTAACGTGTCAAGAGACTGAGGATTTTTCACCCCTTCCCTGCACCACAGGATGTGAAGAACCCACTAAATCTCCTGCCATTTCAAGGTTTTGAACCCACTAAAGCTTTCTGAACCTCCCATTACATCAGTTTAGCCTTCTGGTACTGCTTATTCTAACCTGGTGGATAAACAGATGGACGGATAAAGGCCATGTCATACATATAGGGCCTGACTACAGAGTTGTGTTATCCCCTGTTTTAGACCAGGTATATCTGAAGAATTTTATTCAGAAATGAGAGGGAATCTGTGGCAATCAGCAAAAGCTCCCATCAGGTATTAGAACATTTCAAAATCAAAATATTTTGTATTTTAATTGAAAACATTGTGGTTATAGGCTTGGCCTTTGTCTGACCTGTTCTCCAACCCAATTTTCTGTCAGAAACAATTTTGGCAGAAGACATTTGACCAGCCAGTCTCTAGATTAACACTTTCATCAGTGAGAACCCTTTTTTTCCAAGGCTTTCTGCTTCCTCGTATCTGGCACTGGGATTTGCTTTGCAGGACATCATTTGCTTGCAGGATTGAGGGCACTGTCACGTCCTGCTTCCTCACAAGGCAGAAATCATTCAGAAAAGCTCCTAGAGTGCCTCAGGATGTTGGCTGATTAGAAAATGTGTTGTTCTCACTGACTCATCACCTTTCATGGACGTTTTTTGTGAAGGCCTTTGTATACTTTTCCCTGGGCAAAATATGAAACAGATTTTTCTCTCCCAGAACAGATGATTATCTGGAAGCAAGGACACTCATGTGGGACACTGAAGCTTGATGCCCATCTACAGCAGATCAAGCAAAGGCTCCAACTTGGCTGTCCTGCATCTCAGCAGTCCCTTAATCATCGGAGCTTTAGTCATTTTTAAGAAGGCTGTGTTATACACAAGCAAGCTCATATCGTCCACATATTACATTATCCAGCAAGCTTATATTACCCAGAGATTAAAGAAAAGACAGCCTGGTTTTGCGCCACACTGGTATGGAAGCTGATGCCAATAATTCAATATTTTGAGGAAAACAGAGTGGATTGGGAAGGCACGTAAGGTTACAATTCCCAGCTGCCTATCCTATCCTCAGTTCAGTAGAGTTTACAATAGCGCGTTTCAAGGTAAAACAAAGACAGTGGCAGTTTGTTATAAAAGGCCACATTCAAGTGAGCCAACCCAGCAGGTACTGACCTCCCCAAAACAGGCTGCGCTGCTCTATACCACTGCCACTGCAGCTGGCTTGTGTTTTTAACCAGCAAATGGGGCATTTAACTCTAGTTCAGTCCTTACTTTTTATTTACAGGCCTGATTTGTAATGATGGCCTTTAGGTTTCTTCTTTTTAGTGTTTCCTTGTGAACAGGATTCAAGATACAAGGGACTCCTATTTTCTGTCTTACTCCAAAATGCTGAATGCTGAAGAGGAAGGAAGAGATTCATGCTTTGTCAGGTACTCTGAGCACATTCTTCAAGACAGTAACATTTTAATTATAACACTGGAAAAACCATCTATAAGAGGAAGCTGCTTTGCCAGCATCAAGAGGCAAAAGAGGGACAATTTCTTTAAATTCTTTTCTAAATTCAAATTGGAAAAATTAAATTCTCAGTTTCAATTTTGTTCACAACATGCCAGCAGAGGTAAGCATACATACAGAGACACAGACAGAAACAGAAACACAGACAGAAACAGAAACACACAGACACAAAGACACACACATATAGAGAGAGACATATATATGTTATTTATGAATTTATGTGCAAGTATATATGTATATTTTATGCATGTATATTTCTCTCTCTCTCTCTCTCTCTCTATATATATATATACAGATATATGTAAATATATATGTTTGTTTATAGTGAGTTTCCTTCAGAAAATGCTACAGGTCAGCTTCCACTCACTGAGATGTGCAATATTTTGTATTGTGCAACAGGACATTCATATATTCCACACAGCTATTTTGGTGGGGATCCCACATCCAGTAACCGTCAAGAGCTGTTAGAGGGAGTGTGAAATCCATGCTGCATCTGACAGCACAGCAGTCTCCAGATAGCTGGAATCACAATCAATAACTAACAAATGGCCATTCCACTTACAGTATAATGAGCCCCGTCTGAGCCTGCTTTTCCCGCTATGAGATTCAGGCACTAATTCTACCACCATTAGCTCCTTTAGCTGGTTGTAATGACAGTTAAAGCATGTAATAACATTTAAAACACAGACTGTAATTTCTTTTTCTCTATTCAGAATTTGTACTTGGCCAGCAAATGGCTTAATGAACTAGCTTTGGAGACTTTTCTAATTACCAGATGTCCCTGGAGAATTTCTTTGTTTGATTTTATTATGCAAAAAGTCACTAGACTAGCATCTATTCTGGCTGCTCTCAGAAATGTTCTTCCTTCCAGCGCAAAGAGACTGCATCTTGCACCAGGTCCTAAAAAATACTCTAAATAGATTTAAAGTCACTTTCACTACTTTCTCCTAATTCTCTGCAGCTATGTATGAGTGGAGTTGGGTCAGTTCACCAGGCTGAACTAATTGTTTCTCCTCAGTAGTATTTTAGTTCTGGATCAAGTAATGCACTTGCAATTTCCAGATTCTCCAGTTTCAACTATAGACCTTTAAATTGATGGAGATAAGAAACATTACCTATGATACACTAGATCTATTTATATCTAATTCCCTTCCCTGGGTCAGTCTAAACTCTGGCTTTTTTCCTCAAGTTTGGTTGCTGATTTTTCATCACATACAAAATGCAAAACCTACGATCTTCTGCATCCTTCTGAGACTAGGTTCTCATTACTATCTTGTTATAAGAGAGGCATCAGTGTTTCTCTCGTTTCACTTCCAGCTTGATGCTGACAACCTGCTTGCAACCAGGATGCAGGTTTTGCTCCTCTCAGATTGCAGTGGGCTGGAGCCCAGATCTCCCTCTTCCTTGCCATGTGTCTGCCCACTAAAAGTCCATGCTGTAGCACCTAGTCATTGCTTTTACAAGCCACTTTTTTTCTTCAGCTTACATGAACAGAGTTATGTGACCCAAGAGTGGTGGCCAACAGGCACAGCAGTTCATGCAGAAGAGCACGCAGAGGGGGCCAGAAACTCTGCTGCGGATGGTGAACACATGCTCAGCAGTGGGGTGATGCACCACAGGGCAGCGTTCCTCCTACTCAGCCCTGGTGAGACACATCTGGCGTGCTGGGTCCGGTTCTGGGCTCCCCAGTATGAGAGAGACAGGGACATACTGGTACAAGTCCTGCAAAGGGCCATGAAGATGATTAAGGCATTGGGGCATCTGTCATGTGAGGGAAGGCTGTGAGAGCTGGGACTGTTCAGCCCGGAGAAGAGGAGGAGGATCTTATCTATGTGTACAAATATCTGAAGGGAGGTTGTAATGAAAATGGAGCCAGACTCTTCTCAGTGGTGCCCAGTGACAGGACAAGAGCCAATGGGTACAAACTGTAATATAGAAAATTCCATTTAAAAATAAGAAAATTTCTTTTACTGTGAGGATTATCGAACACTGGAACAGATTGCTGTCAGGTTGTATCTTTCTGGAGATATTCAAAACTCAACTGGACATGGCCCTGAGCAACCTGCTTTAGTTGCTCCTGCTTTGAGCAGTGGGTTGTATTAAATGTTTTTCAGAAGTCCTTTCCAGCCTCAACCATTCTGTGATTCTGTGATTCTACCAAAATAGTACAGACTCCCAGGAAACTGTAATTGCTGCCGGCTAAGACTCAATGAGGAGTCTGCTCCTTCTGCCTGGACCAAACAGTTTATCATGATTAAAATGATCTGTAGTTCTGTATCCTTGCTTTTGTTCCTCAGTCTACGTTAACCTTGAAACAGGATCGTGAAACCACTGCCTTTGCTGACATAGTTGACCTGTGTTTTCTCAGGTAGCTCGTTATGCTCAGACACAACTCTGCTGTGGCTGGACTATCTAGAACATATCTACAGCCTGTGGTCATAACAGTTCCTCTACAAAGCTAGAATGGCTATTTTAATTTCATGTTCCATCTACAACTATCATGTTTTCCTCTTGAGTTCAAATGACTCTCAAATTACCGTCATAAACAATATCTAATTAAATCATTTTGGAGATGAGAACTGAGGTGTAAGTTCTAAGTATCATTAATGCTAATTTCAAGTGTGACAAGGGGTGTGACAAATTAGAGAAATATCTGTGTTAAACTGTGAACTTGTTTTGGTTATACACTTCATTGAATGTAATTCCTACATTGGACTGTATGTAGGGAAAGTAATAGATTTTGTTAGATAAATTGATATAGTTGGAAAAAACAACAAGCTTTGGAGCAAAAAAGACTTCTTTTGCTCTAGTTGATATTATATGGTATATTTTACTGAATGGGAAATTCAAGCAGTTCCTCCTTCCCCACTTTGCTAAACTTGTATTAGAAGAAAAATTCCTGAGGATTAAATTGGTTAACATTGTCAAATTAAAGTTGCAAGTGATTGTTCTCAGCATGTATTTAGTTATGAAGGCTGCTGCTTTTATTTCAGACCTGTAAAAGTATGCCCAAAACAGCTTGCTTTTCGCCATTTGTATGTATTGATCTAATAAAAGATTGAATTTCTCCTTACAAACCTGAAGTCACTTATATAGTCTTAGGAAGTCACAGCTATGAAGAAATCTTGATTTTATCAAGGCAAGTGATTGCAATTCTGCATGCTGCTCTGGATCCTATTTACTCTACCTGCTTGGGTTCATTCTTGCCTGAAGCCAGTTATTGTAAAGTGGAGCTGTAAAAAGACCTCTGCCAAGACGACTGGGGTTGGAAAGCAGGATCTCCGTGAGGCAAGAAACAATGGGTGCCTCTTTGCCAAGCACTCTTAATAACTTCCGAACCCACAAAGCAATTTCAGTCAGAGCTAAATTAAAGTGGAGACTGCAAATGCATTGAACTTTGCCCATTTTGTGAAAGCTGGCAGTGGAACTGAGGACCTGTGTGAGAGCCACCAACCAAAGGCCAGGCAGTTGTGAATATCTCTTTGAAGAAGCAGCAGCCAGCTGGCATGGGCTGCTGCTTGCATGATCAAACACGCAGAGTGCATGGAAGGATCTAGGAGCCCTGGAAGAAAGAGAAAGGAAACAAGTCAGAGGCCTTGCAACACAAAACCAGAAGAATTTGCTGGCCATGGTTGATAGAAGCTGCAGACTTCCACCACAGGGACTTTTCTTCTGCCAGCCCATGGTTGCTCTGTGCAGCCACACTGTGCATGTCCAAGCAGCATAGCTGGGCCAGAAAGACTTCTTTGGCCCTAGCTGTGGCAAGAAATATTGTGAATCCAATAGTTCATAGTTTGACAAACCGCTTGTGACCAGACATGCACTTTGTGGTCATTTCTTACAATCAGCAGATTGTAAGATTGGCAGATCGCTGTGATTGGCAGACCACTGTGTGAGTTTGGAGAATGGCTTATACTAGCCAGTGTTAATAACTATACAAGAAGAAGAATCAGATTAGCCAGCTAAGATCTTGTCTTCAGGAATTGCCTTGTAATAAAAAAGAAGAAAGATGACAGGAAGTTGAGAGAGATTCCCCAAACTCTGATACCTCCAGAGTATTTTGAATAGGACAATTTATTTATGGCTTTTGATCTTTGTTTGGAGGGCCAAATTTTAAAAAAGGGTGTAGAATTCCTTTCTGATTCATGGTCTCTGCTCTTCAGTTAAGTATTCAACCAGCTGAAGCTAGGTACCTGCAACCTAGCAGGCATAAATTTAAAGACAATATTTAGAAGACCTTAAAAATGTGGCCCTGAGACTCTCTCAGGACCCATGAATAACAAGTTAGTGTTTGTACCATATTTAATATGGAGATTGTGACCAAGCTGTTAACCTTTAGTAGCTGCCACTGAGTAAATATGTCACATAGTATAGAAGACACCATAAATCCATGCAAACAGTGCAAAGTATGTGGAGTGGCTTCTCAGCTGCCAGCTAGGATAAATGAAGTCTTATTTATCACTGCTATCTCAATTCCTCCTAAGTTTGGACCTTTAAAAAGTCCAGCTTCTGCATCTATCACATACTTTTACCCAGAAGATGGCTTTCCTTTTTTTTTTGTCTATGTCTTGATTGGTGGCATTTTATATCAAATGATGCACTGCTGTGTTTTCTATGCTTAAATTTTAATTTCATTTAATTTCTTCTAATTCCACATAATCACAATGACTATGACACCCTCACTGACTGTTGTTGAAAAGCACACCAGGGTAGTGCTGGAAATTGAGATCTTAATATGCAAATGTTCATTCTAACACCTTGGCCTAGGAAATCTGGCATTATATCCTCAGGTTTGATGTCAAATTTACAAAACTTTTCTTTCTTTAAACACTTCAGTTTCTAAACTGAGGTCTGCAGTCAGCCTCAGGTCCAGATTTGTTTCAGATGAATAGTGCACCAGTATCATCGACAAGACAGTCAGATAGCTTAGATACTACATCCTGCACCTGCACACTTACCTGTAATTGATCACAGCCAAAAATTTAGGGAACAGTTTTTAAAATATAATGCTGAAATATAGCTGTTATTCTGAGATTTAAACCTGCATCACAGAAAATGTAACAAAAGTGTCATTTTCTTGTCTACAGCTAGGTCGCAAATATTTCCTTTCTTAGTGGCCAGTTAAGTTTCCTCTATGCCAACACTTCTATTATTTTCCACCTTCAAAATGTATTAATTCACTGAATGTGCAAGTTATGATGCTGAATTTATTTCAGTCTTTATTATTTCCTAGGTTGCTGCGAACATTGCATTCAGATCAGATTTCCAGTTCAGCTGTTGCTGAGAAGCAGATGGATTACAACCCCTTGTTTTGTTGAATCTTGTGCTTACGTTCCCCAGAGAACACCTATATCCACTCAGCAACATGGCATTCACTAAACACAAAAGTCAATTTCCACCATGACCTTTATTCATAAAAGGATAGAGAACCTTTACAGCTGTACTTAGTTTCAATAGTTCTTGAACACATAATTAAAGGCAGGATAATTTAACTGGAAAAGATGAAGTCAATATATATGGAGAGAAATATGTCATGTTCACATGTAGAAGGACATTCTTATATTTACAAGAGTTAAACAAAAGGATAACAATGGACCGACTCGTAATGGGTGTTGCCCACTTGCAACACCCTTTCAAGGTGCAGTTTAGTCTAAGATATTGAGCTGCAAAGCAGGCTGTTCTCCTGACGTTCTTCAGCTCCAGAATGAGTTTCTCAGTAGACACATCTCTGAGTAGAAATAGGCAACTTTTCTTTTTAGATGAGAGCCTATATACACTCTATTCTGCATATTTACTCTCTTGCATTTCCTCCTTTACATAACTCCGATCAATGCCTAGGTCTATAGAAAGAGTTACATTTCAAATCTGAACTGTTACTGCCACTCCATAAAATCCATAGCTCCAGCCTAGGCCCCCTAAGCTCATGTTGAGGGTTAAAGTAGAATGCATAAAAGCACAGACATAAACTAAGGGACACTTAAATTAATCATTAGGAAGGAAGTTGTGGCTTACTCATGAAACCATCCTTGTGACTCTTCTTTGGTCTGCACTTGCAGGGAAATATCTTTGCAAAACCCAGATTCACAGATCCTGCCAATTCAACTCACACAGAGCTTTCTTTGAGAACTTTTCAGCACATCTTTTAAAATGCTCTTTATTTTAAAACAAAGGTGCTCCTCTGCCTTCCCTATTTATCTAGCCCATATACACAGTTCAGTTCCTTCAGTACCCGTCTCCAAGGTTAATAAAATAATAATAAGATAGTCTGAGGTGAGAGATGCTGCAATCTACTAATTAAAGCATTCACCTGGGAAGTGACAGCTTCTTTCCAGCCCTTGCTCAAGTCAGTTTAATATATTTCAAAGTTTACAAGTCTAGCACTTTGTGCTAAAGCCAGAAATGCAAACCGCAGTCACCACGTTATGAAGTTCAAATGATATAATGGACAACGCTGTTGTGATAAGTGACCAGGGGAAGATTTAGCATGGAGAAATGGTCTGGCTCATCCCAGCCCTCCTTTAGGGCTTTCCAGCCTCACTGAAGAGGATGATCTTGCAGCAGCTGTGCTACCACAATTTAAAGCTTGCTGCATTAAGATAAACCCTTATCAGTGCGCTGAGTTATTTTAACAAGGTAGGCTACATATTACAGCAGCTCAAGAGCTTCCATGCAAAAAGGTGAGGAGCCTTTGCAGAAGCTGTGAGAACTAGAGAGCATTGGGTCTGGTGGTAAGGCATGAGATCTCCCAGCATGTCCCGGACCAACCCATTACCTCTGTCAGTCACAGTCCTCCGATTTTAGGCTCTAATTTGTCATATGCTCATTATTTTTCATCTGTGTTACTGCATGAAGGAACCCAAATTTCTTAACTTCAGGCATCCTGCAAGTTTTTGCTACAGTTTTCCCTTATGGGATTGTTAGTTTTTATATTTTCCAGGCCCGAGTAGCTGGTTAATTTGTTTTTCTAGTCTCATTAAGGTGACAGAAATATTACTGATACAGCCACCTCCCTTCATCCATAGTAGTAATTGTATCATCTCCTTTTCTCCCCAGGTAGATTTTTCTGTACACCTTCTCTGTACTAATTTGCCTTTATTTATAACTTACATACTTCTTGTGCTCAGGATTGACAGTTAAAACAATCACTCTAAATGTGAGTGGACTGAACAATATTTTTAGACAGAATACACTAATAGAAATATTAGAGTAGAGCTGAGCAATGTACCCACAGGGAATAGCTGAACTGCTGCATCTGGGGAACTTCCCTATTCAGTAAGGTATTTACTAACATATATTCTTCTTAAAATATGTTAATTAACACAAATTGTTCAAACATGTTCTTATGAGTATATTTCAAGTTGCTCTTGAATTATTTTAGTCTGTATTTAGCTATTCACTATTTTGTAATTTTTTTATTTTCCATTCAAGATATCATCCTATTACCAGAACAAAATTCCTGTATACCAGAAACTTTAACATGAAATTTAGGTTCCATTTGCTACAAAGTACCTGGGAGCCTGGGCCACACAAACATGTAAACTATATCACAGAATCACACAGAATGGTTGAGGTTGGAAGGGACCTCTGGAGATCATCTAGTCCAACCCCCCTGCTCAAGCAGGGTCACCTAGAGCACGTTGCACAGGATTGCATCCAGGCGGGTTTTGAATATCTCCAGAGAAGGAGACTCCACAACCTCTCTGGGTAACCTCTTCCAGTGCTCTGTCACCCTCACAGTGAAGAAGTTTTTCCTCATGTTCAGAGGGAACTTCCTATGTTTCAGTTTGTGCCCGTTGCCTCGCGTCCTGTCGCTSGGCACCACTGAAAAGAGTCTGGTCCCATCCTCTYGRYRCCCTCCCTTCAGATACTTGTACACATTGATAAGATCTCCTCTCAGCCTTCTCTTCTCCAGGCTGAAGAGTCCCAGCTCTCTCAGCCTTTCCTCATAAGAGAGATGCTCCAGTCCCCTAATCATCTTTGTAGCCCTTCGCTGGACTTGCTCCAGTAGTGTCACATCCCTCTCGTACTGGGGAGCCCAGAACTGGACGCAGTACTCCAGATGGGGCCTCACCAGGGCTGAGCAGAGGGGGAGGATCACCTCCCTCGACCTGCTGGCAACACTCTTCCTGATGCACCCCAGGATACCATTGGCCTTCTTGGCCACAGGGGCACATTGCTGCCTCATGCTTAACTTGGTGTCCACCAGCACTCCCAGGTCYTTCTCMGCAGAGCTGCTTTCCAGCAGGTCRACCCCCAACCTGTACTGGTGMMTGGSGTTATTCCTCCCYAGGTKCAGGACCCTGCACTTGCCTTTGTTGAACTTCATGAGGTTCCTCTCCACCCACCTCTCCGGCCTGTCCAGGTCTCTCTGAATGGCAGCACAGCCCTCTGGTGTATCGGCCACTCCTCCCAGTTTTGTATCGTCAGCAAACTTGCTGAGGGTGCACTCTGTCCCTTCATCCAGGTCATTGATGAAGAAGTTGAACAAGACTGGACCCAGTACTGACCCCTGGGGGACACCGCTAGCTACAGGCCTCCAACTAGACTCTGCGCCGCTGATCACAACCCTCTGAGCTCTGCCATTCAGCCAGTTCTCAATCCACCTCACTGTCCACTCATCCAGCCCACACTTCCTGAGCTTGTCTATGAGGATGTTATGGGAGACAGTGTCAAAAGCCTTGCTGATGTAACTAAATAACTGGGATCCGAACAGAACATTTTATACCTAATGTAGATCCACAACTGAGAATATTGCAAAATCGTTATCGCTCACACTGAATCTCTTTCAAGTTCATACCAAATTACACAATTTGAAAATGCAAAATTAAAATTCTCTATCTCTCACCTAGTGAAATGCTCAGCTGAATAAAGTTCATGAAAGAGAAAGCAATGTTAGAAGGTCAATCATAACACAGAAAAATTGAAAAAAAAGATAAAACAGGCATCTGGACTTTCTAAAAGTGATTCATTAAAACAATAGAAGGTAAAAGAATGAAAGAAATGTCATGAGATATACTTGCATAGACTTCACACTTCACTGCCATTTGATATAATCTGAATGTCACAAATTCTTTTTTTGAGAGACCAAATTGAATTAGCAGTGGCCAGGAGAAAAAAATGACATTGAGAAAGTGTTCCCATATTAAGTGTAAATAATTAAGGAAGACCCTGACCTGAGGACAGATAGAACTCCACATAAAATTTATACAAGCTGGATCATAACTTAAAAGGCATTTCTAACAGATGTTCATTACAGATAACTGTTAGAGATAGGAATATCACAATTAGTCATAATGCCATGAAAGTGATTTCTTAAAATATGTTTAATCTTTTATCCAGACAAAATTTATTACCATTGTACAACCTGACTAGGAAAAAATTGTTCATTGGGAAATAGTAGGCTAAAAATATAAAAATGGCCATGTGCAATCAGACATTAGGTTCAATCACTGACCAGACACAGGTTTAGCAAGAAAGTATAAGAACTGGACAAGCAAGTATTGGTACTTCCCCTGGTATAGCATCCCACCAACAAGCAAGGTATGGTTTCAGATCTCCCTGACCCAAAGATTGAATCTGGATGCAATCTTGACATTTAATGCTCCTTGACAGATTCCTCTTTATGAATTTGTTTCATTACTTTTTGAGCCCATGCAAATTTCTAGTATCCAGACCTTGAGTTCCTCTGCTTAATATTTTGTGTAACAAAACACTTCCTTTCTGCTTGTCTCTTAAAAGCCTATTACCTGATAATTTTGTACAGTGCCATCTACTGAATACCTTCCCCTTCTCCATGCTACTAGTAACTTTCAGGAGTTTTCCTCTTTTCAAAGCCCCCAAATTTTTGTCTGTTTATTTTTCCTTTGCTCCATATCTCTGATCACACTTTCTACCTTTTTTTATATCTTTGCTGGGTAAACAGGATCCATGCTCAGGTGCCAGGACTCAGATCACACAGAGCGGGATGTGGGTATACCATGCAGTATGCTAGAGGTAGTTTAATGAAGCTTTCTGGGTTCCTCACTCCCATTTGTTTCCCACCTCACTTTTAACTCCCTTTTCCAGCTAATGTGTGAGTATAGCAAACAGTGAACGCTCCAACACAGGATGCCAAGAGCATTTGTGATCTCCCTGCCCTGTGGAACTCAACACTTAATTCTAATTAGTTTTCCCTGCTTTTTATCCATATTTTAACCCACAAGAGAACCTTTTCTCTCACCTCACAGCTTAATGTCCTTAAGGGTCTTTGGTGAGAGAGCCTTTTGAAAAATTATTTTAAAACCAAATCTGGTTTCCTCTCCTTTACCTGATTTTTTACTTCAAACAACTCTAAGATTAATGAAGAGTGACTTCTCTTCCAAAAAAACATATTCTTAATTATATCATTTCTCTGGATGTTTTCTATTATATCTCTGTATTCTACTATAAGTTGTATTACAGCTTCAAAAAATTTGGCATTGTGAAAACAATGCTTACAGAGTCAGAAGTGGTTTTGGTTTTGGTTTTGGTTTTAAAAAGCATCTCATATTATCCAACTCTGTTCCTCTGGTAACAGGTTATACCATAGTGATAATTTCAGAAATTTCATATTTTAGTTTCCTTAGAACTCTTCAGGAAAAAACATCTGGCCCTACAGTTTATCATTCATTTTATCAGTTTGTACTTAAGTCTCTCCTACTAAAACTTCACTCTGAAACAGCTCCTCAAATTCAACCCCTGTGAAGATGAGTTTCAGTGCAGGAGCCACTCTGAAGCTCTTCTGTAGCAAACACTGATGCAAGGGATTCATTTAGCTTTTTTTGCTATGGCCTTATCTTTTTCGATTACTTCTTTGCACCTCAACTAGGAATCAGCAGTACAAACTCTAGCAAAATTCCTGCATTTGTTGTGTCTGAGAAAGATTGTATTCTTTGTTAATGTTTTTAGCAAGTTCTACCTCAAAACCATTTTCGGCCTCTCTTTTTATGGTTTTATAATTAACTAGCCAGTATTTATGCTCCTTTCAAATTTTCTTTTTTGGACAAGTCTTTTTTTTTCCCCAAGTATGTATTTTTCTTCTAACAGTCTCTGTGGTGCTAGAATTTTGTTTATCATTTTCATTTTATGTCGTCCTTTCAGAATCTTTGTCTTTTTGATAGGCAATACACATTCACTCAACGCTTCCACTGAGATGTCTTAAAAAATCTTCATGCCACCTGCAAGAATTTCATCCTTTTCCATACTCTTATTAAGGCCCTTTTAACCTCTTTCCCCCCCACCCTTCCTATAAGGATGTTAAATTTGAGTATATTTTTAGACTAACGTTACAGGAACTTTTTTTGTGGTTATGCCTTGAACTTCATTCTACTTGTTGTTCATCATTTAAGAGCAGCTTTTCTTTTGTACTTTTTTTAAATAGTTGCTCCAAGAAACAGTTGTTTATGGTACCTAGAGTTATTCTCTCTGTCACAATCCATTGTGATATTTATTCCACCTACACATGGCATAAACAAATTTTCCTACTCTTATTTGGCTTTCTGCTCTCATAAGCATTCAGATTTCCTTTAACATACCATAACTATTGTCACTATTATGTTTGGGTTATCAGCAGTATACCACTAATATTATATTTATTCTACTTATGCCTGGAAATTCAATCTTGCTTTATCTTATTTAATGGATTACATCTCTCTGCCATCAACAGTATTTATTTCATCATTTGATCAAAAGGTTTAAACTAACCAGTCAGATGTAATAACGAATTGCAAAGGATAGAGCTCAGGGTTATACCATGATTTAGTTTGCTAACATGTTTAATGAACTGCTTAATGAAAGAAGTTCTAAATTTCTGGCTAAACCTGGACAAAAAAGGAAATGGTAGTTTACAATGATCAAGACAAGCACCTAGGACTGGCTATGCTAAGTCTTGCTCTATCTATTATATCTTGCCTGCCTAATTCAGGTCCACGTCATACACTCAGATTTCCTGTATCTCATGTGTATGTCTACACCTTTTTTTTTTCCACCTTTTGGCTGTTCTGTTGTGTCTCTCCGTACAACAGGGAAAATTGAAATGTCAAAAGAATGTAGCACATGAAAATTGGTCCTTACTCTGGTCTTTCCAGGATTTAAGTCCAGCTATACTACTGACCTCCCATGCAATCACCCCTTGTCTCTGACTTTACAGGGCTTTGAATTAGACCCCAGATATATGAGGTAGAGAAAGTAGGAAATTGCCTAGCTTATTACCAGGAATAATAAATAGCACGAGTCACATGAACTGTCTTCTTAACGCTCTGCTTTTCTGGGGAGGTTTTCAGAGGCTGGCCTAGCAGACTTAACTACACATCACTAAAAAGGAAGACTGTGGTGGTAATATTTACGTAGGGGAAATTAAGTCTGTCCTTTTGCTTTTATATGACTCATTTAATAGCAGTCATCCCCTCTTTTTTGCAGATCTGTTTTACAAAATATTTTAATAGCTGCATATGAATTAAGAAAAATATTTTTGTAATGTATTCTCCCTAGGAAAAACACAATCTTCCTGCTTAATCATCATCTTAAACTTTCTGTAGATATTTTGAATAAGTTCAGAATAAGTGTAAAATGTTCCCAAGTCAGAATTAACCCTACTTTGCATTCACTTTGTACTAAGGGCACAATCAATTTTCTTTCTTTACTAGAAACTCAGAGAAGCAAATTGAATTGCTATTGACAGACCTGGGGGGGGGGGGGGGGGGGTTATGAATCAGCATTGCTCAGTGGCACAAGGACTCCATGGATAAAACCAAGAAAGGTCAAGATTGTCTGGAGACCAAAATCAGATTTCTGGAAGGAGAGACAGTGGTCAACTTGAATCTCTGATCACTGATTTTGCTGTAGGTGATTCAGGCAGTATGATACTGTTTACAATGTAATATTCAATACAGACACAGAAGAGGATCAAGAATGGGTGGGTACATGGTTTTTACATGTTTCCTTAGAATGGTTTGAGATAGGATCATTTTTGTAAGCTCTGCCTATAATCTTTTTGACTATTATAAGTCAAAATACATTTATAAGGTAGCATAAAGTTCATTTCAGCTAATAATATGACTTTAATAGAATGAAGCTGATTTTTAACAGGAACTCTAAATCAGCAAATCAAGTGTGGTTCTGAATCCATGCCTATTCAGGAAAATGCTTAAGCATATGCTTAGTCATAAATATGCAGTTATATCCCCCAAATCAGTCAGAAGAGAATTTATGCCATATGCTTTCCTGAAAAGGGTTGAACTTCTAAACCTGACCCATTTTAGGGTATTACTCAAGGTGAATAAGCAGCTGGTTCATAAATGGTTATTTAAAAATTTTTAGTGTTGAGAAGTAATAATTGGAGAACTGAAGGTCACCTGTAAGTATAATATTTATTTTAAAAATGCATTGTTAGGCAAAGATTAGTTTATATTGTTATCAGCCTTCTATGAAGTGTTCAGAATCCTGCGATTTAATTTCCTCTTAAGGCTCATTAATCCAAATATGGGCTTTATGGAAATTCATTTTAACTTTCGCTGATCTAAAACCAAGAAAATAAATAGCTAATTTTTCTCTAGTATGGATTTAGTTATGGACATCAATACCCTTCCATATAGATAAAGTGCAACTGTTCTTTTTGCTAGAGGCACATTTCCTAAATGCCCCAAATTTAAATAAATAGTTAAATAGGATACAGTAAATTGATTTCTTTCAAAAGAAAATGCAGAATATATCAGCACTTAATAATAGTAATAGTAATAGTAATAATAATAATAATAATAATAATACATGTGATCATGTTTCATTGTTTTCCACCAACCTGCAAAAATAGCACCATCTCCTTGAATGGGGCCAGCTGAGAATATTTACACAGCCTCAGAGCAAGGCGGCTGTTGTCCTGCGCGCAGCTGTCTGGACAGACCCTTTTCCTGCCCAACCAGGCCAGGACCCAGTGGGCTCCTGCATGGGAAGGTGCGAAAGGCGTCCAAAGTGGCTTTCATTACCGACAATCACAGATCTTGTCAAAGCTTTGGAGCATGTTCAGCACCTTTCATTCAGGCTCAGTGGAAGAAGCCATTAGGCTCCTTTGTAGAATAAGATAGCTGGAAATAGGCTTGGAAATTGTGAGCAGGGAAGCCACCTGCTGTTTTTGCTCCTGCCTCATGGGAAGCCACCCATCTTGTGTACCATCTTTGTAAGTAATCAGAACCATGAAAAATGCCCAGCTTATATTATCAGTTTCTCTTCCCAAGAAGAACAAGCTGGCAAGACCCCAGCTAGTGACTATAGTTACTCAGGTCAGAGGCAACAGCGTGCGAAGATTAAATCTTTTGAAAATGCTTACTGGGCTCTGCTTCTTCAGTTTCCATATTCAATGAAATGAAGTAAGATCTTGATGATCAATGTTTTCATGCTAAAATTTAGTAAAGCACAAAGAAAAGTAAGGTACTCAGACAGAAAAGGCTGTACAGAAATGGGATTTCATACTAAGAAGCATCTTCTCTGTCTAATATTTAACAGCTATGCTGGAATAGCCAGTAAATTGAGGAGAGAGGAATGAGTACCAGAGATACTGTGGTTTTGCAAGATTAAGTTTTTTGGTGGCAACACTGGCTTAAAGTGTTCGTGCTGTCAGTATCTTTCTTTCAGCTGCGCTGACACTATGAACCAGACTGGAGAACTGATACAACTAAAACTAAATAGAAAAAAAAATCTCTTTGCCTGAGAATTTTTATGCCAGAAATTTTCAGTTTCTCATTCCAGTTCACAGAAAGAAGCCAGTTTCTGCTTACCAGAGCTGCACAAAATTGTGAGCTACAGTGCATTAAGTGAAAATGCTAGAGGAATTCACACCAGAAAAGCACCTATGCTTCACTGTAAACTGCTAATATAGATGCACTCAGAGTGGCTGAGCTTAATCCTGTGTCAGATCTCTCCGCTCTCATGCAGATCCAAATGGCATCCCATGAGGAGAGATCCCTTATCCTGTATGTTATCTTGATCACTGAAGAAACTAGCATAAAGTACCTCAATTCATCATATTACTAAGAATAAGTAGTTAAGAGGTATATTGTCTGCAAAGCTCAGTGAAACTTTATGTCTACATGATATCCCATGAGACAAAACATCATGAAGATAAGAACTTGCATTACATATTAGGAATTCTTTTCCAGCAGTACAGGGAGACTGTTAATAATGTATTCTCCTATATTGTAATGCTTATATTTTAATATGTTTTTCATAGTAAATGCTTTATAACACAGAAAGTCTGGGAAGAATAAGATATGGCAATGCCAGTGTTGTCACAGTATACCAGAGTCCTTACATTCAGGTAAGCCCTCAATTTAAATAAGAATTAAGGCACTACAGTGAGTCTTACTTGTATCAGTTTGAAACAATACACCTGTTCTTTATAATTTCAGGGAATGCAGTACTAAACAATGTCATGTGAAAGACACCTGAATTCTGAGAATACTGCGTGTAAAAAAAATCTATTAGTGTCACTTTTGTTAAATTGCTGACTTGATTTGTTGGTCTGAATTTGGGGCAGATTACAGTGTGAGGAAAGAGAGAACAGCTCTGGGAACATACAAGCAGAAGAGGAATTAAAGCTTAAAACCTTTAGGTGGGGAAAAAAAAATGTTTTAAAAGAGACCTTGAAAATGCAATCCCAGTCACATGTCTAGAGAGTGTTCTGCTGAGTGACTAGAGAAGCAGGAGGTGCCAAGACCAGAATTGTGATCTAGGAGGTGGCATCTGTGATCTGCTGCCTCTCTGTGGTTCTTAGAAATCTAAATAAAGTTAGGAAGGTCCAGCTGCCCTGCAAAATATTACTCAATTTTTGCAGTTTTACACTGCAAGGTGGCAGATAATCTTCCCACAAAAAGGTGGTAGGAAAATGTTAGGGTGTAAGGGTACAGCCACCTGGCTCCCAAACCACCCAAAGAAAAGGAAAACTTTGGCACTTGGAAAAGGAGGAACATTTTACAAGATTCTGAGATGGTTTAAAAGCACTTACATCAAGGGTTAGAAATTCTGCTTCATTTCAGCTGTGCTGGTGGCCTGACAGTGTTTTGTAACAGTTCTGTTAGTATTATTGCTAATAGCACCTTAAAAAATTGAAGACTAGATAAGTTTTGAAAACTTCAGAGCAGCAATGAGAACAGCACCACCTCACAGCAAGGTCACTCACTGTTCTTTCGGATTTAGCTTTCCACAGGCTGCTAGTGGGATGACAGGCAGGTTTTGTTGGGACTGAATTATTTTTTATTTTATCATCAAAATGCTTCTTGTGATAGGTTTTTGTTATCACTTTTCCTAAAAGAACCTAAATTTGGAGGTTAAGATATCTGACACCAAAAAACTAAACTATACAGAGGACAGTCCTCACCAGGAACTCAGTTAATGCCTGAAAATTGACATGAATGTACTATTCTGTATCTTTCAACCAAATATAAGTTCACACTTAACTTCAGAATACAGGTTTTAGTCTTTCCGAAATGGAAGATGACATGTTTTTGGAAAGCAAGAATCACCTTTAAAAAACACAGTAAACATTTTGTCACAATTTATTTGACCTTTTTATGGGTATCTTTTGTAATCTTTGGTATTACTTTGTGCAGAATATTTTTTTCATTAATTCAGTTTTCTTACACTATTTTGTGTGTGAACTCTGATCTAGATTAATACATATATAAGCTTTTCTAGTGTTTGCAAGAACCCAGATAACTGACTGATGAACAAATCAACCATGGGATACCAAAAAAATCAGTGTAAATGGAAGAAGGGAAATATTATGATTTGTGAGTTGGAAATAATACATTTTCACTTCCTGTTTTCTCTTTCAATGTGTAATATTCCTGAAAATCTGAAATACTGATTGCCTTTTTGCAAGTGAGACTGAAAGGCAGGTTTCTTTCTAAGTTTTCCAGGGCTATTTTGGGTCCAGACCGCAGAAGTAAAATCCATAATGGAGGTCCTGGGAGGATATGACCTTGCCGACCAGGGCACAATACCTGAGCAAGACAAGTCAAAGGTGGTCTGGTGACAGTACCAGGCTCCACCAACAGTCCAGCGACAGTGGGAGGAACATGAGGTGGCAGGTGAAGGAGCAAGAAGCCCATGCAACAAGCCAGGGCACCATTGGTGCACACAGGGCCCTGAGAAAAAGGTGCATTTTCCTGACCTTCCCCAGACCACATATCTAGAAATAGATGTTCCTCAGTCCTAGCCCACCATGTCGGTTCCTCCTTCTCAATCCCATGCAGCCAGCACCCATTCCTGTGCAGCTAGGAAAAAATGGTAGGGCCTTTGGTGGTGAGTGAAGATGTTCGGAGACAACATATGGAGCAGAGAGCCTCCTTCCATGCTAAAAAAGGGATGGGACTTGGGGTCTGAAGGTTCTTTTTATAGACCAAAACAGAGTCTAAACTATACCCAGCATCTCACAAGGCAACACAGCTACTCTATATTAGCAGAGCTCTGACACCTAACTCACATGAAAATACCAGCTGGTGATGCCAACTCTTTAGTCTTCAATAACAAAGTTGTTATTCTCAAAAAAAGGGGTAGCAATTTAAGCATTGACATGGAATCTGATCCTGGGAGGTATCAGGAAACATTCTCTGCCCTTAACTCCCGTGGAAGCTAAAAGGCCTTTATCACCTTTTGAGGAAAACATTGCATGACTTCCTATCATTCATAGGACAAAGAACTATGTGAAAGGCAGGTATGTGTTTTCCTTTCAAACCTTGAAGAAGAAAAAAAATGAAGCTTTTGCTCACAGCAAGGTTTTAAGGTGAGCTTTCATTTTCTGAATCTCTGAAACACTGAGGAGTGAACTAACCAGGATAATGCTGCCAGAAGAGCGCTCAGCTTCTTGCTTAGCACATACTCTGCTGAACTGCAGGGGTTTTGATAGGTGACTGGAGGTAGAGGGTTTATGTTTGGGCTGGATATAAGTGTAACTCACTACTGATAAAATAAATAAGCCCAGCTGGATATTACGGGGTGAATGAAGAAAGAGCATGGTGCAGCTGCCCACCTGTGCCACAGGACCAGAGGGAAGGGTGGTGGAGGCCGTTGTTTTAAAAGGCCCCTGTGTTCTCCCTGCTCCTGGGCCTGGCAACAGATGAATTCACCTTTGGCACAAACCTGAATCTCCTTGCAGATACTTTGACCTGTGTGAGGTTGCGTGCCCGCAACAGAATAACAGCTCGGCTCATCTATTTTTTTTGTTTTTGTTTTTCTTCCAGCTGCCTTCTCTAGATGAATCCTCTTCACAAAGCTTAGATCAGCCCCAAACTCTGTGTGACTAGAGCCATAGGTACTGTCTGCCTTGGTTTCCTAGGCAAATATTAGATTGATCCAGTGCAAACAGACAAAAGTAATTTTCTTTAAAAAAAAAAAAAAGAAAATTAATCATAATTTTCTTTTTTTAAAAAAAAGAAAGAAAATTAATCAAAGATGAGAGTACTCCTTTCTACTGCCTGGAATAGAAAGGGGGGAAATGAATCAGAGGTAGGTAGAAAAGAGTGAACAGAGCCGAAACAGTTGTTTTCCAGCTCTTGCATGAAGTCCACAGTTTGGGATGTGAATAGCACTACATGACCCAGCTCTTCAGTCCCGCTACTGCTCATACCAGATTATGATGTTTGCAAACACAACACAAACTTAGAAACTATGTGGGAAATTAGGTTGCTACTTATACCCAGAAGAAATCACAAGCTACTAACAGATAGCTCAGGAGCAGAAATAGAAGCAAAATTTCCTATAAATTTGTCATTCGGCACCAGTTAGCAATATGACAGCATGTTAGTAATGGCTGCTTTGCTCATTTCTGCCAAGGGAATTCCATCCACAATCTGTTCTACACAGGCCTTGGATTCCTCCAGGTTAATCTAATGCATGATCTCCAGCCTGAAAAGCTTAAATACTCACAGCTCTTCTACCCAAGAAACAAACATATAATCAAATCTCATGCTTCAGAGACTAAGCTGATGGCTGCAGGCTCTCTAAGGAATACTTCCCCTATGTTATGGCAGTGCACAGATTGTGAGGTTTGACTTTCCTCTGAAGCATTAGGCATTAGCTACTGCTGGATGCAGAATACCAGGCTTAATAAAGCAATGTTCAGATCTGGCAAACACTATGTTGCTATGTTTTTGTCTACAGCAGTCCAGTTTTTCCCCTAAATCCTGAGGCAAAGGAGAACTATTAATTGGTAATGCTGTTTGCAAAGTGTGCTGAAAGCAGGAGCACTGAAAATGGCATTACCTCTAAAAAACACAACTGATTATCTAGGGAACACATCCCATGCTTGGGACCTCCTTCAGGATCAGGAAGTCTGCTGCATGTAAACAGAAACACATCTTTTATGAATGTTTTTCGAATGAGCAGATCTCTCTGAGGATTTGCTATAGCTCCCCAGTTCTTATTTTATGGGCCAGTGACCAGGCTGTCCTTATAGCACAGAAAGAAAGTAATGCAATCGCTGTTCCGTTTGCAGACACCTGACAATACTGCAAGGGAATGCAAAAGGCTTTTCCATGGGAATAGGAATTCAGTCATAAAAATACCTATGGCATAGGTAGGCTCTCCTCATCAAGGGAGCCAGCTGTCTGTCTCACAGCTAATGCCTGAAAGATAGCAATTCCTGCTCATTTTCACAAAATTAGATTTCATTCCTATTACCTCCTGACTATAAATTCCACAGACTGTCAGGACAAGGTGTGGAGCCCAGTAAAGACACTGCAGCTAAATTATCTCAAGCAAGGGAAGAGCCTTGAATATTTTACAGGACTGAGTGGCCCTGCGTATTGTGTTAGTCATAAACAAGCACAATGTGGACTCACATCTGGGTTCTCAGCTTCTAAATATACCGAAACTGCCAAGGCAACAGATGAGATTTTCCAGTCAATAGCCATTCAGCAGACACTTATTCTCTGATCAGTTTTAGACCAAGAAGGAGTAATATGGCCTCGTCACAGTTAAAGTTTGTGATTAGAAATAAACAGCCTCCTTTTTCTGCCAGTCTTCTTAAAGAAGCAAGGCCATTTGTGCTGACAGCCACAACAAAAGAGCGGATAAACGATTTGACCTGCAGGTTCATTTAATAGTTAAATACATATATATTTTTATCACTAGAAAGCCAGGTTTTCTAAAAGAAGACCTCAGCTCAGGAAATTCAAACTATCTCTTCAGATGAATTTAAACTTTTTTTACCCTTTCTTTTTTTTTTTTTTTTAATAATGTTTGATACAGTTAATTAATTTTCCATTTCCCCTTTGGCATTTTTTGGAGGTGGAACTTGAAACAAAATGCCTCACAGCAACCACAGTGAGCCTCTGAGATTATCTAAGTGTTTTCTCTCATTTAGGTGATTACTGGAGAAGCTCCAGAACTGTGGTGTTTCAAAGGAGTGACACTGCGGCACATCTCCGCCACAGCCACACAGGACACCAGGGGTTTTAGTTCAGGGCGTGCTACAGCCCTAGAGCAGAAGAGGACAAATTCCTCTGCAGATGCCATTTGCATCACCTGGAGTCTCACTCACTTTCTTCTCCTAATTTCAGTGCTAAAAGAAGAGGAACAACAGGGGAGCTCTCTGAAGGAATATTACTGCAAGTGAAGAAACAGGAACACTTCACCCCCAAAATCAACCTCAAATTTTTGGTGTCATAGTCACCAAAATTTCAGACAAGAGAATTTTATCTAGGCTACCTGAAGAGCTCAGAAGTAATGTTCTTTACGTCCAAATCACTGGGAAACGTCATCGAAACTCATCATGGAACTTCAGCAGCTGTGTTGTGATAGTCAAGAAAAGACAGGAAATGGAGATCACACATCTTATGGAGCTAGTGCCAGTATGCCGAGATATCATAAATGCTTTCATACTTCAGCATGCCAGACTTGCACACGGACATGCTTGCTACACGAGGACACACATATATGCTCTTACACACACACACACAGCATTAACTGGGCTAAAATATGTGGTGGCTGCTTATATTCAGTAGTAACTGAGCTTCATTCTGATTGGGGGTGGAGGGGGAGGCCAAACTTTATTGTGCAAAAATTACCCCAAAATACCATTGTCCACACACTTTTCCCCAGCTCTGAGGTGATCCAACTGGTGGGTTGCTGGGAAAACAGGATTCCTGGAGGATGGGGCTGAACTGGGGCCAGCATCCTAGGCACTGAGCTTCCACCGCCCCAGCAACCCACCTAGCAAGATAACTGATAAAGAAGTAAGTGATTTGGCCCAAAGCTATGCTGTTTGTTCATAGATGTTTCCTTTGATTCCTTTGGAATATAGTCCCAAGTTGACATAGTCCTAGAGAATATTTCAGTTTCATAAAAGCATGTTGAAAAGCATGTTTTCCTGAAATCATTTCAACTAGCTCCACTTGTAAGTTTTCAGAGGGAACAGATAATCAGGCAGCTTACTGGAAAATTGAGGTTGTTTCCTCAGTGACAGAGTCATACATGGTGTGAGGAGCACTATACTGAGCAGTAGGGTTCTGCAGCTAGATAACACTAATTGGAAATTTTACCTCCCAGGCTTCCCACAAGCACCTGCAAAGCCATGCCTAGTTTGCCTTTAGCTCCTGCCATGTTTCTGTCTAATGCTGAACTTAGTCAGGAAATGATTCCCTTGCATTTCCCTTTTGTAATTCTTCCATGTATTTGATGTCTCTCATCTCACACTTAATGTTGAAAGTTGTACAGGACTGGTACAGTCTCTTTGCTATCCACGTGAGCAATGACAGTCACAGAGCAGCTTTGATCCCTGGCTGGAGGTCTGCAGTTCACAGGCAGTAGATGATAACAATATCAAAGGGAAACAATGTAGTAAATTGTCAAAAGACATAGCTGAGTGCATAATGTAATGGACAATCCAAAATGTCCCATAAGTGCAGTATAAGGGTAAAAATATACAACAATAGAAAAGTATGTTTTTTAATCTCCCAGTTAATAGCTAGGTGGCATTAAGATAGCAGTGCACAGAGAATGAAATGCATGTACAGTAGTAGTAACCAGGATGTGAAAAACAAAACCAAATGATTTATGAGTCTGATTCCCAAGTGATAAGAATGAACATCATAAAAATAGAATAGTAAAACTAGTTAGACAGGAAAACAAATCACCTTGATATCAATTTGTAAAATAAATAACTTTTCAATAAAAATTGGAACTGGAAAAAAAGTGCATTTTCACACATAGCTCAGAGATCACATAAATGCCAAGTGACATGACAGTTGCTGAAATAAATGCTCTTTTTATGAACAGCAGAGTAGTAAAGCAAGCAAAATAGATGCATAAAATGGGTAAATTTCCAGGGTATTAGTTATTGCTGCCTCTGAGCTGCAGTAAATTACAAACTCATTTTTACCTTTTTTGTGTTCATGAATACATTTTGGGGACTGTTTTTCCACCCCCCTTCCTTCAGAACTCCATTTTTTAGAGATTTATATTCTTCTTTAAAGTCTGTAAATAAGAAGTAGCCAGGTCTTTTCTATAAGAGAGAAGAGGGCTGAAAACTCAGAAGAAACTATTTATCATGCATTTCTGAACTTTCTTTACATAAATTCTGTTATCTCTGCACACGCCATTTCCATAAAACCTGCTTTTGTCTGGATATTTTTCCCCTTACAAATGAAATCCAAAGTAGGTTTTCCTCCAAAACTGATGGACCTATCCAACCCATGGTTTTCTCCTTTTTTTTTTTTTGGTTTACACTAAAAAAATCACAGTATGTTCTCTTTATTTACTGCTTACTTTGCCTCTAAATAAGAGATGTGAGATTATAAAGATAGAATGGATTGGTGTCAAAAAGATGAAAGATTTATTTGAAATACCAGTTACCATTCCCAACTGAGACCAAGAAACAAGTCAATGACTCTGAAAGTGAATAAATAGTGCCACAGATAAGAATGTTCATATCCGCTCCTGATTACATCCTTTACCATCCCAAAAGAATGAAAGAAGAAATAAGTTCAAAGTTAAGACTCCTCAAATTAAGATCTGTCTTTGTATTCAGCACCTGGACAGTCATTTATACTGGTGCAAAAGACTATCCTGCTTTGCATCCGTGTGGTGCTCATTTTTGCACTGAGGTAAATGAGCATCCAGAGAGGAGGGCAAACAAGAACCATATCCAGAGTTTTTCAGTGCATTTATTAGTTCACACACAAAAATACAAAAGAGTTTAATTCCTTACTGTGCTCGTGTATGAGACATTCCTTAAAATGGCAACACAGGAAGACAAAGATGATAGCTAATGTCTGACACAACTTAGGTGTAACCAGAAAATGTGCATCATTGTCCACTCTTTTTTTCAAGGCTGGGCAAGGGAGCTGAGTCCTGTCACAATCCATTAATGCACAATAGCCATGAACTCTATTTAACCACCATTCTGTATCTGTTTTCTAGAGCAGCACAGAGATTCCTGGTACAGATTGCTTCAATTTTCATTTCTGTGGCTTCACAAAGAGCAAACTGTCTTACCCAACCTGGATAAATCTTTTCTGAACTGAATTTCTCAATCACACAATTCAAGATTTATCAAGAACAGATTAATGCACCATAACTCAAACCCTATTTAATTTAGCTGCTTGATTAATGTTTAGTTCTGTGACTTTCACATGAAATCCAAAACAGGTGTTCCAGATTATTCAGCTAGAGAAAATAAGCCCAGCAAAGAGAAAAACATTCTGCTAACTTTCATTACAAATCTCATTCACATTGACATTAAATTAATCAAGTAAAATAAGAAATGTGTCAAACCTTAAGGATTAGGTTTTCTCCCTTTCCCCCACTGCCCCAATCTTCCTTTGCCTTTACTGATCATTAAAGTTGCTAAATGTGCTGACAGTCTGCTACCCACAGAACAAGTACTGTGGAAAAGGAGGATGGCAAAGCATAACAGCATTTTGAATTTAAGAGTCACTGTAGACTCTTCGGCAGGTTAGGCAGCGAACTTATGCATCCAAAGGCACCCCAGTCTTGATGGTCTCTGAAGGAGGCTTGCTTATTTGATTTTTTTTCCCCTCAAATTGTAGAGTAGAAATGTAACTGAGACTGTGATATTAGAGCCACAGGTGATATTGGTTTCCAGTCACTGGTGATTCAGACTGATATACACATCTGTGTCTTAGTGAGTGCAAACACCAGGCTCTGTTACCCACAACATCATTTTAATACTTAGCAGTTTGAGCTTTTTATTTCTTGCTTGCTCCACTCTTCATTCTAGTTTGTTATGATTACCAATCATATAAATGTAAATAAGAAAGCCTGTACAGGGAACCAGGGGCTTTGCCTGGGTGTCATTTGCGTCGCACTTTCAGACTTCGCAAGTACATTCTGATCCTTCTAAACGGGAAAACAAACAGCATCAGTGACTGAAATTAATGGCAATGAGACAAATTTTTTTCTTTGTTGTATGACTCTAGAAAAGGTCTGTTTTATTTCCTCCTGACATCTGGTTATTAATCATGCGTGAGTCATGAAATCTTTTCATCAATATGACTGTCAATCACTAGATAAGCTGGATGCAGGAATCTACAGAACCCATAAAGTTGATTCCCAACAGTATTAAATTCATTGGAGGCTTCAAGCACTGTTACAAGCTATTTTTTTGAAAAAAACTTTCTTTTTTTTCCTTTCTTTCCCCAGACCAGATGATTGTTGCCTCCTATGTTGTCTAAAAAAAATTTATGAGCAATTAAAACCTCCTTCAACCTCCTTGCTTATAATGATTTTTTTACAAGTTTTAGAGAGTTTAATGATCTTTTAATTAGCTGTCTTGAGTCACATCATTCAGTTCATTCCTTCTCTCTCAAATCCTGAAGCTATACAGCAAAGCAGCTACTTGATGGGTAGCTTTGTAAAATTCATGATTTGAGATCTACTAATAATGTCTCTCAGGTCATCATTATCAGGATTTACAAGCATCATAAAGGTCTTAGAGGTAAATCTACCAGCAAAAGATACAGTTATTTTAGGGTATGTTTGTATGTAATATGACATTTCAACTCACACTGAAATTCTTGGGCATTAGAAGACGTAAAATATTAGCATATACGTGAAATCCAAGGCTCTATCTCCATTATCTAGTCCCATCATATTTAAAATAATTAAATGTCTTAGATATTTCATCTACAGTGAAAGAATAAGCGGAGGGAAGAAACTTTCTAAGCAAGAGATTCTACTTCAAGGATACATAATGAAACTCCAGATTATCTAAGATTTATGGATCTATCAGTTCAGGAAAATATTCAAAATACAGTCCCATAAAAAGTTTCAAACTTTATTAATTCAGTATTGAATGATAATAGATGAATGTAATGTAAGAGCTATTTATTTCAATTGCAATAGATCAGTTATGAATAGAATATATTGTTCAGCAATTGAACATTATTTAAGAGGAGAGACAGCATCTCCAGACATAATTCTATCTTGTACCATGAAGCCTTTTAAACCTGAAGTTTGAAATTGAATAAAAATGGCAAGACAGAGCAATTTCAGCCCTTCTAGAATAATCTGTTCAAAACCATGTTCTATTTGGTGTGAGACTGCCTATTTTCAAAAAAAAAAAAAAAAGAAGAAGAAGAAGAAAAGGAGTAAGTAAAAAAAGAATGTGTGCGAAGCAAAGAAAAATAACTTTGTTCAATTTCCAGAATTTGATTCAATGAAAATAGCAAATTAGAACATCCCATTTCAGTGTGGTTCCTTATTAGGTGGAACTACAGTGCCACTGTGAAACACTGTAAGGGGAAGCAGAAAAAAACTATTCGTAAGTAATAATAAAAAAAGACTGTGATTTTCATTGGACAGCCATTCCAGAATGCCTGATTCCAGTGCATTACACATAATCAGAAGTCTCTCCATTTTCATTTGGCTCCATTAGGGGCTAGGGAATTGCCTCTAACTCAAATTAGATCTTGTTTTACAGTTTTAAGACCATGTTCTCCTATGACCTCCAAAAGTAAACTCCATAAGGAGTATACCTCAGAAGTAGCTTGAAACTTGAAACAAGGTATAACCAGATCTTTGTTCACAGAATAAGACTGATTTATTTTAGTGGACTCCATGCAAGGATGAAGATTGTCCAGGAAGTGTATGAGGGAGGTGGAGCGGAAATAATTTTGTTTCCTTCTCATTCCTTTTGTATGCATACAAGTGTCATGCACAAAAGCAAATGAAAAGGATGACTCACTGAAGAAAAATAAATGAGCTTTACTCTGCCCTTTATACTTATATTTAACTAATTTACAATATTAGTATGAACTTCTGAGATAATTTCTCTTGTTATACTTTAGAAATTCAGGTCCTAACTGATCTGGGAGGTTAATGACTGGAGAACTGGGAAAAAGAGATCACAAGAAATGAGAGAAAGAGAAACTAGACCTTACTTAGCTGAACTGTTAAATTTCTTGATTTGCCTTGACTTTGTCAGCAATTAACAATCTTCAGTGACCATTTTTTTCAAAAAAAAAAATTGAAGAGCTAATCCCCACTAGTAGGAGGCACTAGAAATCATAAAATACATTTTGTAAGGTCTCCCACAGGCCTGCTCACAAAGGTACATAATGCAAGTGTTGACATACCCTTATTTTCAGAAACACAAAAGGCCTTTTTCTTTCCTCACTGTTCATCTGTTAAAGGAATCCAAAACCTTAAAGTAGATATCATACAACTTTAAAGTAAATTAAAGTGTCTGAAAAAAGAATCAGGTTTTCAAGCCTAATATAACTGTCAGACCAATAAGAAATCTTAACTGGAAACGTTTTGGTGGCTTTAGATCTCATAAGAGAGTTTTGTGCAACAGCTATGGCTTTTCATTGATGGTGGAAGAAAGGAGGACAGATGTTAATACGTGCCCTTCAAGGAAGAGGCAGGCTGATAGTGGAATTGTTTTAAGGGGAAAGAACAACAGTTTACAGCTGTAGATAGCCACTGAAAGAGAAACTAAATTAAGCAATCAGAGGAGCAGAAAATATGGACCAAGAGCAAAAGGACCAGGAGACTGAAGAGTTACCTCAGGAGGGACTTGATTTGGCCTAGACTAACTTTTATAGAGTAATGGTAACGAGCACGGGCAGGAAGGCTAGCAGTCTCCGCAGAACTTCTGAATGATGAAGCTTGACCACCAGAAGATCTTCAGTTCAGCTTGTCTCAGGGATGTTGATATGCTCATATGAGAGTTCCCTTATTTATCCATAAATGCGTGGCCATGCCCATTTGAAAGTGTGCGGCTACTGATTGCTGTCAGCAATTGGGTATTGGTAGGTTGCCCATGGAGACAGATGAATTCACAGAGGTGGCAAAATGTGACAGAGCTTGACTAATGATCTGGAGGTTACTGTTGTCTGTGAACAGTGAGTTTATTGCCTGTATAGACAAAATCCAAGTTCTTCTTACCATGTACCCCCAGCTCACCTCATGCATCAAGCCTCAGGCTCAATAAATGGAAAACAGCATTTCTCCTTTATATTCTAATGCTGTTTCCTCCTCATTGCCTCCTTTATGTTCTAGGACATGGTTGAGCATCCCAGAGGCTTTTAATGTTTATGTGGGTTGCTCAGAAAAACTTCATATCAAAGTTTCCAGGAACTAGAAATTATAGTGGTCCTAACGCAAAATCAGTTTGCTATTACAGTTAACCACCTTGAACTGCTGACATAGATTTCTGCTCTTGTCTTCAGAGGCCTTTTTACCCTCTACTATCATAATTCATGAATCCTTTTACTGAACATTTGGACCATATAAAACAACACCTTAAATATTATTTACCTTCATTCAGGCTGACAGGACACTGGAAGGTAGACAGAAGACACTAGAAGGGAAGGAAAACAGTGGAGGTAACTGAACAGTAACTATGCCAAAAAATTGCTTGCAGCATTCTGCACAGCCCCTGTGAGAACACAGCAGAGAGCATCACCAAGGAGCTGGAGGAGGAAGTTCAGAGATCTGAATAACTTTTGCTCAGAATGTAGTAAATGGAGTTTTGTAATTCATAGATAACATTAATCAAGGCAGGCCTGATCCTGCACTTTGTTGCAGCAATGTCAAACACTTTACACCTGGCAAGATTAGATCTTTTCTGATTAGTACATAATCACAGGAATATAGAAGTGCATAAAGTCTTTGTAGCTTGTGACTATAGCCATATTTCATCTTTAAGACTTTTACTCACTTTCAAAAAGAGCTGAAAATCACTTGCATTGCTCTACACTCTAAGAGCTTCATCTTCTTCATCTAAAAGCAGCTACAATGCAATTAATTTTGTTTTGTTTTTGCCTTACACAGTGGAAAAAACTGCTAAGAATTCCAGTGTTGTATCGTAATTAGTTCCAGAGGAAGTTGGGTGCAACTGAGTAGGCCATGCGAACATATAGGATTTTTTCCAAGGCTTTCTTTCCCAGCTAGATGTTCTTTGCTGATGCACATTTTTCTTTAAGAACTGAAAAGTGTCTGCCTACTTAAGTTTCATGGAACTGGTCATGCTATGGTTCACTTTAAAGCTGCATAATATGTATGGCAATTTATTACCTCCTTTTCTATCAATCATCCACATCATCATCCTTGAAACTAGGAAATGCAAAAATGAGACATTTCAAGGACAGGTCATTTTTTAAAATGTCCACTATTGTCCAATCATTATTGTGAGTTGTCAAGTTCCTTAATTCACAAATCACAAGTGAAGAAAATTACAGAAGAAATTGACTATTTCTTCAATTAAAAGAAGTTGAGTCAGAATTAGTTTTCAGAAATTGAATGAATTACTAATACATGTGGGTGAAAACAAATGACAAGAAGTTCTGTCTTTCTTGGCATTTTTAAGGTCTTGAGAACAAAGATCAAGGCTTTGAAAGCAAATAATTTGTTTAAAGTATTTTAAACCACTTAGAAACAATCAGTGTTGAATCTGCATTCTACTCACAGTTGTGTGTGTAGAAAAAAAAGGTTTTGTAGAGAGAAAGAAATGATATAAGTTTGATTCTAAACACATAGACATTTTAAAGGATTTCAAATTGATTGTTGAATTTTTGGCTAAACCTTTTCACGAGTCTATTTGAATGTACATTCTTGCATGACGAAATGTGGATTTGTGTGTGAAATGCACATACATGGCTTGGTGCCCCATTTGCACATACAGGGCCAAGTCTTAAACATGCAAAAATCTGACTAGGAAGACTATGAACACAAAATGGCACTGTGTTAGTGAACATTTAAAGATTAATGCTTAGCATATTTGTAATAATAACTAGCACCTGCAGAAGTTTCCGGAAGTTTGTCTGGGTTCATCACTGAATGTGTATTTCAGGCTCAATACTTATTTTTCTCTGAAAATAAAATAATAGCATTAATCCCTAGTAGAAATTTTAGGACATTCCCAAGAGCACAGTTTAATTTGTCTCTTCCAGGGAAACATGTTATTTCTAGAATCTATTAGAATGGTTTGCTTAGTCCATTGGACATTACTGCCTTTTAATACCTGCTTGAGAATTGAAGTGCATGGAGTAATTAAAAGGAGATAGCATTTTCTGGGCCACTTCCTCATGCTGTGTTTGATGCAGCAGCAGAAATACAACACCTCATGAATGTTTTTGGTGCTCTCCACTGCAGCAGTTAGTGAATGCTCTCTCTCACAGGAAAATACACAGGAAAGAGAATGAATCAAGAGGGAGCAGTATTAGGGAGGAACACAGGAAAAATGGAAAGGTATTATATCTAGGTATAATTGTTTTTGAAGAGCATCCTCCTCATCCATTCATCTCAAAAAAACTCTTACTCTTGGGTCTCTGCCTTTCTAACTCCCAGTTTTTCTCTCTAAATTTAATAAGTACAGGAATGCTTCTTAAGGACATAAAGATCTAGAATGAAATCACGGATCCTTTCACATTCATGACAGAACTCCCACTGATTTAACACAAAGAGAATTTCAACCATAGGATCTTTTACTGCGGCTGCATGCATAAATAAGAGCATCAGGTAAGTAAAGTTGTAAGAGTCATGAATGTTTCCTGTCTGCAGCCCACCAACCCTCCCCATTTCTTCTCCTCCACAAAGAAAAGAAAAAAGACGTTCTGCTTTGCATCAGCCTCAAAAAGAATATGTTTTATAGTGTTTTGTTTCATTTTCTTTTAAAAATTCAGTTTCATAGAAGATTAAGTCATTTTCAAATTGAAACTGTTTTGAAATGAAAAGTTAAATTATTTAATTTAGAAAACAGACAAGAGAAACATATTTCACTTTTCTCTATTTTCTTAGTTTTATTATTTCTATTCACCACCTTGGCCCAAATGCACAGGTAGCTTTGTTCTTTCACTAAGCTGCATTTTTAATAAATTTACTGTCTGCAGAAAGCAATTCATCCAACTCTATCAATTTTTCTCTTTATCAGAATATTACCTTACAAATAAAAATACTGTCTTCTAAGTCTTGAAGTGTATAAATATGTCTAGAGGTGTTATAAGCAGTAGTGAAGCTTTGTTGATCAAGACTTTCATATTCCAATTAAAATTGAAGAAGTACTGGTACAGTTGTCAATGGAATTAACAGTTTACGCTTTAAGGCACAATCCCTTCTCTGCCATATCTTTCACTTATTGTCTTGTTTGTGACTTTTCTATTCTTGTGATCAAGTTCATAGAAATATATACTTTCAAAACTCCACAACAACCACTCACCTGAAAAAGGAAATTTATAGAACACTCCCAAATCTTCTACTATTTTAAGAAATATCCAGTCATAAACAGTTTTCCTCAAAGTGCACAAACTAGTAATAGTTGAGAACGTTCAAATTTTCCCAGGCCAGGTAATATTTGATTTGTATGAAATCAATGATTTGCTAGAATGACTCATGAAGCTTTGTGAAAAATTATACTATATCCTATAAACATCCGATATGCCATAAAAATATGGCAGAAAGTCTTATTAAAATTCTAAATTTTTGCTTGTGATACCTTGCTGTATAAAATGATGCATTTGTCCACTGATGAAACATAATATTTATGTAAAGCAGAGCTAATAGTTGTATAAGACCATAACCCTCCTGCACACATTGATTACACAGCTATATAAACACGGAAATTTATCTCGATTAAACACCAAGGTTTCACAGACTGGCAAGCTTTAGGTTGTTAAGTCATTAGCGTCCTCCTGTGACAGGACAATTTTTTAGAACAGCAAACAAATGTCAGGATATAATGTAACACACTTAGCAAATGTTTTTTAACAATCTTTATTGCTGATCAGTAAAACACTGTCTGAAGTAGTCTGCAGTAGTCTGAAAGACTCTGAAAACATGCATAAAAACCATTCGAATTAATTAAACTAACTTAATTCACAAAAATACATGGTAGCTATTCAAACAATCTGGCTTGTGTAAGGAGCAGCTTTATTTTTGCAAGTGCATTTTCATAATTTCTCTATCCTCTGTTTTCTTTTTCCTGCAGCAAAATCAGTTTGTYCTCTGCCTACACCTTTCCTTGCCTTCTATTTTCCCCAAAATAGAATAATATTAATTTATTACAGAAAAGTATGTCCACAAGTATCACCAAACTCTTTGTTGCTATTAGTCTGTCTGCAGGGTAGGATTGATTGAAGGCCCATTGGGGCCAGTCTGAGTCTTTCTATTTGTTTCATGGGGCACTGGATTGAGCCCAGTCCTTGTGCTGTACAGATACAGTGGCCTAGCACCAATTTGTTTATATAATTCAGCTATGACATAAGGAAGAAACTTAGCTTTTCTATATTTACCCACTGCAGGCCCTGTGTGGCTTTATAGCAAGGGCTAAGCAATTTGTCACACATAAGGCAGTTCACAGAAGAAGAAAATGAGGGGAAGGCAGGTTAGTTGCATCTCATTTTGAGAGACTCGCATGGTACGTTGCAGGATACTGAAGTGTTGTCCATGAGAGAGGAAAGCCCCCTTTCAAGTACGACCCCTTGGTAAGACACAGAAAAGGCCACTGAGACACCTGCCATGTGCAAACTGAACCCAACCGCAACAGTACGAGGAGTTTGTGCCCGTCTCCCAGCCCAGCTGACCTGCATGATGCCATTCAGCATCAGGAGAAACTGGATATTATTTGAGGTGTGAAAACATCTTATCAGGTAACAAACCGAAAGAGAGACCTTTCAGATAGCCAATTTTGTGGCAGGTTCATCAGGAGGTGCTTTACCAGTCTTCTAAGCATGTCCAAACTTAGTTTACTTGGGTAAGTATTTACACCTCCTGAAAACTTTCTCCTGCTGAGATAAATGCCATCTGTGTTCTCTCCTGGACTTTGCAGGTCTGTAGTACTGTAACCTGCTACAGTCTAGTCCTTAGCATGGTGCATCTATATGGAGATTAGAATAACCTATATTTT
The DNA here is from genome assembly GCF_003343035.1 of Apteryx rowi. NCBI lineage: Eukaryota > Metazoa > Chordata > Aves > Apterygiformes > Apterygidae > Apteryx > Apteryx rowi. The sequence continues at coordinate 633,473 of NW_020450396.1, read as the reverse complement.
TCTTCTATGTACAGGCTGTGACTGAACTCCCCAGACCTCTGAGTCTATGGCAGAGCCACAGCATTCACTTATCCTCAACTTGTCCAGTCTATTTAACATTTGGTTGGCACGGTCTCCTAAACTAATTTAGCTCTGTATCAGTCTCTTGCCAAGGTCAGCTGCCACAAAAGCCTTTAAATATATTTCATCACCAAATATCTACATAGCCCTCCCAGTTCCTCAGATCAGCTTATTCTACTGAAAAGATTGGGAGTTAGGTAACATGAGCCTGTAGCTGTCACACTGAATGTAACAAAAAGCAGTGATGACCATGTGTGGGTACGCGACGAGAAAACTGCATGGACTGGAAAGAGTGTGCTGGACTGTATTGAGAAATGGGCGAGCAGTAACACTTCCAGTCTTTCTGACACAAAATTACCTTCGTTACAGTGTCACAAATAATGGCTCATTTTTACAAGCTGGGCATAGTCAGCAGCAGTCTCAGAAATGACAGCTGTTAATTAAAACTTTATTTTCAACTCCAGACCATATTTTATAGGCTGACATGGGCCTCAGAATAGATTTAAAGGATCAGAGCCTGCTTGTGCATTCACACAGCTCCTGCAGAAGTCTGCAGGCTTCTGCACCAAAAAAACCTTATTTCTAATCACACGAACACACACAAAATGGGTGCATCCCTCTTCCCTCTAGATGGAACAGAATATCTCTGAATGATTAAGCAGTAGGCAAGGCATGCACAGAACATTTGTATGGCTTTATATTTGTAAACAGCAAGATCGGAGGCACTAGCAAGCAGATAAGAAATTGCTTCAACAAAATGATGCACTCGTCTGTCATCCTGAGACAACACTACTTAGCTCTGGAAGGCCTTTCCAGCAACAAAAGTAGGGATAAACTCTGCACAATGCATGCAAATCACACTATGGGTGTAGCTCTTTAAGGCCACTTCAGTATAACTTGAGTCCAGTCAATGCTCAAAAACATTGCATTGCATACATTAAGAACCCGATTAAAAATAATCTTACCTCATACCTGTATGAGCTCTCCTCTTGGCACTTGTGATTTACTAGTTCCTTTTAGGCTCTGCCGAGCAACAAGGTAGCCACCAGAGATGAATATTCCCTTTAACAGTCGTGTAAGCTTCTGACTTACCTCCATCCTTCAGATTTTGCTAGCAGGCACCCACATGTGAGTGTAGTAAGACACACTGCAACATCAAAATGCAAGATTACCAAAACTTCCCATCTGCCAAGTTCCACAGGTTGGTTCTCAGTCAGTTCTTAGCCTCCTTTGGACAGAGAGTACAGACAACAAGGAGCATGAAAGAAACATGCCTTTAGTCTCAGAAGACCAAGTATTAAGTAGATGTGATGAGTTCCAGATTAGACACCAAAGTACTCATGGGATATCATTTCAAACACAGGAACAGTTATGCTTGCTCCCACAGGACACAATTCCTATGACAGACAACATCCTTCAAAACAAAAAGTTCACCCATCATGGATAAGGATGGATTCAGCAAAAAGTGTGGGACTTGCTCTTGAGCTTGGGTTTTCCTGGACATGTCCTCTTTTTCCACCCAGAAGTCTCTTTGGAGAAATCTGAGAACTCAGATTTTGCTTCTGGACATTTTGTAGCAGATGGCACAAGGCAGGAGGATGTCAGGAAGCCCAGGCATGTCCAGCGTAGATGGTCAAACCAGGACACATACAGCGAGCTTTAAATTTGGGGCCACTGATAACAAAGAAGATATCTAAAAGAATGTCAGGGAGCCAAAAATAAATATATAACAAGAAGATCTGGCACAAGAGAAGCTTTGACAGGAAGGACTTTGTGTAAAATAAATAAAGTTCAACTCCACTGAGATGCAGACATGCTTGAGGACTGCTAAATTCATGCACTATATGGGCATATGGCCTTATTTCCACCAGTACAATCTTGTTTTTTAACAGGCTCTGTGCCAACAGGCTGTTTTGTACCAATTTTAGGCATTATGAGTAATATTGCTATTATTATAACTTTTTGGTCTTACAGATGGACTGTGTAGGCTGTCAACATTTATAACTCCATGTAGATGATGGGCAAAACTGAGCTGAAGGAATTTTGTTGAAAGACATTCATGGCTCTCATCAAGTGAGCCTTTGTGCAAGTGAACACAGATTTTGTTTAACTCGACAGGTGTCTATTTACCATCCCTAGACATACTGGGAGGGGCAATTAAGTGCCCCTTTTTACAGCAGTAAATAAAAGCACTGGGAAGCAGCCACTCAAGGCAACAAACACTCAGCAAAGTCCATCCAAGGCTAAACCACACTGGTGGAAGTGAACCAGGAACCTATCTTTTTAATTTCATAATGTCCATCTAAAATATGACAACACACCATCACCTGAGATGTTTCAAATCTGTATGCTGAGCAATTCAGCAGTACACTGATCTGGTATAAGCAACCCTGGCCTGAAAGTGGCTACCAACAGAGGGAATAAGGGGTGGGCTTGGTTACAGCTGTGTGCTTCTATGTTTGCCAGAAAAAAAGCAGTATAGAGTGAAAGAATATCAGGGTGACCCTGACAAGACAAGGGCAGATGCAACCACTGTGGGAATATGGGAGCTAGGCAAGCACTACAGCATCACAGGATCGGAGCACTCTCATTGCAGCAGGCTATAAAATTAGGGCACTATTGCCTGTTTAGCTCCCTGATAACTGCAATTCTGCAAGAAGCAGAGGCAGAATATACAAAAGACAACCTTGGAAAATGTTCGTAARAAAAGAGCAAATAGCTTTCATTGCATTCAGAAATCTGTGCATATTCTTTTAAAAATAAACCAGCTGTGCCAGAGAAACACCTAACTCAGATCAGCAGGTTTCCTTCCAGGAGAAATAATTTACCATGGTCCCATGTATTGGCCAAAACATAAAGGTTTAATGGCAATTTTAGGCACAGAAAGAAATGAAGTTGTTGGAAGTGTTCTGGTTTGGATAGTTCAGAACAGAGCAGAACACGATAGACAGATATCCAATCTTGCAGTTTTATTGATTAAGAAAGCAAGCAAGTACAAAGTGAATACTTTATGAAAGATTGTTGAAAATCATGAAATATATTTGAAGTCTCCTAATGGTAAAATTATTCCAAATCCAAGGAAGGTCTATAATGGTGACACCATTTAGTATTAAAAAGAAAAAAAAAACTACACAGGTATGATTAATAGCCACAGGAAAATGCATAAAACACTGGAGAAGAGATATAATGATGTATTCTTCTAAAGAGGCTGCATTGGATCTAGTAAATGCTAGTCTGGTGGGGTTTAGCTTATTGCTATTGTCACAGGAGAGTGGAGCAGAGCAAGTGGTGTAATAACAGGTGGGTTGCAGAGGTAGGCAGGAATTGTCCCTTTGGAAAGAATGAGCTTCTCAGAATCTAAATTATCACGGGAAAGGGTCATTTTCTTTGAAAACACTGTTCAGGTTCAGGATTACTTTTGGTAAACGAGAATGAGAAGGAAACTCTCTGGATTAACCTACTGGTTGGAAACAAAACTGAGACTGAGATTTAGGATCAGGTCCATTAACTAGACACAACAGCAAACAGTATGCTCCTCCATGTGCTTAGTATTCAGGTCATCCACACCCAGGGCAAATGCTGTACTTTATGAAGCAGGAACTGTCCTGGAATAGGATAAAACAGCCTTAGAGACATTGATCGATAAGACCGTCACATCCTACAGCCTTATTCCTTGCTGTACAGAGGTGCAGATCTATTAAAGAGCAAGGAGAAATTGGTATTGAAAGGCTGAAATCCAAATGAGAACCACATGGCATTGCAGTCACCTGGTAGCTTTGGTACAGTCACGCTTGGCTAGCACGCACACACACAAACTCCTGATTTTTTTTCCTCGAGGAACTGAAGGCAGAGCTTAGAGGTTGACCACTACAGTGTTCTGAGAAGCACATATACAACCTTCAGCTCCCTGCAATCTGGAAATATCTGTATGCATCACAAGCCCTATGTAACTAGACCCAGTAGTGTATGTGGTCCACTTCATTAGATGATTCAAAAAGGAGGAAGGGACACAATAATGTGTACATTAGCAAGTATATTGCACAAAGCTCCTACGTTTACATGTAGATTTAATCCAAGGATTTGTTTTCAGAGTGTATTTAGTCTGATCCCCTGGAATGAGCTTTCTCACATGTAACTTAAAGATGTCCAAAGGACCATCTATCAGACCCATGTATCTCCAGGAGATGTGGGAGCATATTTGGGCCTACACCTGGATTGATGCTCTAGTTTAGTTTTCCCCCAAAAGGATTCTATTTCATGCACAATAAAACCTCTCTTTGAACCAAGCCAACACATAGCAGGGGAACATCAGGGGATTTGCTTAAAAATTGGAATACTGCTCTGAACTAAAACACCAATATAGATGCTGTCAGTGCTCTCTCCATTAGATTTATCTRAGGCTGACAGATCTTGTGCTTCCTGAAGTTCCTAAGACAGACCTGTTGCCTGTCAGGAGGTCTGCAAATGTAGTGTTTAAACTTGCTGCTTCTCATCTTAGCATAGATGGGGCTAAGGCCAAACACAGCCTGGCAAAAATAAAACAGCGATGAAACTGCAAGGGGTCCAGCCTGTGAATCAGGAATCATCAGCCCTGGTTCAGTGATGGCTCAATTAACTGGCTGGCAGACAAACATATTATGAGTCAGACTTACGGCCCAGAAAGTCTCTGGCCCATGGGGAGATGGTGTACTGAAGTGCTGTAGTAGCTCTTCAAAATAGTCAGCAAACATTTGGCTGAAAACAGCCCTTCTTCTGTGAGATATTTAGACAAAAGCACACACAGAGAGCACCACTTTTCCAGCAAAAACAACTCTGGGCTCAAATCCAGAGGCCAAACTCACTCGCAATTGCTTCACAACATGTTACATGTCTGTCAGCATCTCCTCAGTGCATCCTGCTCGGTTTCCATCATCATCCTCCTTTATTCCAGAAGGAAAATGTCACTCTAAACCGTTTTGGGCTCAGAGTCACTGCCAGTATTTTTGCTTTTAAGTGAGTACTATCATTTGCATTGTGTTTAAGTGGAACTTTTTCCTGTGAAAGAAGTGGGTTATTTGATGACAGTTGCAGGACACATGTAAATTGTATCACCTGCACTTACTAGGGCTGAGTCTGTACCCACAGGGAAATATATTCCTCAGGAGGAGGGAGCAGAAGACACGTGTTTTCCATATCATCTTCCTTAGGGTTCTATCAAGCATCCACTGCCAAGGCTGGGCTGCTTGTTGTCCATGTTTTCTTCTCAGCCAGTGTTGTCCCAGCTGAGGAAGTCACCCCCCACAACTGAAGATATCACTATCTTGCTCAAAAGCTATAGAATATGCAGAAACTAATACTTGGCTATTGTCTTCAAATTTCCATACATTTGGCAAAAAAAATGTTTTCCAGAGCTTCAGTATGTTCTCCCACCTAAAACCTATTAATTTTAATCACTTGTTACCTAAAAGAACTGGAAGAAAAACTATGACAGCTTCTGTGGATCCAAAGGCATAATTTAATGGTTTATTTTTTAAATCAGTCTTATTTTTGGAAAATACCTTTCCAGAATAGTCATCCTTCAGGAAGCATTCAGTAAATCCCAGTGACTGAGCACCTGCAGGTCTTCTTTATAGCACCATTCCTCAATCATCTACTGTTCCTCTTAGACCTTCACTAAAAATTGGGAGTATTCTGAGGATCACATAAGCATCTTTTCTGAAGTTTCTTTGCCTTCCCCATTCTGCCATGTCATCCTGGATTCATTCCAGTGAAAATATGGCAATGTGACACATGGATCCTCCCCTCAGGATCCATTTCAACCTCACTGTTATACTTCTGACTCTGACAGACAACACACCACCCTGTTTTGTGGGGCTTGTCTGATGACAGGCTTGTCAGTTTTTAACAAGGAGTCCCCAGTCACATAGATTTGCCTCTTCCTGATAATGGTACGAATCTTCAGTCCTCCCCCTTCTGTCTGCAGATCTTTCTCCCTTCTGTTCCCATTCTCTCACACTATCTTCTGCACTCATTCTGGCCCTTGAGTGCAAAGAGAAACAGAAACAGGGAGAGAAKAATTTTTATACAGGGAGCAGCTGTTAGGATAGATTAGATAGGAACCAGAGACAGAGGCTGGGCTTAACGGGGATCAATCTTGAGAGCTGTGTGGATGGGCATGGCATGGGAAGAGGCTGAGTCAATCTTGGATGAAGGACAGGGGACAGACAGCAAGTAGATGGAGAGGGACATTCCTTTCTACCTTTTGCAAAGCTGAAACATCTAATAGCATCAACAGAGTTTGTATAAAATACTGGCACAGTTCTTAATTTGGAAGGAGGAATGATGCTCAGACCTCATAGGGCAGACACCCCAAAATAGAGCACTTGGATTGCAGTGCAGGAACATCTTTAACATTAATGTAATATCAATAAGAGGAAGAACAGCCCACACAAGAATTCCAAATGCTCTAGTGATACAGAAACCTCCCTGGAAAGGAAAACAAGAAAGTTCTCCCTAAGCAGAGGTGAGACATGGACTTCTGTAAGTCTTGTAAGTACTGAAAATATTTTGTAACTTCCTTCATAAATCAAGCACTAAAAAATGCCATCTGCAGCTGTCTGATTGCAATCCAAACAATGTAAGTAGTTTCAAGATGATCAAAAAATCGCAGTTGACTTTAATGCTACTTGATTTTGTCCTTCCCCAGTTCTGATACAGACCAGCTACTGTAAATGTAATCAAACTTTTTCTTATTTTCTGTGTAGAACCAATCTCCTCTGACACAAAATTTTTAGCTCACCTCCTGAGCAATGATAGTTTCATTACACTGCATATTCTCTGGAAGAGAAAAATTTCTCAGGAATGAGGACTGTTATTGCATGTAAGGAGAAAAATGACTTTTCCTGAACCAAAGCAATGGTATAAGATTAAAAAAGTCCTGATACTTTCAGCAGTTGCATCCAGAAAATAAATTTGTGTATGAGAGAACTAACCTAGCTCATTTCATTTCTTCGTGGTTATTTGATGACAGAGAGGACAAAATCTAACTTCACAGTGCAAATGGTCTGAGCCCATACCTAAACAAAAGGGGAAACACTTCTGCAAGGATACAATTAATAAAACTAACTTCAGCTGGAATCAGGTGTGTAGCATGTCAGTAATTTGGTAGACAAAGAACAATGCTATTCTTGAGTCTTTCTGAGTTACCCTTGAACATTCAGGAAGCAGTGACATAGCCTTGAGTTTCATTTATTTCCACTTCTAATGACAGTAAATTCATGATTCATTTCTAACATCAAATCTGTGAAAAAAGACAACCAGAAAATAGAATAACTGCTTTTGGAAGACACCTTAGAGTTTCAGGATGTATCCAGTGAAAATAGAAAGATTAAAAAAGGCAGAATTATGGTAATTATGTCTTATTAACTTGTGTGTACTGTGCATGGTCCATTATCTGTACTTAAAAACCTGACTGCCTAGAGCAGTCCTCATTACAAGAGTAAAACCAATAATGAATATCACAGAATCACAGAATCGCTGAGGTTGGAAGGGACCTCTGGAGATCATCTAGTCCAACCCCCCTGCTCAAGCAGGGTCACCTAGAGCAC
>NW_020450396.1:558382-623332 GCF_003343035.1 Apteryx rowi | reverse complement strand
TAAAGAGCAACTCCACCACCTCGCTTTCCTGGCCTGTCTCTCCTAAAAAGCACGTAGCCATCCATGACAGCACTCCAGTCATGCGAGCTATCCCACCATGTCTCTGTAATGGCAATGAGACCATGGCCCTGCGACCGCACACACATCTCTAGTTCTTCCTGTTTGTTCCCCATGCTGCGTGCATTGGTGTACAGGCATTCAGAGGTGATCGAGCATGCAGGTTTCCCAGGAGGAGTAAAAGAGGATCCTCCATAGCCACATCCTATGCGCACTTCCCTGGCTGCATTCACCTGCTGGAGGCATCCCGACTTGAGCAGTCTTTTGCCAACTACCCTGGCACTATAACTCTCCCCTTCCACCATCTTTCCTAGTTTAAAGCCCTCCTYACCAGGTTGGCCAACCTGTTGGCAAAGACCCGCGTGCCCCGCCTCGTGAGGTGGATCCCATCTCTCACCATCTGTGGCAGATGAATGGCACAGACTCAGGAGGGTTTGCGTCCTGAGACATTTATTGTTTATTTCTGAGCATATTTAAAAAGTTAGCTGCTTCAGTGGTTTCACAGACACACTTTGCTAAGCCAATCATCATGCAGATTATGTCACAGGTAGCCAGTTATTACGCCGATCACGCACGCAGCGATCATGCCTTGTACCTTGCTACTTGTTTAGAAAAGCTGTCTTGCCCTTAGCCTTGGTTCCCACTGGCTTCTGCTRGTTTATCTGTACTTTCTCAGGATGTATCATTCCCAGCTGCACCGGTGTCCTTGGGTACATTTGTCTGAGGCTCCTGTTGCTTGCTACTTGCAGCTTTCCACCAGTTTAACCCTGTCATGACCCTCCACAACCATCAGTTGTCAATCTTCAAACAGGGTCCCATGGTTGTAGAAACCAAAACCCTGTTGTCAACACCAGTGGCGCAGCCAGTCGTTAACTTGGAAAGTCCGTCTCCTCCTCCTCTCATCCATCCCCCTCACTGGCAGGATTGAGGAGAAGATGACCTGGGCTCCCAGACCCTTCACCACCATCCCCAGAGCTCTGAAATCCTGCTTGATGGTCTCCAGTTTGCCCTTGGTGTCATTAGCACCCACATGGAAGAGCAGCAGTGGGTAACAGTCTGAAGCATGGACGAGCCTTGGCAGTCTTTCCATGACGTCTCTCACATGAGCCCCTGGCAGGCCACAAACCTCTCTAGACATGAGGTCAGGTCCGCAGATAGATGCCTCCGTCCCCTGCAGCAGGGAGTCCCCCACAACAATCACCCGCCGCTTCTTCCGGGTGTTCCGGCAGGGCACAGGGTCTGTTGTCCCAGGTACTTCCCTGGCAGCCATGCCCATCYSCTCCTCATCCTGGAGGGCACTAAACCTGTTCTTCAGCTGCAAGTCTTCAGGAGGAGCAGGAGCCTTTCTCCTCCCACRAGCAGTGACCAGTTTCCAGCCTTCTTCTATGGTGTTATGAGGTACCGTTTCACACGGCACAGAGCCCTCTGGCAACTCCACTGCYGTGGGGGGTTGGGACTCCCAAAGCTGCACAGTCTCTGAGAATACCCTGTCTATCACTTGCTCCGCTTCTCGGATGCTGCACAGCCTACTGACCTCCTCCCATAACTCCCTTACCTGACGACACAACTCATCAACAGCAGCACACCTCCTGCAGGAGAGCCGGCTGCCAGCCCAGGCCTCCCAGAGAGGCCCCAAGCACTCCCTACAGCCTGAGACCCGGAGAGCTGCATCTGCTGTCAGAGGGTCTGTCTGGGTCCCAACATCTGACACAGCAACTCCAACAGCCACTGGGGAACACACTGTGCAGCATGTCACAACCATACTCGAGGAAGCATGCATCACAGGGATCAGACACAGAGGTGCCTTCATGCACCCTTCTGCACAAACTGCTGCCCCTGTTCACTGCACTCTGGGCCTGGCTCTTATATAGGCCTCTCCCTAGCACTGGCTAAGAGGGTGCTTGACCGCCCTAATCAAGGGCGGCCGGAATCAAAGGCCCCAACTCCCTCTGGTCAGGGGCAACCAAGAGAGCTCGTTAGCAGCAGCCACTCCTAGCTAGAGCTTTTCCCAGGAGCTTTTCCCAGGARAAGTCAAGGCCTCCTGCAGTTGTCCTTGCCTAGCTTCCCCTTTCCTGTTCACAGCAATCACCTTCTAGTTCCTCGGGGGTCCTCAGGAAGCCCACAACTTCCAACAAGATCCTCAAGTTCTAGTCAGAGCCCAAACACTGCTGCGCAAACTGCTGCGTCTGTTCGCTGCCTCTGTTAGCTGCGCTCATAATATACTGGTATAAATCAGAGAAAAGAAATACATATAGTCTCAGGAGTCAGAAAAATTGTGAGATGCCCTTTTTTATTATTGTTTTAAATGAAATAGACATATTCTAAAGTGATAGCTTTCTAAATGGGGTGCTCTGATGTTCACTTTCACTCATGCAGCATGTCCAATGAGATCAACCCAGCTTCACAATCTGGGCTCCCCTGGATCTTAAAGGACAAGCTGACAGGCCTGGAGACCATTCCCTCTCCTTCTATCCCTCCTCTGAACAGAGAGATGAGAATGTATTGCAGGCAGACCATAACCCCCCAGCTGTGCTCCTACCTGCTGAGACATGACATGACCCTACGGTGATCCAAAAACCAAAGTAGCAGATCATCAAGTCAGAGCTAATATATTTTGTCCCTCAGCAGAGTTTATCTCACGCTATATATATATATGTGAATATAACTGCAGTAACACAACTTTTGCCTTTTGGGGAATGAAGCAGAGCAAGCTTGTGTCTGTCTCTCTGGTCACGTACATGTATGTTGACTATTGACTCATTTCACACAAGTCATCTAAGCATGTAGCACCTTCTAGTAATAAATGTATGAGCCCAAGTGCACTAAGAGTAAAAGGCTACAACTCCTTTTTCGCCCTAAGCCAGCCATTGCCTCACTTAGTTTTACTCTAATTTAACTACTGCAGTTTCCCTACTGCTTGCAGTTTCCCTACATCTTTCATTTTCATCCTTTTCTGAAAGGAAATCCACCACAGGAATCTTGATTTTTTTGCTTCAGTAGAAACTCTTGTTACTTTTCCATGTTTATTTCTAATGTTTAAAATCAGATTCCACATTCAATATAATTGCAAAAGGTGTCCCTCAGCCTTTTAAGGTACTCTCTTAGGCCACCTCAAACACTTTTTTCCTCAAACAAGGAAAAGATCCCTCAGTCTTTCCTGTTTTGTTAATTTCTTCCGACCTATCAAGACATTTTATTGGGTAGTTAACTACTGCCACACAGAATATGGAATATCAGTGAGATGTGTTTTACCATCACCTATTCCACTGATATTGTGATCTCACTGCAACTTTTTTATTTTTACATCAGACGATTGTATTGATTTGTCTTAGGAATGTATCCAGATTCTCTAAGCAGCATGCATTCACAGAGAAAAAAAATATTTTTCATTGCTTTGCATTGATGTACATTTATCATCTGCTGCAACCAGAAACTTTATAATCAGAATGCTTTGAAGGCTCTGTGCCCATCCAGTTTGTTGTAGCAATGTTAGTAGTGTAAAATGCTCCATATGAATTCTGATCCGGATTCATCTCATCTACAAGGGTGGAATAGGGCAGAGGAACTTGTTGTAACTTTGCAGCTGAGGTCTTCATCTGTGAAACTGCTTTCTATTTGGCCAATTGGCCACCCGCCAGCCAAGTATAGCCAGAGCATTTTCACAAGGAAGGCACATCTATCAGCTTAGTGTGCCCTACAGTGGAAAAACGCCCAGCTAGAAGACCCACAGAGCATCATAAAAGAACAGGAAAGAGCGTGTGCCCTTCATTTTCAGTTGGCTAGTCCAAACCATGCATACTACATACAGTATATAAATATAGGTAAAGGTATATATTTATTTCTCACATGCATCTGTTCCCGAGAATATCTCATGTTTTGAGATATTCTCGTGTACTCTGAAAGCAAGGTAGAGTGAAAATCCCCTTATTAGAATTAGCTGTTAATTAACAATGCAAGCCTTCCTCAAAATGATTCCATTTCTTGTATTTTGTCTACCACCAACTTATTACACTATTCTGAAACATCTTAAGCCACAATTAGTGCATTAAGAGGAACTATTATAAATGCTTGTAAAGGTTTTAAATGGAGCACTGTTGTAAATGTTTGTTTGCATGAGGAAACAAGCTCTTTGGGAGTCACAGAAAGTTCCCAGAAAGTCAGTCCTCAGGGATTATTCTTCTGTATTTCTTCCAAGGGAAAACTTATCCCTGTGGTTGTTTTAAGCGTTGGTGTTTGGTAATGTCTGAAAGAACTTTTCTAAAGATATAAAACTTGCTCTCGGGAATGTTTTCTAAACAGTTGTTCTCTTACTGTTCTGCTTTATCCCTCCCTCCATCCAAGTATCATGGGCTTTGTCTCCCAGTGGATTTGCTTCTGAAGTCCTATAAATAGCATCAAGTTTACCAGCAATTCCCATGCTTCCACATAAGCAACAAATCATAGAAGTGAAGTAATGAAGTTCTTGCTAATTACTAGAGTTCTCCATAAACTAATACAATAACAAAAATAAATTTGCAAAATATGTATGACCACCAGCCAAATCAATACTATTTCCATATGCAAAGGGTAAAGAAATCTGTAAGAGTCACCCATAGCATGCAGAGTTAAACATACTCACAAAAGTCAACAGAAACATTTTCAATATTGTAGAAATGTTTTAATGTTATAAGTTGTATTAGTCTAATAGATATAAATGTGAAGGCTCTTTACAAAGAAAAAGCCTTTCATTAAAATTTTTTTCTTCTACTATTATCATGACTAACCTAAAATACAGTCCCTGTGTAGTTATGGAAAGTGACAAACAAACAGGCCTTTAAATGTAATGCTAATTTCCACAAGAAAATGGCATTTCTAATTTAAATGTAAGCTTTTCACATGAGACTTATTAGCTGTGCTTTAATCCGCATTAGTCTGGTTAAAATATCCAATTTCCTTTTTTCTCCTGTGAGCCTACCAGTCTTTCTTTAGCCATTAGCAACAGTAATAGCAATTAGCGACAGCACTTCCAGCACAGTCATTTCAGCCTTAGCTGTGTAGGCTTCGTGTTTAATGAATCCAAACATAACTAGGAAGGCATGAAATAGAAAATATAATAATCGCAGAGGAATGGCAGCCTCCATGTAATAGCCCACAGTAAATCTTACAGGTCCAATTCCTGGACTAGTTGACTCGTAACTGTAAACTGTGAGGAAAAAACTAACATTTATGCCTTTTTTCTATACCTTTGTTTAACCCTGGGAAAAACAGGGAATTCTTCTGTAACCTTCTTCCTGACTTAAAGCAGCCCTCACTGCTCCAAGTCAATCCTTAATAATAGCTCTCAAAGAAGTCACTATGCAGATGGGAATTGTTGAGGAAAGCTTGGGATTTCAGACTACGCACGGTATCATACAGATACCACGTGAGGGAAAAGATTCCTCTGTTTTTTGACTAAGTCCATATTTGGGTCCTATTGTTATTATTCTCCTTATAAAAGGTGCGGTGAATTTGGAAGTATGGTGAAGTATCAAGCTATCAGGTGTTTTAGCTTGGAAATCTGTTTTCATAACTATAATTTCAACTGGTGCTCTTAGTTCTAATGAAGTTCATGCCTCTGTGCACATAAATCATTGCTCATGCCAGTAGGTAAGCACCAGGAGTGCTACTTTACTTTGTAAAGCATTTTGCTTTAAAATTCCTTCAAGGCATTACTYGGGTCATATTCTGTAAGCCTCAGCAGCAGTTCCGTATGTTCTCTGGCATTTTCCTTATAAAAAGTACTGCTTGCTTTTTTGCTTGCATTTTGAGGTAACAAAAAGTGGACTCAAGAATACTGTGAAGAATATCATGCCCCAAAACTGGAGAGAACATAAGCAAATCCATTTCTGTGCAACATTTGCTGTGCCAACCCTGAACTCTCAGCAGGTGAAGACAAATGTGAAATTGGCATATAAATACTTTCAATTTGGCCTCTGCACCTTTATCTTTTTTCTGTCCCCACTGGGGAAACAGCACCTGATTGTTGTGATCCCGCTGTTGTGAGCTGTGGAAAGGAGAAAAAAAAAATGCCGAAAGATAAAATGCAAGAAAAAGATTTTAATCTTTCTCCTTTCCTCCACTTATCATCAGTTCTAGGTAGGAGAAGATGGCTTGCTCCCCTGAAAGACAGTAGTAGTAACTTAGTTGGCACTGGCCCAAGAACTTCAAACAATAAGGTCCAACGCAGCCTTCTGAAGTCATGGAGCATTGAACCAACCAAGAAACAGTCAGAAATATTTTTATTTGCCATCTCTTTCTCCAAGAAACACTGGAAGATATTTTTGCTGCAAGCTCAAGGGGCAGAGTGTGCACTGTCAAGACATGGACAGTTAAGTTGTTCTTTTTTGTGTTGTTTTTTCTCCCCTTTTCTTCTTTTCTGAGCTGCTACAGACAAGAAGTTACTGAAAAGTAAAGTATTCTTCCAAACATTAACAGCAGGTAGGGATGCACTATCTAGGCCTTATCAGTATTAAGAAGCAATGCTTAGAAAGATAGAAAATAGCTTAGAGAGTATTTTAACCACAAGTCAAATAAATACACAAAGCTAATGAAACAGGTTGCCTAACAAATCACAAGTTTACAGAAAGAGAAAGAAAGGGAAAGAGAGAGCATATATGAAGTATAGGACTATAGGAGTTTTATAGTTAGCTAATATCATCCAATTTATTTAAACTGGATATGGTTGGGCAATGTTTGGTAAACTCCAAGGATAAAATATACTACGATGTCTAAACAGAATCATGACATAAAAATCACAGGACTAAAAGCCTGACAAATGATCAGATATAAGACTGAAATCATAAGAACACAATCATAATCCGATTGTGTAAATGAATCTAGTGATAGGAGACATCATAAGATCTGTAGCACATACATGGAAAAGGAAAGTAGTGACCATATGAATTCATACACATTAATTGAGGGGAAACAGTGTAAAAGAAAAGGTGACAGTGGCGATAATTTGGGAAGTTCTCAAGACAGCATGTAACAAGTGCTACCCTCTCTTGCCTACTGGATCTCCCCCACAGCGGATTGTGTATTAATGTAGATGCTGGCTGCTTCTGTGGTTTCTTTCACCTCTCTCTGATCAGAAGTGTGCTCTGTTGCTGTGACTGACAGCAGAAGTTGTTAACAACTGTATTTATTAACACGTTTCTCTCAACTCAGGCCTGCAACCTCATATCAACTTTACAGTGAAACTTCTTTAGAAGGAAAAATCCCATTAAAATCATTACATATTAAAAGGTAAATGGCTTGTTTTATTAGCATGTTCAGCATACATTGTACTATGGAAATTAAAGGTGGATTATCTAATGTCTTCAGGCTACTAATAAAACTTACACATTTACTCTGTCAGATGTATCAATCGCATACACGGTACATTTATTGTTGGTTCATAAAATGCCTCTTGAGCAAAATCTGTTAGGTATAACATTACTACACATCCCCCTTGGACAAGATGGCATGGGGACTTATGTGTAAGTGCAAGTAAAGGAAAAATTAAAATAATTTTGGCATGAAAAATCTCTCAACTCAAATTCTAGATATGTTCCCAACTACTTCTTCTGAGGAGCTTTTCTGTGTGGTGTTCTCTAAAAGCCACTCTGTGTAACCTTGTTATGCTGATCTTTGCTTAGATCACTAAAGTCTTAGACAACATTTAAAAATTTGTTTCAGAAAAGGTTTTAACTAGTTACAAAGACAGCTTCAAGTATCTTTTACAAAACTGCATTAAAGAAAAAAAAAAAGCTTCCATTTTATAACTGTACTCAGTTATTTACAGGACATCATTTTCTTCTCCATGCTCCTAGAGCTTTGTAGTGTAGACTCAATCACTAAGGCATGGTTTGAAGTGGTACCTATGGGCTGAGTTCTGCAGGCTGAGATGTCTAAGTGTACACTCATAATTCTATTATTAGGTATGAGACCTTACCCCTATCACTACCACATGATTAAGCACTTCACCCTACCAGATTTATTGAAATGCACAGGTTCACAGCACTTCTAAATATCAATTTGTGTAAACTAAGTCTCTAGATACAGGCTAAGTAAGTAAATCTTAGGTCTCAAACAGCAGCTGTGATTTTAGCTTTTTCCTTATTTTCTCAAGGAACTCTTGAAGTGTGGTAGCATGCAATGATTCATCTATCTCAACACTACTCTTTACAGGCCAGCACTTGACACTATCTTAGGCAAAGGAATATGGTAGAATGCCAGGAGCTGCTGTAAGAAGCTGGGTCCTGGACCACTGCCTTCCAGAGAGAAAAGTTGCTTCCCAGAGCAGCGAGAAAACTTGCTTCATAGCAGCTGCAGGAACTCAGCAGAAGCTGATAGGTGCTGGTTGGCCACGTACTGTGTGAGGAACAGGCTCCCAGGGAATTGCTGCAGGCATGGAAACCACTGTCTCCTATAAAAGGAGACTTTACACTGCCTCCTGTAAGGATCCAAATTCTTTCCTCGAGTTTGGACTGATACCACCAATCAGTTGGCTGGCAGTATCCTGTACAGTGCAGTTATGTGCCATGAAGCTCTCTTCTATGGGCTGGAACCATATTCCTTCTACCACTTTTTCCACTATACTTTGAGCACTGCTTAACAGAGACACATAAATCAAAAGGGAAGACTGTTGAATGATATGAGAGTTGCACAATTAAAAGTTCTGGCTGACCTGTAGGAAAATGACTTTTTTGTTTTATCCAGCTGCAAGTGTCAGTCAAAGAAGCTGTCAGTGGGCACAAGCAGGTGGAAGTTCAGTGCAGTCAGAAGCTGACCCTTTTGAGGTAGGATTTCACTCTAACTTGCCTTGCCCTCAACACAGCAACTGTAATTGGCTTGCCATTAATCTGATTTCATGCCCTCTTTCAGTTTGCATGGGTGCTTTTTGTTCTTGTCTTATACATACTAGATAGAAAAATATGTCCATTCTAGTTCTTCTTTAACCTTTCAGACTAACTTAGAGCTGCAGGAACAGAAGCCAGCATGAACCATTAACTGTCAGATCAACCAGCGTGAAACTGTCAGATCAAGTCCTAGTGTAGAACAAAGCACTAGTCAACTGAGCCCTATCACAAACTAAGGATACTGTTGGTATCCAAACCTGTCTATTGCCTGTCCTTTTTAAGGCTACCGGTTTCTAACCTGCCTTGCCAAAACTGAACCATTAACTAGAAGCATTAAACAATCATGCTGGAATTCTCCATAGCACAAGGTATGACAAACACATACACCTTCTTTCCTCATCTCTCACGACCAGACTCTTATTATTCATAGGTAAGGGCCCAGACACAGACATATTTCTCTCTATATTGACCACAATCCTTGGCTTGTCTGTATCAAAATATTACCTGTGTTGAAGCTGTCAGATGCTGTTCCGTCACTGGACTGTGCACAGAAGGAACAATGAGAGCTCCAGCTCCCAGAAACCAAGCAGAAAGAAGAATATTTTTGAGGGAAGGTTATAATGCTAGGCAGAAAGAAAATTGTTTTCTAGTCCAGAGAAGACTAGAGCAAAGCTAATTCATCATAACTTTGGTCTGCATCATACACAAAAAGCAACTTTGTAGGAAAAGGAGTAAAGTTTGGGCTGGGTTTTGTTCAGCCAATAATGGCAATGAAGGAAATCTTTCAGGGGAATTGGGGCACTAGTGGAAGCATCAGCTGCACTTGAGACAGCAACAAGTCCCAGTAAACATCCTTCAAAAGATAATGGTCTGCATTGTCAAAGTGAAAGCTACGCAAAATGTTATAACAAAAATTAATTACTAATAACTATTAACAAACTATGAGATTTTCAGATAGTCAGTTCATTAAAAATATGATCAGTCCTTTTCCCTGTTTCCTCCCTCTAGCACGTACTGCTACAGGAAGGATATTCAAGTACCAAAGCTAATCTTAGATCACTAAAAAGCAGGACTCAGGCTGGAAGTGTCAGAAAGGTAAGATTTTTTGTGTTACTAAAAGTGGTAGTGGGCCTCCATTAAAAAAAAAAAAAAATCACCCCTTTCTATTCACTGGCAGTGTGATAAGTAGTCTCAGAGCAGAATTCAAGGTTTGACCAGACCCCAAGACTCAAGGTGGTCCTCGTTTCTCCTGTCCCATAGTCCTATTGCTCAGGGATGCGACTTGTTGGGTAGCGTACTGCAACTTAAACAGTCATTTCCTGTGTTTCTGTTAATGAGGATTGTCGCCAGTACTGTTGATGTTCTGCCTTTAAAAATTCTTCCTTTAGAAGGGACATTTTTAGAAAATTTGAACTTTAAGTAATTCTCTCTTTACTAGTTATGTTCTCATATAATATTTTAGTAAGTACATCACAGAAATCAACAGGAAATATCAGATTATGAGTTAGAGTCTTCCCACAAGATTTACATTAACCCCTACACTCAAAAGAGTTATTCCTTTAAAAGTGAAAGAAAACACAGTAACAGGTTCAAATCCACCCTCAGGAGCACTTTCAAAATCCTATTAAAATTAGAAGAATGGCTCAAGTTTGCACACAGAACATGACCCAGGATCTACAATCTGCTGCTTTTTAAAGTGTACAGTAGAGAAATAGAGCCAGCAAGAATGGAAACAGCATGAATTTAACCAGCTGATTATTTACTACAAAGTCTCCTTGGAGAAAATACGCAAGACAGCCAACTTATGCCACTGAAATTTACCCAGGGTTTAATGCCTTATAAGCTATTTTTCGTTGTTTTTTTTGTTGTTGTTGTTGCTTTTAATCTATAATACAGCCCTCTCAAAGCTAGATAAATGTTGCAAAAGAAGTATTCCCTCAGACTCCAAATGGCTATTGAAATCTAGTATGCTTGATGCCCTGCTATTTCTGAGTTTCCAATCAATATCTGCAAAATATTATATACCTTCACCTCTCAAGTACACTTTTCACATAGTTCCCATACTAATAAATGAGGAAGGGAAAATGAGGTCCCTGAGAAGGAACTGGGGAAATGGGGAGAGGAACAAGAATAAGATATTTCAGTATTTGTCACACATCATTGTTCATTTATTTTCTCTTTGAAGTTCTCATTCTTCCAAAGAAGCCATGCCGATGTAAGATGTAGATATTCAATCCTACAACACATAAAATGAACATCCTTCATAAACTCCTTGTTTACTAAGCAGTTTTAGATTTGTCCAAAGCAATAAATATTAGTAAAAATAGAGGTGGCCTTGCCTGACAATTCAGTCACAAGTAATAATGAGTCCTAATTACGGTAAAATTCCTAATTGTTACAAATACTGAGCAGGTGGCAATGGATATCACACACTGATTTCCAGTTTGAAAATATTTAAGATGTTTTCTAATCAAAGTCTTCCCCAAATCTGTTCTCAGTTCCCAGTTGAGAGGCAAATCCGATTAAAAGAAAGGGACATTATTTTAATTTTTGGCACAAATAGCATATAAACAATAATAGATTTTTCCCAAATTGGGGACTTAGGTTGATGCTGGAGTTGATCATGTTATCGGATGTAAACGTTTGTTCTGTTCAGGAAGTCATCTTGGGTTTCAGAAACAATAAATTCAATACCTGAGAATAGATCCTACTTATGCCAGGGACAGAGTGATAAACTGCCATTTCTTCCAGTAATACCCGCACACATGTATACACATGTGCATGCATGCACGCACACACAAAGTGAGAAACAGACACTTTACCTTGCCAAGTCTGCTTTGTATTGCTCTGACACAACAAAGTAGACTGATAACAAATCAAACAAATACCATCAGTAGAAAAATAGGAGAATTTCCTGGGGGAATAGGGCTGAAATAATGATCAGCAAAGGGGTTTGGCTGAGGAAAAGAAGACAGTCAACCTCTGTGTAACTGCTTTCTTGTGCCATCCAAGAGAATACTTTCCAGGTGCCCTAAATTACAGGCTATTCCCCAGACCCCACACTGTGTCCTCAATGCCTTTGGCTCAGGGCATCCGTGAATTCCGGCTGTTCTTCTGGCCAGCAACATCAAGGCCCTTCTAAGACAGATTTCCAGGCCAACATGAGGAAAGACCTATCTGGGTCATCTTCTCTGCCTGTCTGAAAGACCAGCTGAGGTATCTGGAGTCTGCTCAGAGCATCAGGTCCAGCAAATAACATGCACTGAGCCTGGCAGCCCTGAAGGTCCTTCTGTTGAAACATCATTTAGACAAACACTGCTTTTGTCCTCCAGCCACTGTCTGGACTGGTCTATGCATCACTGAGGATGAAGCCTTTGAYAACCAGCTCTTTAGAGGGCAGCTGGTATGTGCCAGCATTTGAAATACTAGCAAATGCTAAGTATAGTTTGGTGATAGGCTATCTCAACACCAGAAAACTGCAGGAAGCTTACAATCCTTGCAGCCATCCCCATCCTAGATCTGTTCCTGCAGCAAGAGTAAATCAATTACCATAGAGTATCAGAGCATAAACATTTTTGTTAACTTATTTCTCATAAGCCAAAAGAAATCCTTTTTCCATAAGATGTGGTCTACAAATATTTTTCCTCTAATTTTGAAGCTAGTTAATTACTTTCTAATATTGAGACACTGATTCAAGGCTATACTGACCACAGTGGCAAGCTAGGGCTTATTTTTACTACTCCAGTGTGCAACATACAGATCAATTTCAAAGTAATCCATATCCACAAAGTAATCCAGTCATTAGCAATGGAGCTTCTTTCACCCCCAACCAAAGCTCTGTAGAAACTGCTGACTATTAATTAAAAAAAAAAATACTGAAAACATCCTTTCCAAGATATCAACKGAGAGGCTGGTGTCTCTTGCGCAGAGCAAACCACAGTTTCTCTCCCCTTCCATACAGCAAGAAGGGAATCACTGGGGATGGCAGGTGAGTCATCTGTGCTGACCATTAATGTGGACTGTGCTAGAAGGTGAACAAAACAGATCAAAACACAGCAAAAAGATCTAGAAATTCACTAATATCGCAAGAACTATGGAACTTAAGTTATAAGTGGGATATAAGGATAAAAGCCAAGTTTTTTCTTTAGTTACATTTGCAGTGTAGCTGGGCATCAGAGCTGTGCCTGTGTGCATACCCAGTGCACTTTAGCCATTAACTCCCTAGGCAGACCAGGAACTCCTCAGCTAGTTCCTGCATAGAAGAGACAACGGCCTGGTTTGAGACAATAGACTGATCCGAGAGAAGGTGACAGACCAGGCTCCTCATGACACTCATAACAAAGCACTTGACTAATTGGTGCAGGAGATCTTCAGGTGGGGATTTCAGACAGTCCTGAAGATTTCCCCCAGGCAGCTCTTGCTGTTCCAAGTTCATTTTTAGTACTTAAATATGCTGATTAACATCCTGGGTGGAGAATCTGGCCCACTCAGACAGTCCCCAGGTGGTCTCTGCTGCAGAATTGATCAGACTGTACCTAGATAAAACACAGGGAGCAGAGCAGGCAGAAACGGTATTTCTGACAAGTAACAAAAAAGTGCTGAAACTTAAGCAAAAAGCACAAAAGTGCCAGCTCATTAATCAAATTTTTCACTCACTTACTTGTTCATAGCATATTTGGATCCATTTAGGAGAGAAATTCATCTGTTTGAAGATGACATTTAAAGGTCTTTGACAAACCTTAAGTCTTGAGGATGGCCTTCCTCCACAGTCAAGACATTTATTCAGCACTTTGCCATCTACCAGTCTCTTTTGGAGAACAGGGGCTGGGATTTTTTCCTTTTTCTCTCTTCCTACCTTTCTCTTTTCCTACTTAAGCCTAACAATGGAGTCCCTTTTGTATGTGGTCAAGTGAGGACTCTATTTTAGCAACCCAGATTGTCCCAGTGTGAAAGTAAGCCCATCTCAGCGTAGACTCCAACCCTGGGCAAGAATGAATGCAAGCCAGCATGTTAGGCATCACTTAGAGCCACAGTGCTGGCTGAAATGCTAAAAATGTACTCTCATACTCATGATGGTGCTGCTATAGTTGTGCTATGAATAAAGCTCAACTCAAACAAAAATGTTAACCCTTCTATTGAAATTAACAAGATCATTGTTAATATTTCCTGTTAACTGCTAGTTAGCATTTTGTGTTGCAATGCAGCTTCAGGGAAAGCAAAGCATGTAGTGCATTAAGTCTTCTTTTGAAGATGGGAATAAAAGCATTATGGATCATATGCTCAATTCTTGAGAATATTGGGGGGAAAAAAAGGGTCGATCAAGCAGGTTCTTCGCTCTTGGCTTCTAAGTTATTCACTATTGTTTTTGGTGGATGATGTCTTTCTTGACTTAACTACCAGTAAATATAGACTTTTGTGCTGTTATGCAAGGGATCCAACTCCTCATTTCTAGATTTACATACTTTCATAGATGAGCTTTTGAACCCTGTCGGAATACTGTGACCTTGTGCTATTGATTAAATATAAAATCCCCACCGATTTTTTTTTCTAACTTGTCTAGGAATTTGTAGTTATGTTGATCACATCATAAACCACTTAATCTGTTCTTAGATTTTTGTCATATAAGCTGCAGCTCCAAAGAAAGACCTTTCTTCCAATTTTCAGATCAGAGAGTAGTCTCTGGACCATGGAAACAACTTCACACTAGTATTACAAATGTTGTTAGTCTGTTTGTCCATGTGAAACCTTAAACAGCAGTGTATGGAGGCTTCTCAGGCACAAAAGCTGTTAAGAGATTTTGTTGAAATAATTACCATTGTCCGTTCAGATACTTTGAAATATTCAGATTCAATTGCTGTTAAATCCAAAGCAATTTCTTTGCTATGCAAAGAACATGCAGAACTTCTGGCACTCTTTGCTACCTTTCCTACCTTTCCTATTCTCACATATCAATATATTACATATGATCCTAAATTATTTCACATAATAAATAATTCTTTGACCAATGGAGAACACCATCTTTTACTTACATAATGAGAATGAGAAGGTATCTAAATATTTTGGTAAAACAAACAAAAAGGAAATCAAGAGGTTTTTTTCTGCAAATATTTCATATATGCATATATCTGTGTATACAAACACATGCATATACATATACACATTTTCTGAGCACAGGCAACATAATTCTTGATACTAATTGTAAGTTTTCTTCTCAGGGAGTAAACAGATTTATATATTACTATTTATATTTTTTAAAGTTTCACCTCAGGCTAAATGGAAAATATTTGCAAGAAAATAAACCACTTTAAGAAACATGGATAATTTAATATGATTATATCACTGGATTTAATTACGTAAGCTGTTCTGATGAGAACATGTCATCATTACCCATAATATTCAACAGGAATAAAATGTATCTTGCATCAATAGCAACCTTAGAAGGTCAGTTTATTCAGCAGAACAGCCAACAGCAGCACTGTACTACCACAGTAGCCAGAATGAAAGAGGCAAGGAAGTTCTGACAAAGATTTGAGAAAGAATAAGCCAATTTTGACAAAACTAGGATGGAGAAAGAACATTTATATTCTTTAAAGAGCTACAAGTTTGTAACACCTTAGAGCAATACCAGATTTTACTGTATCATCCATCCATTGCAGGAGCCTGGGACATCATAACTATCAGAAGTTTCAGGACATACTTTCAGTATACCAACTGAGTTATTACTGACAAGAGCAATTGTTGAATCTGGGACCAGAAAATTTAATCTGGCAACTTGGGGGAGTTTTATCAGAGTGGGGACCTCTTTGATAGCTCTACCAAAAAGACAGAAAAATAAAAGCTTTCTTGTTACCACTCACAGGCACACAGACAGGCCATACTATTACTTTCATACAATTTTAGGGCAGTGGTTGGACTGTAATAGCTTTTGGACACCTGTACGTTGTAGCGCAAGATGTAGTACATTAGTGACACCCTCAAATACCAATTTACTAGGCTACAGATTGCTCTGAGCCCAGTAAATCTTTACAAACCCATCCAGAGTGGATGAGGAACACTTCTCTCCCCCCATCCCTTTCTCCCTTCTCTTCAGTAAAGCTGGGTTTTTCTTTGCAACCATTCTCCTTCAGTTTCTGTCAGCCTGGGCTATTGCATTTTTCTGCTGTGGAATGATGGAGAAAGGCCTAGTAAGCTTTTCCTGCTTTGTTACGCAAAAATTCACATTGAGCTCAGTTACTTACCTACTTCAAAGGAATGACATTCGTTAGAGAAAACTTATCTCCTTAGCTAGGTATATTATTACTATCTTATTAAAAATGCTGTGAAAGCAGTAAAATAAAGGCAATTCCTAGGGAGAGTTTGGTTTTCCTCTCTTCCTCAGTTTCTACATGCAAAAACTTATTGCCAGCAGCTGGAGCTCCACCTACCTCTAAGGGAGAGCTGCACATACCCCACAGAGGATTGTCTTCAAAGTCAGGTCCGGTCAGATCACTGGAGATCTGGGCAGACGTTCTGGCCGTGTCTACACAAATACTCACACCAAACAGCTCGCCAGCTAACTTTCAGTTTTCAAGCATCCTAAATTTGCATCCCCACCACTGAGTTTATTGCACATTAAGCTCATCTACGCAGCAGGCAATTTTTTAGGGCTAACAAAAATTTTCCACTGTTGATATGCACAATGCTGTACTAAACAGAAGCTATTAACTCTGGTCTTACAGGAAAAAAAAAAGGTCTCCATGGTTATGATATTCTCTCAGTTTTCTAATCCCTTCAAGCAATTACTTTTGTGCATTTTTTTTTGACCCACAGGTGCAGCAGCTGTACCCTTCCCTCCTCTGCCTCCCTATATACATTTTGGGGKTTTTTTTAATACTGCTTTCCCAGAAGTTACTGGCAACATGCTGACAGTGGAAAATACACAACACCTCTAACAGACACCCT
This sequence comes from Apteryx rowi, assembly GCF_003343035.1. Lineage (NCBI taxonomy): Eukaryota > Metazoa > Chordata > Aves > Apterygiformes > Apterygidae > Apteryx > Apteryx rowi. Next base: position 606,476 of record NW_020450396.1, on the reverse strand, counting down.
GAGAGTGCATGTATGAGAGGAACACCTTGCTTGTTTTCTTCTTCACTCTCAGTGAATTTACAGTCCAATGTAATGAGACCTAACAACAGTCAAGTGCTTATCATCAGAGACCTTAAAGAGCTATCCTTGAGAGAAGTGTTGAAAAGCAGATAACTTTGATAACTATAGGTTCTGCTTCAAATGGGAAGATAGGAAGAGCCCAGCTGACAATAGCTGTACAGCAAAAAAAAGGTTGGCTGAAGAGAATCAGTCGAGCTACAGAAAACCTGTGAAAGCAAAGCTGGTGGTTTGGAACATTCCTAAGGCTGGGAAAGGAGGGAAGAGGTTGATTAGTTTTTTAGGCAAGTTTGGTTTCCAGGACTGACTTGTGCATCAATCTAGCATAGTTAGGGGATTTTCCTGCTCTGGACTTAAATGCTGCCTACCTTTTACAGTTGCACAGTCCGATGCAGTATATCAGGACTCAGTCTTGAGGAATGGGGCTGCTACTCCCAGAGATTCAGAGCTCTAGATTCAAGCTTTAAACAATCTGCAATTTCAGCAAGCAATTTAAACAATAACAAGCAATCATTAAAACAAGCATTTTAAACAACATTACTTACCTGTGGACTCAAGGTACATTAAAGTATGTTCTGAAGTTTGAAAGCAGGTTCAATTGTGCAGGAAGGAAAAACCTTTCTGTGCATGCTAAAAAGCTATGTACTCACTGAATCTGGGATTGGTGTTATGAACAAAAGAAGAGTACTTATTTGAACTCAGAAAATTCAGCCTTGCTTTCTTCAACTATTCCCAGCTCTAATCTTCCAAAACCAACTTATCTCACCTACTAAAATTACCTTATCTCCTTCATGTTAGCAAATTAGCCAAATTCACACCACTTAATCGGCAGTAATTAGCTTGCAGACACTCCTAGACGTGAGGTGAGTTTTGATTTAGGTGACAACAAAATCAGATCCAAGAAGCTGAATTTACAAGGCAAGTTTTTAGAGATCACCTACGTTGAGGTAGGAGGCATTGATGTAGGATTATTCATGCCACTATCCTGGTGCAATTTCACCCAAATGTGAACAGTCAGTTTTTAGTCCAACCAAAGATAATTGTTCCTCTTGGAGAAGCTTCTTTTGAAGTTCAGTGCTGAAGCAGTGATAGAGCATAGTCCAAATTTCTGAGCTGTATACAATATGGAGTTTGCCCATAGCACAAGGAGGCACAAGGGTGGGAATACATAGTGAGAAGCAGAGAGAAGTTTCTTATTTCCACATCCTAAAGGGGGGCAGATACTAAAAATGTTATGATTCCCTTCTTGACATCTAATGATCTTTGTATTTCTGTGAAACCAAAAGCCCTATGAGAGTATTATGAATGAGACAGTTCTTCATACAACACTCCTGATTGCAGGAATGCACACAGAAAGGTTTATGAGAATGTATTTGACACAGCACTGCCAGACAGCTGCAGCTCTGCAAGCAGACCACTGTGCTATTGAGCTTTTATGGCATGTGGCTAGAGCAGCAGTGACAGCTACGATTTCCCTTTCCATGCCAGCAAGTGGACTTTGGAGAGAAGAAGCAGGTAAGATCACTGAGCTGAAACTAGTTTTTAAAAATCAGCACTTTGCAACCCTGTTTCCAAGCTTGTACAACAACCACAGACTGGTGGGAGTGAGGAATCCTTGTTCTGGTCCCTCTTCTGAATGTCCTTTAAGCATTTTATAGAGATATCTAAGTGCAAAGGAACAGAGGTAGATCCTGCCTGCCACAAAGGGTGTACCTTCCCATGAACCTTCAGAGCCAAGGGCCCCTCTTAGATAATTCCTTCCATGACCTGATAAATCTTGCTTTACTTTCTTCAACAGAAGAAAGCTCTAGGAGAAATGAACAAGAACAGCCCTACTGCATCCTACCATGTAGCCTGGTTTTAAAAGCACTCGCTGAAGAATTAGTACAGTGGCTTCAACCCTCCCAGGCTGAGGACAACTGATGACTTCATCTTCTGCTTTCTTTATGCACCATGAGATAGCACAAAAAGGTAGAGGGACCTGGCATAACCAAGGATGTCTGTCTGAACTTAACACAGCTCAGGCGAGTTATTCATGTGGAGATCAGGCATCCGGATGGGGCCTGGCAGAAGACTCCAGTGGAAGCCTAAACACTCCATGGGTACCCCAGGCCAGGATGTTCCCATATTCATGGGGGTGCCTGGTTTGGGGCTTAGAGAACTTTGGAGCCCAAATTGGGCATGATTTTAACTGACTTCCAGTGGGTAAGTGATGCCTGAGAGTAGAAAATCAGAATTGTTCTTTGAGACACCTAAAATCACCTGAATCTGGGAGCTGTTTAGGCAGTCCGAACCTACCCTTAAGTCCTCTTTGAAATCAAGCATAAGACTTCAGTCTCTTAGTCAACTCAGTCCAGAGTTTTTGCAAGATATAGAAGAAATCAGTTGCCAACATTGTCCAACATCAGTTTTGGGGGGGAGGGTGGTATTTTGTCTCCTTTGTTTTACAAGCAAAAAGCAAATGAAGAAAGGGAAGAGAAGTCAGTTATGCAATTACAAAGACATTTTTTACAAGACAGAGATAAACTTGTAACTCAAGCTCTGCAGGTTCAGCCAATGGGTGCTCTGAACACTGTCAGGCCAGGGCCAGAGCAGATCTCTGTTCAGACTGTTCAGATTGATTTTTTTATTTTTTTTTGAAGCAAAAGCAGACTGGAAAAGGAAGGCAAATACTCTGCAGGGTAATCTAAGCAGAATGTACTGGGAGAAAAAAAAGAATTTTGATCATGTACAAAATTCTGACATTTCAATGTTTGTTTTGCCCCAGATTTGAATATAAAAGCTTAAATTTAGGGATTTGTGGGAGATGCAAATTCCTTATGTCCTCTCAAAGAATCATTTCAAAAAAGAATCTAAGCATTTTCTTTCAAAATTGTCAGAACATTCTGAGGTGATATATACATACACTTAGAATTTCTGATATAAAAGAGAAATATAAAAGAGATTTAAACATTATCAAAACAAAATACTTGAAGGCTTTTTCACTGAAAATAGTTAAAATGAAAAATCTTTATATTTCAGAGAAACTGCATGTTTGGATACAACCTTTTTCCATTTAAAATTTTTTTGTCTAGTTCCACCTACACGCCAGTGAGGGAGATTTTATTTCCACAGTTAAACAAATCTAGAATTAGGCAGATATGAATTACCATTTTTTGGGCAGCCTTGATTTTATAATACATACCATGCATATGGCACTTCTCAACTAGGAATATCAAACCATTTTGCACAGACCATAGACAGGGGTACAACGTATCTGTACTGCCATAAAAAGGAGCCCCCTGCTCCACACCAGGACCCTAGGCTCACAATCAGCTTCATGGCACATGTGTTCGTTCATGCATGGCTCATGCTTCTCCCTAGTGTGAGCAGAATAGTTCCCTTGTCAGGAAATCCAGGAGTAGCCTAGTGCATGCTGTGGTTAGGTAGGATGGACACAACTTTGGTTTGTCTGTTCTGCAGATTGAACCAGGTTAAGTCTGAAAGGAGTTGCCCAGGTGGCAAAATTGGGAAGATGCATTTTGCTGCCAGGCTACTTCTCAACGTACTTGTATACTATCAGTTACTTACACAAGATAGTGCAAACACTTGCATTTTACAGATCCTCTGTATACAGCTGAATGGCAACAGAAGGGAAGTACAATGGAAAAATCATGTTTCAGAAAGCACGAGGGCTGGGCAGGAGAGAATTCAAAAGGTTCCCTGTCACCTCGGAGATTTTTTGTGTCTGCCTATCCAGGAGGTCAGGCGCACAGGATGACACTGAAATATTTCTGAGGGAACTTTCCTTCCTTCCCTTTATTTTGTTGGGGAGAGTTAGAAAAGGAAGGAAGCAAGGAATTATTTCTCCCACCCTTTTCTCTTAGCAGGTTCTGCCCTGACTGCCCTGTGCATCCTTTTTTTTCTCTCAGAGCTTAATTATTACTCTTTAATAAGCTTTTGACACTAAAATAACATTCGGAATCATTGCATTTTCTTGTTCATGTGTAGAGCTGAGAGCCCCCATCACAAGGAGGCATTCATTGTCATGACAAGTGGAAGTGATTCTTACACTGCTAGATGATATGATATATATTCCATCAAAGTAGTTGATTATCATTAATTAATATATAATTGATTGTCATTAATTATTAATTATAATTGTTTGTTTTAATTATATTTGTGTATTATTAATTGTAATCAATTTACATAAAATTAATTATTTGCCCAATAAGCATCTTACTGATTCTCCCCATGATCTTTCAGCTTAGGCCAGCCAACAAAATCTCTGCCTTTGGCTTCTGAGATCTGTAGCATAAGATCTTGTGCCTTATGAATCCTTATGAATCATGGGGTTTGTGGGCTTTTTTACATCATACCTTTCTCAGAAGTTTGAATTCACAGATATTCAAGACCTTGATGTATAGGGCATTACTACTCTTTATTTCAAGGGCAGATCAAGCCCATGTTAAAATCCATGATGATAATGTACATTAGTCAGACATTTCTACAAGGCCATGTGAATTTCTGGGCTGCCTGAGCTTGGACTGTTCTTTCAATACTGAAGACTTTTCCAAGTGAACTACAGTTTCAAGATAGATGCAAAGTGCCACAGCTTTTTGCTGTCCCTGTCTTCATTACAGCTTCACAGATATGGAACAAGGTCTTCAAATAGTCTGCAAATTTATTTGGCACCTACCTCTATAGATCATGAAGTACCAATGCATTATGCATGTATAAGTCAACCTTTTTGATGTTTTGAATCACTCTTGAGGAAGTTTCAAATACTGCCTACAATTAATACCAGGTAAATGTATCATGCTCATTCAATATTACTGAGGTAAATATATGGATGAGAACCAAAAGGTCAGCATCAAATAAGGAAAAAGAAGTTTAAAGAATATCTGCTATCACTTTTACCTGGAGTACAGTTCTTAGGTTTGTTCCAACCACTTTTGATATAAAATACGTATTTTTCATCCAGATCCTATTCTACTGATTTGACGTCAAAGCAGACTACTCTTGATCTGAAGATGAGCATATACTACAGCAATATAAGAATATCAGAGTATATTGTAGTAATATAAGAATATTAGGGATGTATGGAAAGACTCTCACTACTGGAAAGGAGTATTCCTCTCTTTTCTTAGGTAGCCCTAGGCAGCCATAGAAAAAATTCACTTTAGGTAAAGCAGATTGTTTTCACTGCTAGAAAACTTCATTGTGCCTAGTCTAAACTTAATCAAGAACAAAATCCATCACTTTCATCTTTTATAATCTTCTTTCATTGTAGCATTCACGTGATTTTTGTAGATGTGACAAATTTTGTCTATAAGGCTGATGGAAAAYTCATTGCAATGGAAAATGTTTGGAACTACTGCAGTATGGGCTGCTTATCTAGTGCAATGTCTGTGCCAGTTCCCCCGACAAGACTTTGTGAGGTCTATTGTAAAGGAGGACATGGTATCTCCTCTCATCTACAGCCATAACACTGAGCCTACCAACTACTTCTGCACACTCAGTTGAATCCTCATCTGGGCAGAAATCCTGGCCTTGCTGAAGCTGGTGGCACTGACTGACAATTTGGGGGTGGTCAACATTTCACCCTAGGCTTCTGTCACTACCATTACAGCCTGCCACCTTCTTGTCACAGCTATTGCAGACAGCTGCTATGTGTTTTTATATCTGGGCTTTATATTGTCACTCACCAAGAAGCCATATTCAACATTAGCTGCTAGTTTTTGTTTCCTTCTGCCAAAAATAAAAGCATTTTCTCTATGGATTAATTAGTGATAAACAATCTTCAGTCAATGTATTTAATTGTCTGGAGGCTGCAAACCAATCTCTCTGACAAAAAGCTGCTTGAAACCAAATCAGCCTGAAAAGATCTTTTCCTTTAAATTACAGTGGTTCTCAGTCTTTCTCAGATATTGTAGCTCAAGTGAATTACTGGAGAGAATGGATACTGAGAACAAAAGAAAAATGATTGGTGAGAATAGAGGCTGATAGGATTGAAATAGAAACCTTCCAGTGGGGAGGCCTGAGCATAACTGCATGTCTTTGCATATTTCCCCAAGGAAGAAGGTAACAAATGGTTTTGGCAGGAGGGATACATTTTAAGGCAGCAAAATAAAAGGGTCATGTATCAAACCAAATTGTGTTGGCTTTGCGATGTATTAAAACTTCATGTGTTCTTTTTCTTTGTAAAGCTTTTTTTCTCTTTGAAGAAGCTGAAGATTCTACACTGAGTTTCTTTGATAATAATTATACACTGTAAGTTTTTGCATTTCTGCCTATAWATATTGTACGTAAGATTATAACATCCACACAAAAAGCAATCTTCAATTTAAGGAAACATTAAAGTTGAAAAGACTGCGAAATCAAGCAACTCAAATTTACAAGATGCCAAAATTCTGATTGTTTGTACTTTCTTAATTGAATCTCTCAAAGTAAAGCATAGGAAATAGCTTTTAACTTCATACTCACATATTCCACAACCCTRTAGTTTCCTTGTCTCATACAGTGAATGAAATGTTTTCCACCAGTGAATAGCTTTAGCATCAGGCTAAAATACCACAGAAATAGAATTACTCTGAGGAGACATCTAGTGTCAGGCCCACTGTGGGAGTCAAATACATTGATTTAAAAATGCAAAATTCATAAGAGGACACAAAAAGAACAATCACATTGAGAATGCAGGAAAGAAATGGAGTGAGACCATAAAAGAATAGAGAAAAAGGACAGAAAAGGAAGCAAATAAAGGCTGTGGTATAATGTGTCACAGAGAGAACTACTTATTCATTCCTGGGAATTGAGTGGGATTCAAAAAGCTGAAAAGTCACTGTCAGCTGCTTAAAGACTGAGAAGAAATTTATGGAATCCGAAAAAAAGAATTAGTGTTTCTCAAAAAATTGGTTTTTTACATCTGTAATTTTCATTTGCACTTGTTTATCAGACCAACATCAGTAAACTACTCAATATAAATCCTGAGGCATTTCTTAAAGTCTCTAGTCTGCTTAAAGCCTCTGATTTGGACAAACAACCTAGTGATCGTTCAGTCAGCATCCACTGACAACGTATATTAAGGCAGCAACTTTTCTCTGCGCTTTAATAAATCTGTGACACTTTCTCATTCTTTGTTCAAACTCAAGTATCCTACAGTCAAGTATAGAAATGCAAATCTTCTCTTGCCAGATCATTTAAGAAAGACTCTAGAGGAAAAAAAATTGCTTCACAAAAAGTAATATTCCATAAGGATTCCAAACAGAAAAAAAAAAGCAATTTGTATCCTGAGGCCTGTTTTTTCTAGAATAGTTAAAAAAGGATTATTTTCATCCCATGCTGGATGATTCAGGACCCCAATATTCCAGTCTTATTTAAATAAAGGAGTAAGATACCGAGCTACAGTCTGAAACATCACCCAAAGCTTGATATGTGTGAGCAGTGTACAGTCTGCTTTATGTTTTTAAAGCATTTTCTTCTACTAGAGTTCGTTATTCTCAAAGAATATAAGACTCCAACACTCAGTGACAGGGAAGCCACAGGGAATGAAATATTTTCAGGCATGTATAGAGCAGCTGTGTCTAATATCTTCATCTGACGTTCCCATTGGAGGATAACAACAGCTACCGTATGGATGAATAAGGACCAGTCTTCAAGTCACCCACTGTTCAATGGAAAATTATTTGGAGCAGGAAAGACCCCCTTAGGATATCAAAGACTAAGCTGGTGCAGTGTACTTACATCCCATTCAGCCGTGCACAAAGGAATTAGTCTGACAACCGGCATGACAAGCCCAGCAAAACAAAACAGCTTAGCCCTATGTTTGGGATCCCTCACACAGAGGAGGAATAGCTGCAGCTCCATTGCCCCTACAGTGCCGGCCTCGGGGCCCTCCAGCCCAGTTCTTCCTGCTTTCATTTTCCCCACTGACACCCATGCCTCTGGTGTGCCCCCAGGCACACTAGAGCCACTTCATGGGAAGCCTTTGCCAGGACTTTGCAGAAGACTGGAATGGTTTCCAGTTATGTGCAAGATGTTCTGGGGAAAGCAGATCAGAGTTGGAAGGTTACATGAGTAAAGGCCTATGAAGATAAACTGGGGACAGTGTCTAAATAGGAAGATGAGCTGACTTTGCTGCTTAACATTGTTTCCAGTCTTCTGCTGCATTTGGAAAAAACCAGAGAGCCTGAGGAAGAATTTTTAATTTTAACTGAAGATTGATTTGAATGTGCCACCCTTGACCACCCCTGACCTTGGTGATCTGGGTTCAAATCTCTTCTTTGTCCAAGGAAAAAATCTCTTACCACTTGAGCAAGTGTTCTGGTTCATAGTGAGGCTTTCACATTCCTTCCTCTGGATTGTGCTTCATCTTACATAGAATAATTACCATACTTGGCATATGCAACAGAGAGAATCCTAGTTGTTAGACCACTTGCCCAGGAAGACCAGTTATACTTAATATCCACAATAGAGACTGTACCTAATATTATCATATTCAAAAGATAAAGAGCAAGTCATTACTAGACCGACCATTTCATTCAATCTAAATGCAGTATTGTCCCATGATACTCAACCACCAAGTGATGGAGACAGAACACCTTTCAAGAGGAACCTTTAAAGGGATTTGTCAGTTCTCCTTTATTTAGCTATGCCTTAGTTCCATGGCACAGCATGGCTCATGCCACATACTCATTAAACTGTTTTATTTTATTCAGGGAGCAACATATTATGATTTTTAAATCATTTTTGTACAGCTTGAATGAATACATTCAATAAATACCTTTCAACCCTTAAATAGGTACACAGCATTCTTCCACTATTTCTGCAAATTAATGCAGAAATATATTTATCTGAATACAATCTCTTCATTATCCATATCTAACAGCCTTCCCTGAAATCTTTCCACTTCAAAGGATGGATGCAGTCATCCTGTTTCTCTCCACATCTTAGTTTGCCACCCATTCTCCCGGATATCTCTCTACTTTAACAACTGCTGTACCAGTTCCTACACAGAGAGATGATGACAGAAGCACCTGGGCTTTTCCAAAATGTATCCATACCTACTCTTCAGTCCTTCAGACATGCGCCCATTCAGCGTTCTCCAAATACCTAAATGGCTCCCTTTCTCTTCAAAAATCTATCAGAAAGCCTCAGAAACCAGTGAAGCAGAATTAACCTTCCAGAATGGCGAAAGAAATCACAGCTCTATTCATGTCGTTAAAAGGAAGAGGTATCAGTGACTATAACAGCAGAAGCAGAGAGCAACTAGGGCCCAAGGCTTAACTAGTGCTACTACTCATACTACATTATGAGAGACATGGCACTACTGGAGCAAGTCCAGCGAAGGGCTACAAAGATGATTAGGGGACTGGAGCATCTCTCTTATGAGGAAAGGCTGCGAGAGCTGGGCCTGTTTAGCTTGGAGAAGAGAAGGCTGAGAGGAGATCTTATCAATGTGTACAAGTATCTGAAGGGAGGGTATCAAGAGGATGGAGCCAGACTCTTTTCAGTGGTGCCCAGCGACAGGACGCGAGGCAACGGGCACAAACTGAAACACAGGAAGTTCCCTCTGAACATGAGGAAAAACTTTTTCACTGTGAGGGTGACAGAGCACTGGCACAGGTTGCCCAGAGAGGTTGTGGAGTCTCCTTCTCTGGAGATATTCAAAACACGCCTGGACACAATGCTGTGCAACGTGCTCTAGGTGACCCTGCTTGAGCAGGGGAGTTGGACTAGATGATCTCCAGAGGTCCCTTCCAACCTCAGCGATTCTGAGATTCTGTGATTCTGTGACTCTGTGATTATTAGTAGTATCTGTAATGCGTTACTTTGGATACAAAAGGCATTGGGGTTTTGTTATTTGGGTAGGAAGATAACAGTGACTAGCAGTGTACTAATTGTTGTACAAGAACGCACAGAGACTGCTGAAGATGAGACTGAACTGTTCAGATAGCCAGGAATATGTTAGGTCGCTGTGACCCTAATGATTTATTAACATGGAAACAGAACTTCCACATATTGTGTCAGTGCAAATATATATATATGTCTTAATGAGTATTTAGATTGGTTGGTTTATGTTACAAAAAACAAGTCTGAGAAACAGTTCTTATGAATTTTCCTTGAAATGATACTGTAATAGATTCTCTTGAAAAGCATAAAAAGAGTTCTAACAAGGCTTTCTACGTTCATTTTGCCTGCATTTCTGCTCTTCAGCATTTTTTATAATTTTAACATAACTAAATTCACTAGTTAATTTGGTAATATTCTAGTAATTTTAGAGCATTTTTTTAACTTAGGGATGGAGATGAACCTAGAAACAGTAACAAGAATTAAGTAGGATTAAGTAGGCCTGACTCAATGTCGGCCTAATCTGACAGTGAGCAGCACGGTTGAAGGTCTGGAGGCAGGGAGCATTCCAGTGGTCATTGCATCCCTGCAGTGCTCTGCAACATCTGTCTGTGAGTGCTGGCAACATGGCCATTGTCAGACCACCCTAAAACACGACTGGTAAATCACCCTCAAGACCAACCCCATGTTCAAAAGAAATATCCTCTTGGCTGAGAAAGTGTGCAATGTACTGTGGTGCCCTGAAGAGCCTTATGTGTAAATCCTCAACCATCGCTAACTCAATGTGTTCCCTTATGTCCTGGCACAGCAGCCTTCTTGTGACAACCACATCTGATTTACCAACACTGTAGCACTGCCACAGGCTGTGGAAGCAGTCAGATATGAACTATTTTGATGGATGGTGGTGGCCGCACTACAGGTACTTTCCTGTTGGTGTTCTGATACTGCAGGTCTGGCTGGAATCTGTGCCGATTTCCTAGGAAAGAGGCCAAGATTATACTGATGTTCTACCCCTTCTGATGATCATATCAGCTTTGCACCACAAGCTGGATAGGTGTAATGCCTAGACATGGCCTAAGAAATGTACTCTGGGCTAAGAATGTATATGAACATGTGGAACAAGATGCTTATTTTCAAAACCTTGCTCAGGACCATTTCAGAAGCCAGGGTTGAGCCCAGACTCAGTCATGGTGCTGGTACTGAATATATTCTCATCATCCTCTTCCTGTCATATGAAAGATTAGTGCCATGTGGTTCTTGCATACTTCCTGAGATTAAAAACAAGTGTGACAAATTAAGCCCTAACACCAGCAGATGTAACTCCATTTGTGCCAATGAAGTTTTAGTCACTTTCCCCTTCAGCTATATTTGATTCAATGAAGCTATGGAACTGACTGCCAAACATCATTTTACTCAGATAAGATTGTTTTGTTGAAGCCTGAGAATAATAGTATTTTCAGGCTAGTGGAGAAAAGAAAGGTTTTAGGTTTTTTGGCTATTTTCATAACTTTAAAATCACTGGTATTGGCTAGAATCATGAGAATTTTTATGAGCCCGTAACAGTTTATATTGAAACAAACCTTTAAATACTGTAGCTGGGCATGTTACTCTGTCCTAAAACCACAAAGCGGTTCTTAATGAGTTGTGTGCTTGTGTAGGACCCCATTCAATCCCATTATTTAAATAGGTTTTATTGCAGCACCTTTGTGTTTGACAGCTACAATTAATATGATGAAGCTAGTTTTTCACTGCTTCCTTTATCTCTTGTACTTGGATCCAGTACTTGTGCCAAAGGATTTGCTTAGGCAAAAAACACACAAAAGGATTTTAGAGTTTATCTGAAAAAGAAAGAAGCCCTGGGGAACCAATTTAATACTTTTAGTTTATCTTCTCATCCTGATATGTGGAAGGCACTCTACTGTCAGAGTACTTTGACTGTGCAGATTTTTTTAAAACATGAGAGCATGGACTGACCAGAGGAATAATCCTTTTGTGAAGATATGGATAATAAGTAAGCTAATTATGATACATCAGTCAGCAGTCTTGTTGAAATTTCGTTGTGCTATTGGCATTTGATTTGAAAGCCTGTTTCTTAGTAAAAACAAAGAGATCAGCAAAGCTATAGAACATTTTTCCCTATTATCAAGACACTTTGATTGTAATCTTCATTTCACATCTGGCCAAGGTTACATTTTAATTTACCTTGCTACACTTGTGCTAGTGAATTCTTCTTCTGACACACAAACAAAAGGAGATGTTAACAATTTTTCATCAGTAATGGGATGCATTCAAACTTCCAATGCAATTGTTGTTTGACTCACAAGCACTGCATTTATTATACTCTAGAAACATCTTTTCTCTGGAAAGGAAATACTGAATTAAGAAATTGTCATCATGTTACTCTGCTGCTTACTTTACTTTTTCCTATAGTATAGTTCATGGTTCTTAGGATCATCTAGGAAACATAATGTACCAAGTTTTTTACTACTGCAGGGACATACAGTATGTGTGATGCCTTTGTTTTCCTCTGCCCTCTTCCTGTGGCTCATTACAGTTGTAACTTTTGGTTTTCTGCTATGACATGAAAAATAGTTATTAAGTGTTTAAGTGTTTTCTGGCCTCATATAACTCATAGAGAAAAGCTCCAGACAAATCTAAATGAAAAGCTGCTTGAAAGAGAACACATGTTGCAGGGCTTATTAGCTTAAACACAGCACTGTATATAGTGGTTACATGGCTCCCAGTTCAGAGCTGGCTTTTGCACAGCCAGCTGACACCATAGTATAACATGAAAGAGATCAGGAAGATCAGATATGTACACTAAAGACAAAAGATTTTGTCTTCTTTAGTTCAGAAAACAAAAGCTGAAGGAAATATAATTGTACCTTATAAATGTGCTGGTGAAATAAATACTAGAAAGGCACAAGGCACATCTAAAATAAAGGACCAGGCTAGCACAACAACAAATAAGCAATAAGGAAATGTTTTCATTACATCAGTCAGATTCCAAAATAATAACTGCATATTGAGGCCAAATATATAAACTATTTTAAGATAGAGCCAATCAGTTTATGAAAGAGATTTTATGAACTTGTTGTTTCTAATAGCAAGAAAAGGGACTTGATGAACTCCTGAGTTCCCTTCTTATCCTGTGTCCTAAGTTCTTCTCAAGACCAAACCTTCATATTTTAATTCAGTATTATTTTCACAACAGTTCTGAGTCAGTCACTCTGAAAATTTTGATTTTTCCAGTCATCGGATGGCAAAGACTTGAAATCACTGCTGATCTGTGCTTTACCCCTAAAATGAAAGGCTTAGATCCTGTCGGGAAACTCTCCTTGATCTCAAGATTCTCTCTTGTGAGTGCATCACTTTCTTTTCATCCCCTTTCACCTTTTCATCTTAAAAAACTACACTTCATTCATCCATATTTCATAACCATCCTCACTCATTCTCTCTGGTGCACTAACAAGATAATAACTCCTAATTTTTAAGTTGCCATCATAACATATGCAGTACTTGCCTTTCAACAAAAAAATTACAAATTAGACTGTACGGATGATTAAAACATGAATGGAATGCAGTGCATCTGTCAGAGCACCCTCTCTTATCGGTAACAACCTGTCTAACATCTCTTTAAGGAATGTAGTTAGTTTCCAGAGGTCTAAAGTCAAGTACATTGCCTTAGAAAGTAGCTTTAAAGCAAACTGCAGAGCTCTCTACTTGGTAATTTAAATGACTGACCATTCAATTTATGAGCAATCTCAGCAATAAAATTCAGCCTGAACTTAATAATAGCACACTTTATGTGACAACGATGACAATTACAATCTATAGTTACTGCAATCGCCCTTTGGTCCAGGGAAAGATGACAGTATTAATTACACACACTTGCCATTTGTCAGACTTAACTTGGCAGGCGATTGAGCTCTGAACCATCTTCAGCTTGACTTCTACATTTTCCATTTTCTAATCCACTGGAACGAAGATAATTAGAACAGAGAAAAATGAGAGGCTTTCTTTTTTCTGACTTGTTTAAAGATGTACCAAACCTCTACCACATGTTAGCATGTATTCAGTAACACCACAGTCACATTAAGGCTGTGCCACTTCAGTTAAGAATCCATCAGCATTTACTTCACAAAAACTATGCTGCAGAGGTACTGCATATCTCATTCATTTTTATTTGTGTTGGATGGAACATGACACAAAAAGTCTCTCAGCCCATAAGTAACTTTCACATAATTCAAACATTTCTTACTATTTCTGTCTAGAATTCTATTTTCCATGCTTGTTGACATTTCTAGCCTTCTGGGGGAGTTAAAATATATTGACTTTCATAAAAAATTTTAAAAAGCATTTCTCTAAAATCTCTGTCAACTGAGAGGAAAATCATAGCTTTCAACTTAGGAAATCATCTCTAGAACAGCTAAGTACTTGCTTAGTTCTATACTTATGGAAGCAATTCCATGTAAGGATTCAAGGTCAAGTTCTTAAGTAGGGATGAATTTAAGTATATGAATTAACACTTTCTTGAACTGGTATATCCATCTAATAATCCGTCCAATCAACCAGTTTCCTCATTATCTACCTACTTGCCAAAAAGAAGAAAAGAAAGATAAACTTTTTTCCAAACAACTCCACTCTTCCAAGGTAGATGTTAAAAAGGAGCAACTTCAAAGCATGAGACTAAGTGAACAAGTTTATATCATTTTGGACTCACAATAAGTGCTAAAGACATAGAAATGAGATGGATGTAACACTTTTCAAAGCTGAAAGTCATTTTAAGAAATGGCTGTTCTTTGTCTTTTTATTTACCAAGGTCCTTTAATGCTCAGCTGCAACAATAAGCCCTAGGTAGAAGACACAGCTCTGAGGCCACAGCTCCACAACTGTGTGAGCCACCCTGAAGTGCAGACTGACTCCACTCACTTCCTCTTCTCCTCAGACGTCCTTTCCTCTCTTGTCTATTGCGTTAGCACTGGTGTTCACTCAGCCTCACAGGGAGCCTGTTCAGAGGGAGGAGAGCAGGCAAAACACTAGTACTTTGTTCTCCGCCGGCTTTGCTCCATGAACAAGCTCATCAGCAGACCAGATACGTGCTGACACTGTCACAAGAGAGGAAATGCAGCTAAAGAGAAGGCAAAAGGTGGCCTGAGACCTCTTTAGTTTGTGAAAACAGTCTTGAGGCTTGAGGTGTTTCATAGGTAAAATCTCCACTTAAAACTCTTCTCAGCAATAAGCAGCCACACGAGATGCTTTGCCACATCTTCTTGGCGGGGTATTCTACATACAGAATTTTGCTCCTACTACACTCTGAATGATAATTCAAACTTCAGGACTAGAGTTTTTGTCAGCCATGATCTAAGCTTCTAATATTGCTGATTCACAATTTCATGTTCAATTGCTTACAAAACCCAGTCCAGTTTTAGAGATGGTGAAGGCTTCACAGTTATTCTCTTACTTAAAGGTAAGAGTATGGCCTAAACTAGTAATATTTAAAGAATATCATTTATGTTAGATTGTTTTAAGTGCACACATAATCTTTAAGCATGCTATCAAAAGCACTATTTATTGTGCATTACATATTTTTTCTGAAACTGAAGATATAGGATTGCCATACTGGATGCCATTTAAAAATATCTTGAGGCCTTAATACTGGATTCATGCTGTATGTCTAAAAATAGTATTAAGTAAATGTGTCAGGGGAATTGCTAAATGGTAATAAACCAAAAGGTAATCATGAAAAGTGGATAGGTCCAATACTTGAGGCAGCACACTTTAAGAGCACTCAGATTCATAATCTCGAATACACTGTACATGCAATTTTATAGGTCTAACATTTGACTACATTTAACAAGAAGACTGACTGTTGGAGCACATTTTAAGTGCTTTATAAAAGTTGTGGCTTACAGGGCAAATCAAATACACTGAAAATATTTCCCCCATTTAATTTAAACCCCCGTTTACTGATGTTGTAGTTTTCCACTTAAGGTCCCTCCTCTCTACTTTGGCCATGAATTAGCTGCTAATAACATTGTTCCAGGGAGACACACAAAAAAAACATGCCCATACAAACATGCGCACACAAAATTACACAGTAGGACAGACTGCGGCAACATGAAATTGCTGAAATATGCTTTTTTGCTGTGCAAGCAAGGAAGATTGCAAAGCCCCAAAGACATTGGCTTAGCATCTATGCATGTGTTAGTTCAACAGCCCCTCAGCATCCTCTGTAAGCAGCACTTCTATGGAGATTTTGTGGAGTTTCATAGGGTTCCAGAAAAGGATTTGTTAAAATCGTATGGCAAAGCAAAATGGATGTATGGGGAAATCTTCTTTTTCTGGGTGTATTTACACTTTTATTAGAATACTTTTTGTGGAGGTAAAAAATGAAGATATATATATCCATATATAGATACACATATACACAGCCACACATATAAACACACATTTGCATGCTTGTACCTTGCTAGTAACAGTAACAACAGCAATGACAAAGGATTTAGCTTGAAGCTTTATTGCAGTTCTTATGATTTCCACTTAAACACTCATGGCCAAAAACTCTGCTTCACTAATCAACAGAAACTTCCTTTGAAGCAGGCAGAGGTTATATCTAATTGAAGAACACAGACAAAATTTTGAAGCCTGGGCATTGGGCTTGATGTTTCTCAGCAAACAGACAGTACCCAGATACTAGCTGGAAAGTTTTTTAGACATACCGAGCTTTTCAGCGTGCATGGTGTGCTGCGGCTGGCTGCAGCAACCCACGTCCCCTGGGCGCTGGTACCCCAGACCCCGTCTGACAGTTCAAAGGGGCAATGTCACAGTCACTCACTTCCCTTTCCCTGAGACAGAAAACTGTGCAATACGGCAATTTATATTCCTACCTAATTCTTGTGTGTAATAGCTACACCTATATTACATGTATTAAGAGAGGAGTTCAGGAGCGCTACGTGTTTGGCTTGCCATCCAGAGAACATCCCCATTTCTACCCAGCTGTAGCTGCAATCCATTCCATTAGTGCCTCAGCAAAATCCTTCATTTCTAATTTACTTTCAGATGCTTTGACTCTTCCTGTTCCTCCTTCATTTTCCTCTTTCCAAAGGAATCGATTGCAGTTGTTCCCCCTTGTCCTAAAGTCAATTGCCCAAAAGACAGGAGCTCACACAAGGACAAGGAGCAATCTCCCTGCCAGCTGCAGCCTTCTAGACCCATGCAATGCCCAGATGTATACGAACTGCATCTGCAAGCCACTATATCCATAATATGACTGAGATATATCTTGTAAATGTGGGATATCCTGATCATTTCTACTTTATCCTCCGAAGCTGTATTTTCTGTTGTACTTTTCACTAGAGTGAAAAAAGTCTTTTTCTTACCTGTCTGCTCGGTGAGAGTTCAGTCAGTGCCAGTTCACTTTGTGAAAAATCTGCTGTCAAGTCCAGCACTGCTGGATTTGTTTCACATTATTTAACCTCCATTTTAGCAGTCTTTTAAGCTATCTTGGCATTACCTACCAGACATTCAGTTGAGGAGGTCTGGGAGTTGATATTTTATATGTTGAAATCTAGAATCTCATGCAAATCCTTTGAACATTATCAGACAAAATTTATAGGATTCTATGTTCAGCAACTACAAACAATGCACACCTTATTGTGCTTTTAAACAGGATATGCAATCTCAGAGGAAAGTAAGTTGACATTCATATGTATTCTTTGCCAGCATGTATAATTGTCTCCCTACCTCCTCTGATATCCTGATTTTTTCAACATTTCCTTTACATTTGTTCATGCCCAGCTGACTTTTAGGTACTCTCTGAAGCAAACCAGGGATTTGCCATGTTTTAGACTCAGTATCGGCTCATTGTTCACAATGCCTAAACAGTCACATTTTTTCCAACAGATTTCAGTGAAACTCTTGGAATACTTTAATAGAAATTAGGTCTTCTCTGTAAGCCCCCCTTCTTCTATGTATTTATTTTTTCTTATTCCAGTATTCTAGAACAGTTTCAGACATAACATTTACCCAAGCACTAGCTTCCAGTTAATAATTCACAACAGTTCCACCAATCTCCAGTGAAGTCCATTTTCCTATACAGCTCTTGCCCTTTGTCTCTATCTAGAATTTTTCTTCATTTCTGTTTGCACTGCCATCCCCATAAATACTTATCAGGCTTGGTCAATGTGCCTGCTGGTTGTTCTCTTTTAATTCTGCTGGTTTTGATTGTAAACTCTCACAAAATTGTTATAATGTTTTCCAGTGGTGGCTGTATATTTGCATTTGTGCATGTCCTCATCCCATGCGTTTCTTATAACTTTATAATTTTGTTGGCATTTGTTCTACAGTATTTCTCCCATATATTTAGCTTCCTTACATCTTTCTGCTTTCCAGTTTCATGTTCTCTTAGCCAATGTCTAATGTTATTGCCCCATACTTTCTAGCATTTTTAAGCATTTTTTAGTATTTTCATTTCCTCCTGAGTGATTTCTGCAGGGTCTGAGGGAATTTCCCAAGTTAGATATATAATTTTAAATCTTTGATTGCAATGAAAATCAAATCTCTGATAACAAGTAGCATGGTTTCATGGCTGACCCCCTAAATTTATGTCAGTCAAACACCTTTCAAAGGACTTTCCCTCCTTTTGCAGTTTAATTTGAAACCTGTATGTTTCAATTGCTTTGCTTTTCTCAAGAATACAGCATTCTTCCTTCTGACTAATTCTTCCTGGCTTAGATGCAGACTATTGAAGACACCTGTAGCTCCAGGTCCAACAATAGTCAAAGAAATGCCAGCTTTTCTAAACCTCTGCTCTCAGAGAGTTCATCTGCCTGCATCAAGATGTCAAATCCTTGTCTTACTCTTTTCTAGGACTCCGATACATTGTTTCAGCTGAAGGGATTTTCAATATTTTAATATTTCTATCTCCCTTTTAGTTTCTTTTCTCTCACTTCTGGTCTGGAGACACTTACTCTTTTCCAAATATCATCTCTGGTACTATGCAGTATTTGTGATTTTAAGGATACTGTAGCTTGACATGCAGAGTAAAAAGCTATATATGACGGTCTACCACATGCCACTGATTTTTGCAGGCTGCTTGAGTGACTCACACACATACCACCTCAGCTCTTTAAAGGCAGTGACACTTTGCCTTGTACTGACCACCTAAAGTTAGCCTCTTAAAGCTGTGAAGATTACCCAGAAACCTTGCTGAAGTCAGCGAGGCACAATGCAACAAACATTTAAGCTGTTGGTTAACTGCCTGCATGTGAGCACTCCCTGGAATGGGTTTCAGGAGATATTGGCTGTTCAAGCTAGGAAACTAGGCCAAGGACGTTTACAATTTTTTGTTAGGATCATCATAAAAAAACTACAAGTTATTTCTTTCTGTACTCTCACAGTAAAAAAAGTCCTCAGCTATGAATTGAGGTTGTAAGGAAGAAAAGATAACATCTGTCTTCTCAAGTTATATTGTTTTACAGTTCTTGGAAGAACTTATTAGGAGGAAATGACAAACAAAAGAACTAAAATTTGCCATATAAAACTTATAATTTCTTTTTTACCTTTGCATCTGTAGTCTTTTGTATTGTTAGTTGACAAGTCACAGAGGTAAAGTAGCACAATTAGACAATGTTGACAAGTCTGTGGTTGTTTTCTTCATAAACACAGTGCCAAAGGCTTGTTACAACAGGTATTTTCACTAGAAAATGGTCTTTCTGTCCAAGTACTCTTGCAGAGTTGAACAACATTTAAAAAAAAAAGAAGAAGAAAAGATGTAAACCTCATTTCACTCTAGGGAAAGCCTTGAGGTAAAAGCCTAGTGAGGGAGCCAGATACTTTATCATTAATTCTTATTCGCAGTTGTAGGGGAGAAAAAATTCTTATGAGATTTTTTTCTTAATCACATTTTTGTACTTGAGGTTTACATTCTGTTGTTTACCAGTAATGCCTCCTAGTTTCAAGATGTGATAATTAAAAATATAGTAACCTGTAAGCTGAGGGAACCACATTTGTAACTCACATAAGTCATTCGATAGACTATTGAACGTTTAAGTGTTGTTCAGGGTAGACTTCAGAAGACCTGGACTTAAAACAATCTGAGGTGTAATTTGACTGTCAGCAGCACTTTGTCAGACAAAGCAGACGATTTTCAAGCTTTAAACTTCTCTGCAGTGAAAGCAACAAATAGTTCAGTGAGCAAAGGTGATGTCCTACAGTGAAGGTCTCAGAGTCTGATGACTTGTAGCTGCCAAATTATCTCTTTTCATATGTACAGTTAATTTGAAATCCTGATTTTTCAGACTCCTTCTTCCTTGGCATCTCTGAAACAACCCCCAATTTCATGAGCACTGAAACCAGACTTGGAGTTCTTCAATTACTACATCTCTTTCCATGACTGTGCTGACTATACTCACTTTTATTCTCAGGTCTTTTAGCATTTTGATGTAAAGAGCTATTGTCCAAAAGGGATCCTAAGGTTCTTAGGCTTTCTCTTGGTGGTTGAAGACTATTTACTGGAATCAGATGCCTACATATCCTCTCAGACTACAGTAGCCTCCTACCAAAGATTATTTTACATCCCTGGACTTTAACATTTATTCATTTCTGACTTCATATTACTCTGTGATGTGTAACACATTCATTTAGAAATACACAGCAGCATATTACCTCTTCAAAGAAAGTCAACAAGAACTTGATTCAAAATCCACTAAAATCAAAGGAAAGATTCCCACTTTCTTAAATTGGGTACTGGATCAGATACTGACCTACTTTGTTAGGCCTCACAAAAACATTACATTTATTTACAGCAAAAAATATTGATTAGTGAGTACAACAAAATGAGGACCTAACAGCTAACTGTTGCCCAAAGGGATAGTACTGTCATTTGTAGGAAGGGCTTTGGGAGAACAAGCATGGGATGACAATGGAGGCCTTGACAATACAGACATGGGACCATTCGAGGTGACTCCAAGGTGTAAACACACAGTGCAAGTGGTCCCTTCCTGCTCACTAAAGGACCGTAACTGTGAGAGCTGGATAGGACCAGGCGTAAGATGTGTGAAACCTTCAGTACACGGTGAGACGCACAGGGGGAAGAGGAAGGCACAGACATAGCCCTGAAAGCTGGGGGACAGCGGAGGAGCAGAGAGGAGACACCCCCATGCCATCCCCCCACTTAGGGATGCCTTGTCTGATCAGCACGGCTGCCCTCCCAAAATGGGTCCCCCCACTCCCACTTCTGCGTTTGCCATTCCCCACATTTTTCTACTCCAGTAATCACATGCAAAGTGTTATCTTTTCCTATATATCTGGGCTAAGTAAATTAGGAGTGCAAAGAACAGCATGTGCATCTCCTGTGGTTTTTGCTCCAACCTTCCCCACCCAAGAAGGTGACTGACACCACAGCAACCAGCCAGAGTAAACTCAGATGCAGCATCCTCCGACCTGCTCCGGCCTCTCCCTTGCCCTCTCCCATGCCCACTCCCACCGGTGAGATCTTGCTCCCCTTTGTGTCAGCTGCGGCCTTACCGTGGCTCCTCTGTGAGTGGGTTCAGCTCGCCAGAGCATCAGAAAACTCGCTCAGCAAAGAAAAGGACCTGCTTAGTGAACTGAATTAGCTTATCAAGGGTCAGACGAGTGCCTGAGCGAGTGCAAACAAGGGGGGACACCACCTGAACAGGGGATGGGCAAAAGGGGGGAAGAAAAGAGGCAGGAAGGAGCAGGACCACAGCTCACCAATGCAGTGCAAGACTGACTCAGCCTGTCTCATCTCTCCTACCCCCAGTGATGATTCCCAGCATTAAATCTTCCTGACAGCTTCCTAGCACTAAAAATATAATTCCCAGCCATTTTGTAATGGGTATTTAGTGGAYTTGATATCCAATAAGGAACCTTTAACAGAAACTCTTTGACATTCAGAAAGGAAGAACATTTTTCATCAAGCTTCTAAACCAATTATGATAAGAAATTTTCAATTAGAAAGCTTTGATAAATTATTAACAGATGACACAGAGACAAATGAAGAGTTAAACTACTTTAAAGTTGTACTTTTTAGTGAAATTCTTTTCCTTTCAAAATAATATATTGCTATAAACATTGCTCCTATCATACTTCAAAAATACAAGCTATTTCAACTGTATCTGTAATAATAGCCTTACATGGTAACACTCATAAACTAACTTAAAGGGGTTTTTATAACAGCTACCCAATTTACTGCTTGAATTCTGACCTCTGCATTGTCACAAGCCTTGATCATTTAAATAATCTTTATTATCAAGGCAAATCTTAACAGTTTTTCACCCCTTTATGCTTCCTAGGACTAAATCACCATTGACTCCAAGGGAAATTGATTTAAAAATATATATATGCATGGGCAATATTACTAGCATTATACACTACTAGGCATAGTACACTTGGCCTCATAAAATGTTTCCTAAGCCTAATCTTGACTCTAACTATAATGCTCAGCCTCTGTGAGCAAAACTCTCTATTTTCGTGAGAACTGTAATCAGATTTCCTGTTCTTCAGGTTTCGCTCCTAGGGATTCTCCCAGAACAGTACTAATTTTGATCTTGCTTTAATTGGAGGTTTTGCTTGAGCATCTACAGACTGTATCAGGCATAAGGACTTCTTGTTCCATACACCACCAATAGTGGTGATAAACACATCTACTGTCATAATATATGAAAAGGATTATTTGACATTATTGCCTGTGCTAACAGGTATTGGGATCAATGCTCCAGGAYTTCCTTTCAACCAGTGATCAAAAAAGTATCTGAAGAAAGGGTCTCTCATATGATTTAGAATAGGTAGATATTRCTAGAGGAATAAAAATTATAAGAAATGGTGCATTTCAGTAAAGCAGGTGACATAAGAATCTTCTAATAGGTTGTCTCTGTATGGAGTAAATCTAGAAATCTTCTTTTATAAGTATGGGTTCCCTAAGACTCGATGTTACTGAATAGATCTATATACCTCTATAGACTAGCCACTAATTGTAAGAAATGCCTCATCTGTTACATGAAGGGAAATTTATGTAAAATAGAGCCTAATTCAATTAATCTGAATGGGTGATTTAGGTCCTAGATGTATCTTAAGCATTCTTAATCGTGTGTTTTTTCTGGGGCAGCCATGTTGATGCATGATCCTAGGGACAATATTGTAGTGGAAATATGCTCTTTATAAGGGGAAACAAAAGGATAAAATCTTATCTCAAATTGATGGGCAGATATGGGCTATTTTCAAGGTAGTGTTTGCTAGGATTTGGAAAGACTAAAGGGAATATAGTGAGTCATCCTGCTGGAATAGTAAATACACGCATGAAGAAAACTGAAACTTCTCGGACCACAGACCTTCCCGGAGTGAGGATCAGAGACCATATGAGAAGAAAAGGGTCTCAAACAAGAGATCCCAACAGCATTCAGAAAAAAATGAATCTGTAAGATCAGCATGTTTTATCTGGGAATAAAAACTTTACTAGAATTGGTCTGGCCAGTCTGACTCACAGACTTCACCTTTTATCAGTAAAATTGGGATTGCTTTCACAAAGCTAGCTACCCAAGTTGTAACTTTTTGTCCTACTGCCTGACTGCAGCGTCAGCACTCAGAACTAATGGAAGAGTCCCTGTAAGAGCCAGGAAAAAAGCAGAGAGATGTGATCTAGGGACCAATTAAGGAGGTCTCTTTCTCATGCAAAACCACTGTAATGCTGGCTAATAGGTTCAGAGAGACCATAACAACCAGCAGGAGCCACCTGCAATCACCCTTATCAGTAAAGGTACTAAAGGCTAAAGGGAGGCTCTGATGCAAAGCTACAGAGCAAATCAAATACTGCTATTGTATGAGCTTTTCATGTAGCACCATACTTCATCTATTTTCTCTTTCATGCTCTCTAATGATATCTCCAAGATTCTTGTTGTTTAACTTCCTTTTACTATCATACATCACAAATGTACAATGGCAGAATAAATTAGGGAGTTAGTTATTCCTTCTCAGACAAACTGCCACCTTGTCAGCTGCCTTATGGCCCCTGTGCCAAGACACTTCTTTCCCCCACATGAGTTAGTACTGTGTCAAGCCAGGCAATGGGGGATGTACGCAGTACCTCGGGACAAAAGGTAGGAAGAGGATCTATGGGTCTGCCTGGGGCAGGGGTGCTTGCCCACTGGGAAAGGGGGCACCTGGCACCTAGAACCCCTCTACTGTGTATATAGATAGTGTCTATCTGGATTTTAGTACCTACAGACTTGGGCATAATAACATGCAGGATTTGCATGCTGAGTAAGTAAACTCTATACATTGTGGTGTGTCTGAAATAATCTTCTAAAATCTGGGATTAACACCTTTGCAACTGAGAGAAATTTAGCTCAGTGTTTTGGAAACCGAAGTAATGGATTTAAACACTGGTAGCATGCAGCCATTAGCTAGTAGAAACAAGCAGTCTCATAAATGACTCACCTTCTGTATCAGGAAATTGCCTCAAAAGACTCCCCCAGTCTGTGCTGTTTTTAAAATAATTAGAAGGTCTCACGAATGGTGGGACATCTTAAGTAAATAAATTCTGGTTTTTCAATCCCCTTCTGCGACCACTTGGAAGTGATTCCTTTTTTCAGTCAGGAAAAAAAAATATTACAAAGCTGTTGGCTCTGGGAATTGAATTGCCTTCATGGAGGACTGAACATACTGTATGAAGCTGATTAAAATAAAAAAAATGCAGGAAGAAAGCTGCTCTGTGTCTAAAAGAACACGYGGCTTTGGCACTCTTTGGTTTTGTTTTGTTTTTTTTTTAATCTTAGCTTTGATGGATCAAATTCTGAAAGTTTGATAACAGCTAGATCATTTTAGTTTTGTTCTCTAGCTAATAGCTCCATGGGGTATGCACTAGAAGTATACATGCAACCTGTTATTCTTGAATCTTCATATTGTGAATGAAAGCCTGGGAATCACAGTTTTTGAACTTTTGAGTGATATGTATATATATTTTATCCTCATTGTTGGCAGAAGACAAAAATCTGACAGATTTGCCTGCAATTTGCAAAGTGGATGTAGTCTGTAAAAAGGTCCTTCAACATTCAGATTCAAATGTATTTGAAGTTGCCTGTAAATTTAGGGTGCTGGTGGGAGGATATGTGGGAGGAACATCATTCTAGGTATGAAAAACTTAACCAAAGTCTTTGGACTCTCTTATTGCTGTGGAAAAAAAAAAGCTTAGAATTTCAGGCTGTGCTTTAGGGATTCATTAATGAATTTTGACATTTTGTTAAATGCTTTCCTTTCACTTGAAATAGAAATTCAGTACTACAAAATGAACCCCCCACAACACACACACACAGAAAAATTATTTAGTTTAGTAAATGGATGCTAATCTGGAATATTTCATAATTTCCAGTCTCTTCAGATTAAGAATTCTTCTCTCTGGGCTGAGGCATCATCTTTGCAGGTGTCTTAACTTAATTTGATTAGAAATTAAATAAAAATGGCTAGGAGAGCAGAAAATTCTTCATGAACAGGGAAACAGATTCTGCTTAATACCTGCTATGTAATTCTGCTATGTAACCATTGCTTGTACAGCAAGAGTCTCTTAGCATTTTTTTAAATAAATAATGGATCCATAATAAATACAGGAAGGGAACCATCTGTTTTTATCAACTTCAATACTGCACAAACAATTTTACATACTACTTTTCAGTCTGTAAATTGAAAGAGAGTGGTTTCTAGAATATAGCCCTTCAAGAAACCACAATAATGCTTTTTAGGGAGAAGATAGCAACAGATTAAGAAGCTGCTCTCTCTTTGTGAAGGACATGGGAAAAGCAGTGCTTGGGCTGTACCATACCACCACTTTTTTTTTTTTTCCTTTTTTGGAAAAGGCTCCATTTGGGTTGGCTGAACCTCTCCGGACACTGTGCACAGTCGGGCTACGGAGCAGCTGTCTTAGACCAGGACAAGTTGAATCCTTGCCTGTACATAGGAAAGCAAGCCATCCTGCTCCCACTGAACACAGCGGGAAGGCAAAATAGCGGGGATCACCCCTGCTCCAAGGAGGTGTCAGCAGCCCAGTTTCCAGGTGAGTGGAGTGCCAGCAAAAGTCTGCAGAAAGGCACTGCAGAGCTCAGGACTAGCAGCGAAGACCACGGCCGCAGCAGGGCACAGCACAGCACAGCACAGCTGGGGGTCTGGGAGGCCGCGCGGGGAAAGGCAGGCTTCGCTGGGGGCTCCCACGCAGCGCCCTGCAGCCTCTGACAGCTGCGGGGAGGGTCTGCAGCTACCAGAGGCAGCAAGGTGCCCAACCAAGTTTGTCCAGATGTCCAAGCTGTCTTGTCCAGCCTTGTGGGAGTCATACAAGATGGTGATGCATCCTTTAGTAGACATTAGGAGTATGTCATGTCTCGTACAGTAACCCTACACAGGTTGCTGTGAAAGTATATTGTATTGTGTTGTATTCATACTGTATAGGAAAATTGTGAATTGTGAAATTACTGTGAATGACATTTTCAAAGTCCCAGTGGATCCTGGCTTCTGAGGCCCTGTAGGTATTTCTACCTTGTATCTATCTCTGCTGTTTCCTGTAACACCACAACAAAACATGTCTTGGAATACATAGTTTTCAGCAGGGTTCAATGTGCCATATTAAATACTGCACAATATTCACAGCAGCTTGCAATAGTGCTAATGCACAACTTGTTCAATTATTTTCACTTAAAAAAGCTATTATATCGCCAGTGGTCAGAATGACTAACAGGACTTAGCCTCCCTGTTAAGTCCAGGGGACTTGCTTCTAAAGAAAATCTGTTTAGGAAGCTCAAAGATCCAGTTTCCTCAAAATGGAATAGTATTTTGTACAGATCATATATCAAAGATAGGATTTTCTTCCTTCACTGGGCAACAAACACCTTTAAAAAATATAATGACTTCTGAGGATCAGTTTGGTGGTATAAATAACTCACCAGTATTTCCTTTTCACTTTGAGTACCAAGAGCTTAAAAGAATCAAGAGCTAAGCACCAACAGCAATACAGAAACAATAAATAATCATTTATTTTTATCCACAATACGTAGCATTTTAAAATCAACCTTTTGCAGTATATTATAAATTATTTCCTCTTTCAAGCATGCATGTGGGAGGAAAGAGAAAGTGGTCTTTCAGCTGCCACATTTATCTGGTAAGTGCTGACTTTTTCATAGCAACCAATAGAACCATCTCTAGCATGGTCTGAGCTTTGCTTCCCCAGCCTTGTAAATATATATGTAGCAAATAATATATTGTTTCTTAGAAGCTGCCAGTGTGTATGCACATATGTATGTGTGTCTGTGTGAGTGAGAGTAAGTGCACATGTGTGGATACAAATGTGTGTGTGCACATGTGTGTGTGCACGTGCGTATCACTAATTTTTTCACTGTGTAATTTTTACTTTCTCAGGACAACTAGTCACCAGTCTGATTAAGGCAACAAAGTTCTTGGTGGTAGCATCCATGCATTTATTTCAGAGCTTTCAAGGCCAAATTCCTTGGCTGGCTACTCTGCCTAGGGCATGGAGCACCTTCTGAGTTATCCCATGAGTACACCCAGTTAAACTGATCTTTCTGGGACCCTCTAAGATGCCCTCAGATAGGGCTGGAAAAGCAAAAGAAATGCCCTAGAGGGTCAGATAACGGTTCATCCAGCCCAGTATTCCCTCTCCAGCAGTCAGAGAGTAGCCGTGGCTGGCCAGCCCCTGCAGGCCAATCCTCTCCCCAGCATCCACCATTGCTGGATAGGGATATCAGAGGGCACATCCCTGCCACGTTCTTTTAGAATCTGCTTAGGGACCTGCCGTTCATGAATTTGTCTAATACCTTTTTGAACTGAATTTTTCCCCTGTCTGCCTCCACAGTCCCCCGTGACAGCAAAAGGCACAAAGTTCAGCTGGAGGCCAGTCACCAGTGGTGTGGCCTAGAGGTCAATATGGGGCCAATATGTTACTGCTTAACATTTCATTAATGACCCAGACAGTGGGGCAGAGTCCACCCTCAGCAGGTTTGCAGATGATGGAGAACTGCAAGCAGTGGCTGATTCGCCAGATGGTTGTGCTGCCATTCAGAGGGACCTCCACAAGCTGGAGAAATAGGCCAAGAGGAACCTCATGAAGTTCAACTAAAGGAAGTGCAGAGTCCTGCACCTAGGAAGAAATAACCCCACGCACCAGTACATGTTGGGGGCTGACTGGCTGGAAAGCAGCTTTGCAGAAAAAGCCCTGAGGGACCTGGTGGACACCAAGTTGAACATGGGCCAGCAATGCGCCCTTGTTGCAAAGAAGGTCAACAGCATCCTGGGCTGCATTAGGAAGGCTGCCAGCAGGCTGAGAGAGGTGATCCTTCCCCTCTACTCGGCACTGCTGAGGCCACATCTGGAGCACTGGGTCCAGTGCTGGTTTCCCCCATACAAGAGAGTCATGGACATACTGGAGGGAGTCCAGCGAAGGGCCTGTAAGATGATTAAGGGACTGGAGCATCTGTCAGACGGGGAGAGGCTGAGAGAGCTGGGACTGTTCAGCCTGGAGGAGAGAAGGCTCAGGGGGATCTTATATATATGTATAAATATCTGATGGGAAGGCGTAAAGATGGAGCCAGACTCTTCTCAGTGGTATCCAGTGACAGGAAAAAGGCAATGGGCACAAACTGAAATATAAGAAATTCCATTTAAACATAAGAAAACACTTTTTTACAGTGAGGGTGATCAAGCACTGGAATGGGTTGCCCAGAGAAGCTATGGAGTGTCCATTCTTGGAGATATTCAAAACCTGACTGGACATGACCCTGGGCAACCTGCGGGGGGGGGATGGACTAAACAATCTCCAGAGGTGCCTTCCAGTCTCAGCCGTTCTGCAGTTCTGTGAAGTTCCCAAAGTTATCTGTTCTAAATTGATCTCCTACTAGTTTCATTGCATATACTCTAGTTCTGGTAATGTGCAGTTTGGTGAATAATGGCTTTGCACTCACTGTGTGCATTCCTTACATGATTTTAGAAACTTTGATCATTTCCCCACCCTGCCCCCTCCAAATTCAGAACTCCCAGCCTTTCCAGTCTCTCCACATAAAGCAGTTGCCCCATCCCCTTGATCATTTTATTTGCCCTTCTTTGTAGCTTCTCTGACTCTAACACATATTTCTTGAGATGCAGAGATTAGCATTGAACACAGCACAAAAGATGGGGGTGCACTAAGGTTTTAAACCATGGCAAAATGTTGCACTCTGTCTTGTTCTCAATACCCTTTCTGCTGATGCCCAATATTTTGTTGTTTTTTTTTAGCTACTGCTGCACATTGAGACAATGATTTCAGAGAAGTGTCAATGGTCATTCCAAGATCTCTTTCCTAAGCTGTAGCAGCAAAATGGAGCATTGATCCTCCATCTGTCCATTTTATTGAGGATAAAACAGCAAAGCCTGAGAGAAGTTGAGGGAAGAAAAGAGGAGGAAAACAGGTTCGGCTGAATTTGTAGCAGTTATCTTGTGCTTTCTGTCTACTAACACAGGCCTGTCTATGCTGGTACATTTCAGAGAGCAAGTGTGACTACCGCAGCACAGTTCAGGGTGGGGGGCACGCTGCAGAAGGAACCCCCCTGAGCATGGCACCATCCCCAGTCCCATCTCCCACCTCTCTGCCTCCCTTGCTTGAAGCTCCCTTGCAGCTGCCCCTGCGAAGCAGCATTACTGAGGAAGGCAAGATGGTTTCTTTGTGCCCTCTCAGTGCTGCCTCAGCTCAGCCACTGGAATCACAATCATCTGCCCTATTTTTTATTATTCTCGGAGCCACAGTTCAACCCCTTAAGATAATTGTAAGGCAAATCTTTTCCTATGCTTGCATATGGCAATTGTATTATTAGCTTTCCATTACTGCCAAGGAAAGTATCTTAATTTAGCAACTGTCTGTTACTGAGTGTGCTACTTGACAGCAGGGCTGACATAAATATTTATTGAACTTGTGGGGGGAAAAAAATCTACCAAGTAGGATGGAGTATTCATTCATGGTAGAAAATTAACAGCTGTTTCACTAACCTACTTCTCCCGTTGACTGCATTAAGGGGGGTACTTGCTCAGGACATGAGCACACTAAAATGATTGCCATCAGTACCACAGGGTGAAACCATAGCTAAGAAAAATATTATTAGACTCAAAAGTCCAGCACTGCATTGCAGGGATTCATATCTAACTACCTTGAAAGTGGCCAAATTACAAGTTGCAGGGAACTTCAGCTTTTGCACTTCATGTAATCACTGTATTTGCTACTCCTGCTATTCAGTCTTTTCTAGATTTTAAACTTGTGCTATCAAAAGGCAGAATAAACACCAGACAGGACATCTTCAAAGCAAAAGAAGCATTGAGTGGGCTAGCATCCAAAGAACTAAGATTATGGGAGTCTGTAGAGCAGGAAAAAATAAATGAGCAGAGTTGGACTTTCCACAGGGTGAAAGAAAAGCATGCATTAAATCCTCCACTGTGCTTGCAGAGTAACATCTGCAACAAGTCACATCTCTGTTTTCCCTGGGCAGACATGTAATGTAGGAATATTACAAAAGACCATATCTTCATTAGCTGTTTCGGTCTCCACTAGTGTGGACTTCCACAGCAGAATGTCGTACACCTGATTCAAGGGATTAAATCCTTCCCTACAGAAACTGGAACAGCTTGTGATATTTGAACTATTTGAACTGAGATCACTAGGGCCCCTTCCCTATTGTGCTGATTTTTTTTCAGCATGCCAGCCTACAGAACAGCCCCTGGGATCCACAGGCATTAACCTTCTGGATATCCCTTCTATCTGGTCTGAAAAATTACTTACCCTGGAGCAATCCACCAAAGTTAGGCTATGCCTATACACTGCCTGAATACAGATCTAAGGCTAAAAGTTTAATCCTCAAAAGCCCTGAATGATTCCTCAGGCAACTGAATTTTTTCCAGTGAAATTTAAAAAGTCCTTTTTCTACATGAACACACACCTGTTATCACCTTAATAAAGCTCTGCTTATGTCATATCAGAGCCCAAGAAGGATCCTCAAGGTTATCAGTCCTGTGAGATAGGGTTATTCGGTAGGTTTTCTCAGAGCAGGCTTAATGCTACATGTAAAACAGGGCTGCTTTCTCTAAAAAATGCAGAGGAAGGGCACTGGCTCAGCTTTACTGAGTAGTTCAATGGGTTATGGGACTTCTTTAGGCTATGAGAGATTTCATCTTCCTTCAGGCTGAAGGTTCATACCCTTCTGTTCAAACAAAGCTGCATTGGGAAGGTGGCAGGATGCACTTACTACCTGTCCCTGCGGCATGGAGCTATGGTGTAGAAAGAAAGAAAAGGGTCTTTGGGTGAGAGGAGGAAAGAGCAGGAAATCAGCTAGTCCAGGTGACTAATGCCCTCCATTTGTAAGGAAGAGCTGTCTGGTTCTGCCTCCTCTTCCCAGCCTTCCTTATGCATTCTATTTAAACGGTCATTAGATATAAGGCATAACGCAAATAAAGGCTTTATTTCAAAAATAAAGCTTCTCCAGTTGCTGAGTTTCCAAACAAAATCAGGGCCTCTTCTACCTCTTTCGGAAGGGCAGGTTCAGAAAACAGATTCAGTCATGAATCACCATCCAACTCCATACAACCAACTCTCACTCAAATGATTGGGTTACAGGATTTCAGATCTATCCCCATAGCTGCTCAAACACACCCTCAGTTGCATGTTGTGGTTCTGGGACTGTCTGAATTCTCCCAATATCTGGCAAGAAGCGGAGGCACCTCATTTGGAGCTGCGTGTTCCAAAACAACAACATTCAGCTGAGCATCTCAACACAAGATCCTACTGCAGATCCGGAAGAAAATGTTAGGGTCAAGGTGCTAATCTTTGCAATTTTACAGCTGCATCACCATCAAGCTTAACTATTGCTTTGTATTTTGTAAACAAATTATGGTATAAATAATATAAATATGGCTTACGATATTTAAATTAGTTATCAAATGCAGCAGCTTCAAAATACCTAGAATGACATTGGGGCATTTCTATATTTTAAAAGTTGCTATTGATGTCTGGATTTAAGCATGATAAATGGGGGACATGCCTCTCCCAAAACTACAGCAGTGGCAGTTTCTGTAGCAACATGAGCTGGATTTATTTTTAACTCTAAAATGTGTATGATTTACTCTGCAAGCCACAGCCATTATAAAGCACTTCTTAAAGAATTTTCATCCAGTTATCCCATCAGATCACTGGTTTGGATAAACATGCCTAACACTGTAAATTTGAAAATGCTGAGTCTTTTTGAGTATATAACTGACTGCCCTTAGGCTATTCATTTTAAATGAGTTTTTAAGGACTGTATAATATTATAGTCAAGTCACAATTTTCAAAGCACACAGAGACCTACAATGCCATTGTCGCATAAAAGGGAGGGACGGAAGGCCCTTCCTTATCTTTATAATTTACATTTGCCTGCCAGAGCCCCCCTGTTTGAGGACTTTCCCTGAGACAGTTTCGCAAAGTAAAAAGAATAAGATTTTGTTAAAGCGACAGATACAACAGGTTCGGAATTGCCGTTGATAAATGCACTTGCTGCTACAGCTTTTCTTTCTATGAGCTCAAACTAACAATTAAACGCTTTCAATAATGATATATTTTCCTGGGTAACGTCCAACGTTTGTCGGAGGCACAAGTCTTACCAAAGAGGCGTCCCTGTTTGGGGGAGGGGAGAAGGAGGCTCGCTCGTCAGCAATCTCCAGTGAACAGGTCGGCRGTTCAATTTTCTTCCCTTCCAAAAACTTTAGTGAGCTGTCCTCTCTTTTATAGCTGCTGAAGGTGGGATGTGGAAGTGCGGCAGACGTACTTCATTGGCCAGATTGCCATTTGCGCGGTTGTTGGGGGTATGCCCCCTTATTTACATATCGTTATGCAGCAAAGGGTGTGATTTTTAATATGGTAAGCAGGGATAATGAGGCTGGGGGTACTATAGGTCAACAGTTAGTCTGTGAGCAGCAATTATTTTTTGGGATGCAACCCTTTGCGGTCGGGGCGGACCGTGATACCTCCGTATCGCTCCCTCCTCCGCTGTGCAGCTGCAACAAACTGTCTGGCCTTGACCAGCTAGTTCGTTACTCATGTTGCAAAAGGGTGGTGTGCTTTGGCTGCCACGTACTGTTTTTCCCTTGTGCCCCCTTATCTTTCTCCCTGAATTCTCTCTTGTTCCCACAAGGGCCCAAAGGAAGGAGTTCCAGTTCCAGCAGAAATCCGCAGGACCTTTTAGCTCTCCTCTTTTCAGCATGGGCATCCTCAAACCTGATGAATTGGTCCATTTCATTTTGAAATGAAGAAGGGATGGATCCCCTCCATGTGAAAACCTTTTATTGGATTTCCTATCTGCAGTATTTTTAAATTAACATTGAATTACACTGAAATTAAATTTAAATTTTGAATCATTCATTCTAAATCACTTTTCAAAGAGTTAGAATTTCCTGAAGGGCTGAGATTGTGAGTTTTGGTCAGGTCTGTTTATGAATTCTAGTTACTTATGTAGTAAATTAAAATCTTCAAAACAGATGAGTTAACTCCTCACTACTGACAATAAATTAAAAACACAACATTTAAAACAAAAAGTAAAACCAACCTCCTTCCTCACCTTATTTGGGACTCTTTTTAATAATCTTCAATTTGAAAGATTTTCACTTTTCTAATGTAACTATGAGATTAGACTATTTACCATTTTCACTTTGATTTAATGCTGAGATTCTCTTCAAATCACAAATTTCAGAAATTTGGGCTTTAAGGAAACAGTAAATATCATGAGACACATTGCCAGCTAAAATCATAAGAGTTGATTTCAAATTTCAGTCATTCTTATGGAGGCAATACTTTTTTCAATATAACTATTTAATAGAAAAGACTTTGGGAACCAGAATATAATTTCTTGGAAAGTTTTGTAATTTTAAATTAAAATTAAAAAGAGAAACAGTCTGGAAATTTCCTTCACAATGAAATCTTAGAAACTTGGTTTTAGGCCAGAATTTTTTTTTTAATTTTGTTTATTCTCACATGTATTTTTCTGCATCCTATTCACTTTTTTAATCTTTTCCAGATTCTTTTTGCCCAGAACCACAACTTCCTTCCTCATCTTCTTCTTCCCCTTCTATTTTCTTTCTTGCTTTTTCCTCCTACTGCTTTTGTCTCTGTCTTCTCATTTTACCTTTTCTCTCCCTTTCCTTTTCCTCCTCCTGTTTTTTCCTTTTCACATATCTTTCTTCTCAGCCTTGCTTTACCTCCCTTCTTTTGTCTTTTTCCTCTCACTGACTAGTAAAGTCCCCAAATCAACCTCTGCTACTACTGCTTGAGTGCTCCTCTTTGCACTTACTGGCACTAGTTCTGCAGATTTTGCTGCACAGTCAAGGCAAACAGAAAACAAGGCTTTGAAAGCACCATACCAGTAACCAGTGCAATCCTAGGGGCTGTGTTTGGATTGCTTGCTATGGTACCAAAGCTTGAACGTGATATGAGCAATTCATGCCTTCTAGTAGCCAGACCTTGTTTCCCTACCTCAGCAAGAGGACGCAGGAGCCAGCTGAGACTTGCAGTGTACTTCTAGCACAAGTATTGTGTCCTCACTTTTACTGACTGTATAGGAGACAAAGATTGGGAGTATGGTGTTGTCTGAAACACCCATTGCTCCTAGACTTCGCAGATGGTACCTAGGTCCATCTCAGATGCCAGGAGCGATGGCATGAGTGCAGCTAGCAGTAGGGGCTCCAGTGTTCTCCAGTATTTTCTTAAAAAGCTGAGACATTCCCAAACACTTCATTATGTGTGTATGGGGAGGTGACCCAGGAAAGTTGCCTTCTAGCATAAAATAATTAACTACGATTTTTATTTACATATATTGGTTTATAGCCATGAACAGTGTTCATTTCAGGATTCTTTCCCTTCCCTCCAGACAGAGAAGATATTTAACTGCATTATGAAATCCTGAGAAGGTTATTTGGAAGTCTGATTCCATGGATTTCCAGGGACTTTCAGCTGCCTTTGAACTCCCTCAGAAATGAGCTTTACTGGCAGTGCTCAGGAACATGCAGACAGGCTAGATGAGAACATATTACACGGTCTTTCACAGCTTGCTTTCAGCTGCTGATGGCTCTCCTTTCTTCCCCTCTCCTGTTCCTATGCCTCTAACAAGTTTGTGACATTTTATTTGCTCTTTTTGACTGAAAATGCCTCATTAAACATGTTTCTATTTTGTCATGACTCTCATACTTTTTCAGTTATACACAAAAGCCTCAGTTTGGGACTCCAGCTTTTTACCTGTTGTCTCTTTATGTCAGTCATGTGCAAACTTTGAAGATGCAGGTAAAAAGCTGTGACCAAACACCTGGATAACTTTCAAGAACAGAATAGGTCATGTCTGCCAACCTTGGCATTGCCAGCTGTACTGCTGAAAATCCACAAAACCCAACCCAGCACAAGCCAAAGAAAGCCTGTGTCCCCAGAGCATCCACTTTTTCTTTTGAGTCCTCCAATGCTTGGAAGAGAAAGGAATCAAAGCTTCTGATTAAATTCTCAAAGGAAAAGAAAAATATTGTAGGGCATGCTTAGAGAGGAAATATTTTTGGAAGAGAATATGTGCTCTTAAAAGTTTCTGTACAGTATAGTCTTGGAACTGTTGTGAGATCTAAAAGTGTAGCTGAGATCTGGGGTCTGACAGTAGGTAGGCAATGGCATGGTAGCAAGTTGAAATAAGACAGAAGGAACTGAGATTTAATCTTACTATAATTCCATGTTAGTGAGAAGAAAATTCTAGGAGGTTTTCAAAGAGATTTTTACAAAAAATATGGAAAAAATAATAGCTATTCTGAAACAATCCTGGAAAAAATAAAATGAATCTTGGTTATTTTCCCTGTAGGCTAGTGCCATTGTTGCTAAGCTGTCCATTGACGCCAGAATATGTAACATTTCAGTCATCAGCAATCTGGCAGGTATTTTGTCCCTTATATTGATCCAACAACTATTGCCAGGCTGTTTGCACCATCTGTCACACCAGAGTCAGCAGGCGGGGACAAAAGGTGGACAGCTGGTACTATCAGTTTGCAATACCATTTTAAAGGAGAAATACCAGAACCTGTGTCAAAAGGCATTGAAAACAAAGAGCCTCAGTGATGAAAACAGTAAAGCAAATACATTTTGGATGCAGTAGCTTGTCTTTCCTATCATTCTCTTTATGGTTATTAGAAACACACTTCTAAGAATGGAAAAGGTCACAGTGTACCTAAACTGAACATAATTAGTCTTCATTATGAATACTTTTGGTTTTCCAAGGAAAGCAAAGTTGCCTAAAATGACCGGTGATAAAAAGCCAATCTATAATGAATCCCTCAGCTGCAGAGAACTGGAATAAAAATGCAGTAGAAAGAATTTCTGGATTGATTTTTGCCATAGAAACAGAATTACCAGCAAAGCATTCATCAAATGCTGGCTGGAAGCTGACCTCCATTACTCTGCTCCTCCTTGCAGGTTCGTCTTTGGTAAAAAGCTATTTCACAGTCTTATGAATATGTTGGCAAGAGAGTAGTGCGTAACCCAAAGCAGGATGCTTGGAGAAATTTTTCATATATTCAAATGCAAGTCAACCAACGTTCAACTAAATAGTATGTCAGCCAGCACATCAGGCAGTGCTTCAACTAGTCACGTCTACAAATCAACCAAGAAAACCATTAGGAAATACACAACTATACATTAAAGGTTTTGGTAAAGAGTGTACTGCAGCAAACGTGCTTCAGGAGTTACAGCACCATTTTGAAATTTACAGCCAGTCTATACCTTCTGGATTAAAAGTGGTGCCAATATACCATATGCAGCTGAGGATTGTGCTTATATTCCTGCAAAGTGTTGTAGTTTGTTTTTGACAGACTTCAGTGATAACTGCAGCACTGAAAACAGCATCATGGCTCATCAGAAGGCAGTCACTTTGCATATTTCACTGAGGCCAGTGTAATATAGAACGAAGACCAGAAAGAAAACAACTTGTTAAAGATCAGCTGAAGTGGAAAGATCTACTTTTGGAGGTTAAAGTTGAAGGATTTGCATTTTACATTGGAATACTGAAAGTGATTTCTGGGGAAAATGTTGAAATCTAAAAATTTACACCAATCCAGAATAAAAACAAAATCAACCAAAGTGCATTTTTGAAATATGTCATTTGACTAAAATACTGTTTTTCTAGAGATTTTTCTATTCTAATGTCTTTATATATAACTACATAATTTATCATCATTATAAGAATAATCTGACTAGAATATAAAATATTTTAAATGAAAAACTGTAAAAATAGCATCAAGGCATTCAGTTAAATATACAATCTTCTTTCCAGGAAAATCAATGCATTCTGAAGAAAGCTGTGATTTTCATCAAAATAATATTTTCTGATAAAAGAGTAGCTAGTGAAATAGTTTTGACCAGCTGTAAGAATAAGCCATAAAATTTCTGAAGTCACATATAACACAAGAGATAGGGTTTTATATTACATAATTGACATTTGGAGTGACACAGACCTGTTCTACAGGTTCCAAAATGTTTGCAGATTTTTTCTAAATGCTTTGGGAAATAGCAATGACAAAGTAAGTCATGATACCATAATGAAATAATGAAACGTAATCTGAATCTGTGCAACCAAAGGAGGGAAAATGCAATTCAAAATTTTGATTGCTATTTCACAGGAATCACAGAAGATGAGCTACAATTAATCAGATGTCTAGCCCATCTGTTAACTCTCTGCAGTAACCATGGCCAGAATTAAGTTCAGCATCGAGCCTTTTTTGCCTCAGTTAAAGGACAGTGGGCAGCAGTCATCCAGAAATATTCTGGTTGCAATCAGCCTTCTGTCCAAACTAATTGGTGACAACTTTTCTCAAGAAAAGATCTGATATTATACAGAGATATTATCTACATCTGAATAATTGTTAAAAATAAAAGGAGAGACTGAGATCTGTGAAGTGCTGGAAGTATCATCATTCTTCACAGTTCCCCCTGGGAAACAGGACAGGCCAAACAGTGCATGACTGAGCTTGTGTTAATCCTTTTGTAAAAAAAAAAAGAGAAGGAAAGAAAGAAAAGTACTGCAATCTTTGTGTATTGCAGGTCAAACAACTCCAGCATTGCTATTCTAGACGTCATTTTTTTGGTGTGACTGCTCACTGCTGTCGGCTTTGCTGATGTCTGGAGTCATATGGTGATACGCTAGGTCTGCTCCACGCTGACTCCCAGGACAGCTCAGCCCAGTGTCTTCTGGGGCACGTGAGAAAATAGGCACAAGAATAGTCACACCAGAGGCTAGTGATGAAACTGGGGCCGGTGCAGCCATATCCTGTAAAACAATATTAATGTTGTACATTATTTCATTAATTGTGGTTTTAATTCTCAGGGGTGAATGCAAATACTAGCCTTGACCTTCTCTTTCAAGTTTAGCCTAGGGAAAAGCAATTAGGTCTCTAAATACTCCAGCTTTCAGGAATTCCTCTCTGAAGGGAGAAGCAAAGATTTAGATTATTATGCACTGTATGCAACAAGGTGTTTCAGAGCATCTATGAGCTTAGAGAAATCTTGGATCTGAAGTTGAAGCCCATCTTTTTTTCTGTCTATCTTTCTACTCTCAAGAAGAATAATTCTTTCTTTTCAGATGCTGCACTTGTCCCTCAACAAAATTTGAAAGTTCCCTTTGCATTTTAAGGGGTAAGGATCTCCTCCTACATGTCCTGGGTGGAAGGGAGCATGTTTCCTGCAAAGAGAAGTTTGTCTCGGGTGGAGAGGTGGGCGGAGAGGAACCTCATGAAGTACAACAAAGGCAAGTGCAGGGTCTTGCACCTAGGGAGGAATAACCCCAGTCACCAGTACAGGTTGGGGGTTGACCTGCTGGAAAGCAGCTCTGCCAAGAAGGACCTGGGAGTGCTGGTGGACACCAAGTTAAGCATGAGGCAGCAATGTGCCCTTGTGGCCAAGAAGGCCAATGGTATCCTGGGGTGCATGAGGAAGAATGTTGCCAGCAGGTCGAGGGAGGCAATCCTCCCCCTCTGCTCAGCCCTGGTGAGGCCCCATCTGGAGTACTGCGTCCAGTTCTGGGCTCCCCAGTACAAGAGGGATGTGGCACTACTGGAGCAAGTCCAGCRAAGGGCTACAAAGAGGATTAGGGGACTGGAGCATCTCTCTTATGAGGAAAGGCTGAGAGAGCTGGGCCTGTTTAGCCTGGAGAAGAGAAGGCTGAGAGGAGATCTTATCAATGTGTACAAGTATCTGAAGGGAGGGTGTCAAGAGGATGGAGCCAGACTCTTTTCAGTGGTGCCCAGCGACAGGACGCGAGGCAACGGGCACAAACTGAAACACAGACACTTCCATCTGAACATGAGGAAAACTTTTTTTGCTGTGAGGGTGACAGAGCACTGGCACAGGTTGCCCAGAGAGGTTGTGGAGTCTCCTTCTCTGGAGATATTCAAAACACGCCTGGATGCAATCCTGTGCAACGTTCTCTAGGTGACCCTGCTTGAGCAGGGGAGTTGGACTAGATGATCTCCAGAGGTCCCTTCCAACCTCAGCGATTCTGTGATTCTGTGGTTGAAGCACCCCTGAAGTAGGGGGCTTTCTCTGGGTACTGTCCCTGGAACACAGCAGTTCCTGTTCTTCTGCCACCTTTGCCTTTTGGACACTATTGTAGTAGGACTGACATCTCATCTCATAAATGGGGATGCTGTGGAAAAGAACAGAAAAACGTTATTTCAGATGTTGTGGGTTAGATTCAAATTAAAATATTGTTACCCAGTGGTGATCCATCTCTCGTGAATGTACTTTGCCTAATAATCTTATTCCATATTGTACCAATGTTCACATGAATCCATCATCTGAAGTCATACCTGCTCTCCTCAGTCTGAGTCTCAGAACAGATGAACATTTTTTATCATTGTCAATAAGAAAATTACTTATGTCACCCTTGATATTGAACTGAAACTCAATTATGCTGTTCTTGATGCGCAAATGAACTACCTAATTTAAAGATTACAGATATTCCAGTCTTTTAAAATTACCAGAAGTGATCTACTATTTTATATGATTGATGAGTTATTAAAAGAAGTCAGGTGGAGAGCTGAGAAAACTTTTTGGTTAAATTAAATAGAGGGTTTCATTAACAATTTATTTAACATGGAAGAAAACCATAACCCAGAATTGACAGGAAATGGAGAACCACTTAGGTCAAACTCTTGACAAGTTATCATTCTTGCCCAATAGAAATGAAAGTGCAGCTGAGCAGGTGTGTGGGTAAGTGGGTTTCAGGAGACAGTCTAGATCAAAATGCTAAACTATATTAGATTAAAAAGATGTAGAAGCATTATTCAGTGTCCTAGAGAATATGGCCTAAATATATTGCTTGCTGGTGTATTTGGTTGGTGCCAAGTGGTGTGCATAGCACAGGATCTGTAGGATTGGGTTCTGCTCTGGGATGCTACCAGCTATGAAGATGCAGCAGCCTGGTCAGTAATCACGCTCTGTTCACCTCCATATGGTACCTTGTGGGCTCAGTGGTTAATGGGTGGAATATCTTACAGAGTATGAAAGCCTATTTCTTCACATACTTTTGCACAAGCAGCCTCCTTGTGCAAAAGTCTACATTCAGGAGGATTAAAAGAGGTTTTCTTTGCTACAGGAAAAATCCTAGTAAAGACAAAGAAGCCTGTAGTTTTCATATAAGATAGCATTTGTCAAGTTAAAGAGACCTGGAGCATTTTTCAGAAAATGCTTGATAAGAAGCATGTAGCAGTGTTTTTCTTCATGTGTTCATTTGCCTTTCTGTAGAACATAGAGTTATTATTTATTTTGTTAAAAGAAAGAAAATGTCAAACCTTTGAGCTGTTGGCTTTTCAGCAGGTGAGCTCACCAGCGTATAAAGGAGGTCAGTGAGTTGAACTTTGGCAGTGATATTAATATTTTATAATGCTTTGAATCAGCATAATTTACCTCATCAGTCAGGTCGTGTCACACTTCTGTGCCTTTTGAGCCCTGAAACATCACTGGTAGTTACAAGTCCTGCTCTCATTGAAGGCAATGGCAGGAAGGCTGTGAAGGTGATTTCACCTCAAAACAAGCTCAGAACCTTGTGTACTTTAAAATGAAAGCAAAGCTCATTTTAGTCTTTTTTGCAGAACAGAGGAATGCAAGCAGACAAGTGGGATGTGATATTAACAAATAAAAATAATTGAATTATCTCTCTGAATCTGGGAGGAAAATAGGCCAGGCTATCTTTATATTTTCTTGTTATGGAGGCTTTCTGTAGTGTGATCTTGGACAATGACAAAGGTTTCCAGGCTTTCTGATAACAAGAAATACTAACTGACAGTGAAGTATTTAGAAGGAGCATAGGACTCCACAAGGGGCAAGCTGTTTTTCCTCTGCAAAACTGAAATCCTAATGATACCATTTGCAATGACAGAACAACTAGTGCCATTTACCAGTGACTAGTTATTATATTTCAAAGTAGTGTTAATGTATTTCAAGACTAAGTGAGGGAAGGAACAAGCAAAGCTCTCAAATACACGTTCACTTAACTTCAGCATATGGTATATGCCCTATTGACTTGCAGTTAGTAGGTATCCTTATTGTGCTTGTCTCGATTTCACGATCTCTTTTCCAAGTGTCCATTGTTAAAGGTTCCTTGAAGACTCCCACCAGTGCTCTTGGGTAACCCCTTCTGAGAGGTATGGAGGCAACATCCACTTCTTTGCACATGTCTGGCAATGGCAGGACAATAGCGCAGGGAGGCAGGAGAGCCCAGCTTTCTTGCTTCCCACAGCATCCGTAGCACTGGGGGCTCTGGGACGTGCTGCATGGTGGGCTCTCACCTCTCCTCCTCCAGGGTAAACCTTATGATCCCCTTCTGTCTTCTCAAGTTTGGGAAATGCTGATTGGCAAGCTTGCCCAAAAGCACAAATAAGAATCATGTCCTGCTCCTCCTGCGCACAGTCTTATTTTTTCTTCTCTGCCTATGCGTCTCAGTTCAGACTTGTGTTAACCCTGCTGTTTCAGATTTCCTTCAGCATGCCATCGCAGTAGTGCAAAGCTTAGTGATAATCTGGGAATGCAGAAAAGCAGATCAAATGTGTTTTCCCCTGTGCCTTACACCATGATCTAAGCATGTGTTTTCAGCAATGATATGATAGTACCCAATGAGACACCAGGCCTCATGTCTTATACTGGTCTATAAATCTCAACGTAATTTTCCTTCAGCTTCCTGTTTTACAGCCATAAATGTGTCTGTACAGTGTAGATGCCTATTGGAATACCATCAATAATGGTAGTGGTAGAAAAGTATTAGAGGACAGAAGAACTTGCTGCTCAGACTCTTTCAGTATTAAATTCACACATGTCCTCTCACCTCTTCTATTTAGAAGTCATAATTTCTATTGCATGAAAGTTCATATTCATGGTCTGTTAGCTTTGTTTGCCACTTAGCATTATTAGTGAACTTTGCTACTCATTATTCCCTCCCTCCTTCAAAAGCTTGGACAAATAGAGGCTGTTTCATTTTTCAGTATGTTGTATTAAAGCACATAGCAGTATTCCACTTTCTTTTTTCAAGTAAAAGAATAATTTGAATGTGAATGTAAATGTTCGAATTTCATACACATATTCTCAGGCACTTGCTTTCAGAATTCTACAACATATATGTGTTTATACTGCACATTTAAGAGACAGACTTGGTAAGCTACCACTCCCTTAAAAAGCTGTGCCAGTGTTCTCCATGATATTTTGGCCACTGCATTTGTCCTGTTCACATTTATATAAAAATCTAGTTCTACTGAGGTTTTTTTGTGGCTTGTACCTCCAATGATTATGAGTGAATTCACAGTAATCTCCTTTTATTATTCTCTTAAGAGGACTGAAAAGAGGAAGGCATGCTTGTTTATGTGTTGTGGAAATTTTGCTGTACTTAGAATGTCCCACTATTAAAATGGACAAGCCAGCACAGGAGAGTATGCTCTCAAGAAAGCAGGAGTTAACATCAAATCCTAAAGTAGTGCAGCTTGTTTCAGGCAAACCCAGTAAACATTTATATTGTGCCAGCTCTGCAGTCAGGAATCATTTTTAATATCTGRCAATGGCTAAATTAGACAGTTTTCCATTACTGCCTAGAAAAGTAAAAGCGTAATTGCCACTTGAGTCTGGTAAAATGGATTCTGCATTGTGATATTTAACACATACTGAATGAGCAAGCTAAAATCAATAAAAAGTAGACTGAAACTTTTTGCTTTCCCTCTCTTTTCTTATGGTTTCCTAGGAGCACTAGGTAACTGATGCGAGTATTTATTGTAGAGTTTTGGATACCACACTTCTTGCATAATATTTTTCTATAAAATCTGTGTATGCCAGTCAGAGTTCAGGACAAGTGTATTGAATTAAGTCATGCACGTTTGCTACAGGTGGTAAGTATGGATGGTTGTACCTTTTCAGAGGTGGAAGCTGGATGCCTCTTTTTAGGACTTCTGTATGTCAATACAAAAATATAATTCTGAACACCAAGGTGACAGTCACCTCCTCCCACGGTGTATGTCATTGTCTTGTGAGCTCAGACAATAGAGGCAGTCAGTAATGGCTAGATTCGTGCACTGCTGGTAAAGGGGTGCCCCCTCACCTGAGGCCCAGACTCATGGATGGTAAAAATGACAGTAGATGAGAGAGGATTGTCCCATGGGCTAGCTCTAACCTGCAGACCATCAGCGCAACACCTCTGTGTAAGCCAGTCACTGGGTCAGTATGCAAAAAGAAATTCAAGCGTAGTCCTGAAACACCTCTTACTCTACTTGAGAATCGGGGCAGTCTATTAATAAATACATCTGAGCCTGGAAACAGTTGTTACAGGTGCTAGTTCAGATGCCCTTTGAAAAATGCATGGTCACTTTTAATAATCTCTGAAAAGCTGTGTGAAAG
Organism: Apteryx rowi; assembly: GCF_003343035.1. Lineage (NCBI taxonomy): Eukaryota > Metazoa > Chordata > Aves > Apterygiformes > Apterygidae > Apteryx > Apteryx rowi. The sequence goes on along the minus strand of NW_020450396.1, from coordinate 562,639 downwards.
GGAAGCAAAGTAAACCTGCAGAAAACCTTCCTTCTCAAATCAACGTTCGGGACATTTTTCACATACTGATGCCCTGGTTAACACAGGGTTTCTCTTTGCTTAGAACATGGAATGGCTATGGTCACATTGGGTATATATATATATTAAAGTTGAAAGAGTAATCTGAAGGGAATAATTCATTTGACATATTGATTTGCCCTCTCACTTTTTTGTCTGCCTTGTCCATTTAGACAGTGAGGTCTTTGGTCACATCCTGACCCCAGTAAGGTCAATAGTAAAATTCTGATAGACTTCGGTGAAGCCTGGATCTTACCCTCGGGTTTTCACTGAGCAGCACTACGGACTCTTGATATTTACAAAGCCAAATGGACCAATTATTTAGACAAGGATACAAGGAATGAACAAACAGTTCTGTGAGCGCTGCAGGAAAGAGGCTGGTCTGGCCCCCGTGTGAATTCCCCAGTGTTTAATAAGAGGTGAGCGCACACCTCAGGCTTTCCCTCAGTGGAGGTCTAATAAAGTCTCAGTCTTCTTTTTGACAGCCTGTTCTCATGAGGCTATGGAGAACAAAATATAATGAAAATTGGTGGATGGGAGGAAAGGGAGGAGACAGAAACAGAGAGTGTGATTGCATAAGCCACCTGTTCTAGAAAAACAATTTAAAATTACTATTTTTCTGAGGAGTTTTAATTAGTTGCTCTTTATATCCACTTTATTTTAGAGATTTTTAGCATTATTCTCAAAAGGGAGTTTTAATAGACCCTTCATTTTCATTAGCTGTAGTTCTTTGAAATGTGCCTTCATGAAATCTAATATGTGTTTCTTCACTATTCGGGATCCTCAGAAATAAATTACTGTGGAAGTTTGTCACAAACTATCAGAAATGAAACGAGAAGGAGTAAGGGGGAAAAGCTCCCTCCAAAATCTGTTTCTTGTCCCCTAGAAGCTACAGAAAAAAGAAATTTTAGCTGTGTTTTACATAGATATACATATGGTTAAGCATGGGTCAAAGGAACTTGCTAAGTGTGCAGAAAAACATGCCTTTTTTAGATTTTAGAAGAGGATATTTTGGAGAACTACAGCCAGAGAAAATGAAGGATGCATTCAATGACTTTGTAAAGAGCCCTAAAATAAAGCAGGAAAAAAAAAGGAACAAATTAAAGTTTCTCTGAAAAAGAACAGCCATAACATACACAGATAATGCAGTCTCACAATGAATTGCTTGAAGATCTCAGATTTAAAGACCTTCTGTAGAAATGGAGAGAGCAACTAAAAGTTAACCAACTTCTGTCTATTATCCAAATTGTGCCCATTTTTCCAAGAATGACTAAATTGTTAATCTTCTTGTAACAAAAACACAAGTTTGCAAATTTGAACCTGTATGAGTTTTCATTTGCTGATAATGTCAATAAGTGTATTCAGCAGGACTGGAATACTGGGAATTCAGAAAAAGCTGCCAAGCATCTTGGAATGTCCATGAATTTTCTGTACTATTGATATCAATAATTTTCTGAAAAATATTCTGCTCCCTGGGTATGAGTTTGTATTACAGCCTGACAGCAGAAAGGTGAATGCAATTTTGAACTGTTATATACAGTGACATGGTATTGAAGAACTCTGAGGTATTGATCAGAACATGCAGTAGAATAAATGACAGACTCAGGAATGGATTTAAGTGACAGACTTCAGCTTTATGGGTTTAACAGTGCAGCTGGGCAATAAATGTCTAAATCACATTCACACAGTAGGCATTTAATACACTTCAACGCATGGTTATAAGACTCCAGCCATATAATCAGTGATTTATGATGGAGCTTCCTCTTCAGCTCATGAAAGGACACAACCTTTTCCCCATGTGAGCTGGGGTAGAGGTTAGCACAAATGAAGTTCTTCTGAAGAGTCACCTTCTGCTTCTGCCAGACAGATCTGGATTCATCCAGTCTAACTTTAGATATCTTACTGAGTTGCCCAGTTAGATGGAAATATAAAAAATAAAAGATAGAATGGAAATGTTCTCAGGAGGTTCCTTTTTTCTGCTGACTATATAGGAAGCTTGGAGCAACTGGTTCCCGAAGCTAGGCACCTCAATTAAATGTCTAAAATTAGATTAGATGAATCTAGGCTATGATCCACCAGCTAAGTCTACTCATTTACCCCTGACAGAAGTACAAGAATGTCTATATTAATTTGTCTTATCTTTCTAAATATGAAATTTTCAGATCCTACCTATTGGAGGGGAAAAGAGACAAAAGTCAGAGGATGATAGAAATACCTTTAGATCCCCCCAAACCCTCAATGCAACCTCTAAAGATTAAAGGAGTGTCTAAGGGTAAAGACTTGAAATTAGGTTGTCTCAGACCTAATCTGCTCTAGCAGTTACCCAGCCTGGATTTTTGAGGTCTGGGTGGTGGGAGGGTGAGGAATGAAACAGGAGTATCTAGCCCGTGGCACATCCTCCGCTGCATTCGTTCTTCCCCTCCCACTGATGAGAATAGGAGCTTTCAAGATAGGAGGCAAGTGAACAGAGATAGAGGTACACCATAAATGTAAACACGTGGAAAGGTGCACGAATACCTTTTGACCATCTTCTTCCAGATACCAGATTATGAGGCTGAGTAGCCTCATAATTTCCTCTCAGCCTTGCACTATGCATCACTGTGCTAATCCCCTTCCCATCTTTTTAAATCCAGGAGACAGTTCCTCACAGACATGAGAGGGCCATTCCTTGTTGGCCTTAGATCAGATACTAGTAAAGAAGGGGAATCAACCAATTCACAGTATGTTCTTTGCTGTATCAGAGGCAGTCTGCCTCAGCCTTTTAGTTCAGGGCAAATTGGAAGGGCCAGCTGCAGACCCAGAGTACCTACATATTCATACATATTCATATCCATACATATTTCTCTTACTGTTTACAGCAATCCCAAGAGCTATGATTAGCTTAGACCCTGACTCATTAGTGGAGCAAGCTTAGCTCCTACTGCAATCTGATTCCCAGCACCCAAGCATCCAAACTCAAGCAAGAGCTTGAGTTCAAGGTGTCAAAAATCTCATCTCCTTCTGAAGCAGCCCTACAAGAATTCATAGAAAAACTCAGAAAGAGTAAGAGCTCAGAGAGTTAATGTCTTCTTCATGACCTTGACAAACTCATTCCATCCTTATGCATGATTAGCAGTCCTGGCATCCCAAATCACATACCTAAAAAGGCCTTGTCAGCTTTCACAGGACAAACGTGTCCATGTCTATATTCCTTCAGTATGACCCTGACCCTGTTTCTCTGCTGATTTGTTTGTGAGCACATTAACTTCAGTGACACTGCTTCTTGCATAAATTGCCCATTCAGTCATTGCAACACATGCCCGCAGCTGCCCCCCTGCTGCCTGAAGCACGAGATCACTAATCCTGGAAGCCAGCAAAAAGGCTTCAACAGAAGCAGCTTTAATCAGTTGGCTCCTGTTCCTACAAAGGTGATTTCTGAGTAAGGCATCCTATAACCTGAAAGCAATATTGATATGGAATACCTGTCTCCTTCTGTGTGTTGACTTCAACAGCAGCTTTAACAAGAGCCCCTCTTTCTGGTGTATTGCAGGACGATGTCAGATCAGGGAGGTGGCTCAAGATCACGAAGGAAATTGAATCAGTGCAAGCTATTCATTGCCCTTTTTTGTTCTCTCAAGCTTATAGATGGGCCAAACATGCTGGGATTCTTTTGCAGCCTCCTACATTTAACAAATGTCTCCGGATGTTTTTGGAAATCTTAATTATCCAAGCTTTTCTGCAGTCCTAAATTTTGAGACTGGCCCCAGAACTGATGAAGCTTAAATGCAAAGTGAATGGAGCAAAGCGCCCAAATTTGTCCTTCCTGTGGAACATAGATTGTGCTCCTATGGAAGTCAGGCATGGGAGGCTGTGGAAAAAACTCCTTCTGCCATCTGTCATTTTTGCAGATACTCACGTTGGCAACATGTATCATCACCTAAAACTGGAAGCCGGACTCACCTAGTCTTCGTGGTTCAAGATAAAAAGATGCAGCTGGGGGAGAGTTCCAGGCAAACATATGTATGTGGCCTGATGCTAACAATATCTTCTTTCCAACTTTTCAGTCAGATTCTGGTTGCGGCCACTGTTTGCAGCTGCAACAGAGTTAAGGAATCACAGAATCACAGAATCACAGAATCACACAGAATGGTTGAGGTTGGAAGGGACCTCTGGAGATCATCTAGTCCAACCCCCCTGCTCAAGCAGGGTCACCTAGAGCAC